>NC_064642.1:449867444-450188598 GCF_023864345.2 Schistocerca serialis cubense | reverse complement strand
AACCACAATGGTTGTCCATAATTGAAGTTTCAGTTTAAAAACCCTGTAGAAAGAAAAATGCTGATCAGAATGACAGAATTGAACATCATGTTATTAACGAAGGGGGAAACGTCATGGAATTTAATAAAAAATAAAAACAGAAGTTTGACCAATCGATGATTCTCTAGGCGTCAGAATATGCGCACCAACAGACGTGCAACACACGGCTATTCCTAGCATGACTGTATTCATTAGGGATAGTGCGATGCGGGTAAAGCTGTTTTACAAGAACGGTGACTCTCCGCCAGTAGTCCTGCAGAAGTTTCGGACACTCAAGAGTACGAAAAAACTCAAAGGTCCGATGTCAGCTAAGAGTCAGGAGACAATTATTAAAAAAATCGAAAAGACAAGAAGTGCAGTGTTTTAGGAAGGAAAGCGGTTGGTCCGACGTCTGACGAAGATGTGGCCAGAGCATTGCAAGAGGCACAGAGCTGTTGTGTGTAAACATGGACTGCATGGGAATTGCGCGAACGTTGGACATGCATGTGGGCGCTGTGCATAAAATTCTACCAAGTAGCGTGCATTGCTATCTATACAAAATCTCCCACGTTCAGGAGATGCTTTCTGCTGACTTGCCAGCAAGACAAACGTTTGCTCTGGAAATATTTCTTTTGTAAATAAAAACCGCCTCTTCTTGCTGCACTGTAATTTATTTTTTATTTCTCCCAGACCCGTTTCGCTCTCTTTTTAAAGTATTTACTTACAGTTCTTTGGGCCGGCCGTTGTGGCCGAGCGGTTTTAGGCGCTTCAGTCCGGAACCGCGCTGCTGCTAAGGTCGCAGGTTCGAACCCTGCCTCGGGCATGGATGTGTGTGATGTCCTTAGGTTAGTTAGGTTTAAGTAGCTCTAAGTCTACGAACCCCGCCTCGGGCATGGATGTGTGTGATGTCCTTAGGTTGGTTAGATTTAAGTAGCTCTAAGTCTAGGGGACTGATGACCTAAGATGTTAAGTCCCATAGTGCTCAGAGCCATTTGAACCATTTTTGAACAGTTCTTCTTGTTTTTACTTGGCATTTGCAGTTTCTCTCATCTGGTTTTGAGGTCACACTACCACTTCGTTTACGAAACATAAGCACACTTCTATATTCTAAATTTTTTCCTTCATGCTGTTCGTCGTGGTTACCCTTATTTTTTTGATGCACTATTACTCTTTTGCCACTAGTTATAGATATTTTCGAACTACTTTTGCCGCTTTGTTGAAGTGAAGCGAAAATTTTCTTCTTGATTTATTTGCGATTAGGAATGCATGGCACAACACACAGTTTGATAAACAAATTCAGATATGCTCCACTTATTCGATATGGAGACGGACTTAGAGTTTGTTGGCGATAATATCAGTGTAATATTGAAGTGGACACTGAAGCTGAAGAGGACCATCCTGAAGAACCAGTGTGAAAAGAAGTGGTATGCTAAACTACTGAGAAGTGATGAAGTGCATTTAAAGATTTCTAAGGCTGTGGGCTATTCGAACTCCGCCACCGCTTAAATTCTGAATAAAAATCATCAGCAATGGCGGCCGAAATCTTCCGGCATAAGAAGTCACCCTCGTTTGGCCAATCACCGTCTGCCAAGGCCTCGTCAAAGAGGGCGGTGGAACAGACAGAGGTTCAGGGCGGTCTCTTCGGGGAGGGGAACTCCCCCTAAAGCTGGAAGAACCAGCAATACCAACGTCAGGAAGGAAGGAAGATTGGGTTTAACGTCCCGTCAGCATCGAGGTCATTAGAAACGGAACACAAGCTCGGATTGTGTCGAGGATGAGAAAGGAAGTCGGCCGTGTCCTTTCAAAGGAACGACCCCGTATCTGCCTGGAGCGACTTACGGAAAACACCAGTCTGGATGGTCATACGCGGGTTTGAACCTTCGTCCTCCCGAATGCAAATGACCAATGGCATGAAGATGCACAAGGCAGTGGAAACCATTTGCACTGACCACACGTAATGCGTATCCACAGGACAAGCGGCCTGTTATTAAAAAAGTATCATGATGGTCTTTCCATTGGCAAAAAAGTTCCAGACTAGTCCCTTATTCGGATCTCCGGAAGGGGACTGTCAAGGGGGGAACTGACTATGAGAAAAAGATAATGTTCTAAGAGTCGGGGCGTGGTATGTCAGAAGTTTGAACATGGTAGGGAAACAAGGAAATCTGAAAAGGGAAATGTTATGGCTCAATCTAGAGATAGTGGGTAAATGGAAAGAAGACATGGATTCCCGGTCAGATGAGCGTAATGTCAACAACAGCAGAAAATCATATAACTGTAGTAGGATTCGTTTTCAATAGGAAGACGGGGCACAGAGTGGGGTGCTATGAACAGCTCAGGGATATGATTGGTCTCGTCAGAATCGACAGCAACATCGACAACGATAGTTCTGGTATACACGACGACGACGTCAAAGTCGAAGATGATGAGACAGTGGAAGTATATGAAGATATTGGACGTGTAATTCAGTTCGTAAAGGGAGGTGAAGATCTGTCATGGGGAATCGCAATGCGACGATAGGGGAAGGAGCAGAAAAAGGGTTAAGGGACAATATGGGCTTGGTACTAGGAATATGAGAAGAGAAAGACTAGTTGAGTTCTGCAATAAATTTAATATGGTAACAGCGAGTACTCCAGCTACTAAGCTGGTGGTCATAATGTTCTGGCTCATAAGTGTATTTTGGCTCAAATGGCTCTGAGCACTATGGGACTTAACATCTAAGGTCATCAGACCCCTAGAACTTAGAACTACTTAAACCTAACTAACCTAAGGGCATCACACACATCCATGCCCGAGGCAGGATTCGAACCTGCGACCGTAGCGGTCGCGCGGTTCCAGACTGAAGCGCATAGAACCGCTCGGCCACACCGGCCGGCAAGTGTATTTCGCTAACTACTATGAAACGGAGGTGGTCTTCGTATACCATACATTTTCTCTTTCTCGCGTAACAACTAACAATTAATGCGCGCAGATCTGCAGTTGAGCTGTCTGGCTGCGTCGCAGAAAAAGTCATACAGAAGGTGAAGAATGACTTCATTGAGAACAAAGCATCATGACGCGTTTCGGAATTATTTCCCTCTTCAGAAACACAACTGCAAAGGTAGCACAAGGCGAAGAGCGTCACGAGTTGTGGATGTAACATGAGATGACAGGAATAATCTATCACCTAATGTTACGTGCACAACTGATAATTCGGTTGTCCTTGTGCTTCCTTTGCACTTGCGTTTCTGAAGGCGGAAATAATTCCGAAACCTGTCGTGCATACTTTGTGGCCAATTAAGTCATTCTCCACCTGCTGTACGACTTTTTTTTGCGACCTAGGCAGCTTAAATACAGAGCTAGGTATATTTACTAGAATGGTCGCGTGCTTCCAACGTGACTTTATCACAACTTTGTAACTAACACTCAGTTTTTTTAGTTATCGTTACATTCATTACTTTTCCTTGGACTCTGAAGTGTATTGCAGTCACTGTGGAGATTTCGTTCCCAAACACCTAGTACCATCGGGGAGAGGGGTGGAAGTTGACGTGCAACGAAAATTTCTACTAAAACACTGAAAAACATTGAGTTTGAACAACGCGAAACGAAGCTACAGCTTATCAGGCGAATGTACATATACTTATCAACTGTTCGGAAGGGCTTTCAGTACCCCGAACAATCACATATTGTGCTTCTAGATTGTATCAAAGAGCGTACATAAGACACTGCACAGATCTGAAACGAAACTGCTGTTAGCCGTCCATTTATGGACATACGACTGAAACCTAATAGGGTTACGCCGACGGAAAGCCCAATTATTGGTTTGAGAAAATTATACTACTTCGCACGACTGTCCCGGCGAATCTAATTTTGAGATCCCGGGGCACGTATTGTAGGGAGTAGCCGAACACGAGGCGCAAGTTGCAGCGTACACACACACGCTCACACACACACACAAACAGACAAACGCACGCACACGCAGGCACGGCAGTGGCGAGTACACGATCGCCGGGCGCCTGGGCGCGCTCCCATACAAATTACGCGTGCCGCTAAGAGCAGCTTTTCGCCTTTAAGGGCAGCTGTAGGTGGTGTCCGGGCGGTGCTTGTTATCCCCGACAGCCGCTGCTATCCGATTGTGTGCGCCCACCGCCAATACACAACAGGTTTCCACCGGCAGGGCTTTAATTAAGGAAACGTGCCTCTCCCGAAATGGGTCACGGAGTATTTATTAGCGGCCTGCCGTGGCGAGGAGAGGCGAGGCGAAGCGAAGCGAGCTGCCAGAACGGCTGCCTGTGTCATTCGCCTCCGGGCACGGAACACGGATTTCCCACGACCTGGCCGCCACATGGGGACGCACTCACCGTGCGCTGACAGATCATGCCCCGACGTTTTGGCGGAGTGGGTGATGTGTACATCCGGCGTTATGAATATACAGGTTGTTACAAAAAGGTACGGCCAAAGTTTCAGGAAACATTCCTCACACACAAAGAAAGAAAATATGTTATGTGGACATGTGTCCGGAAACGCTTACTTTCCATGTTAGAGCTCATTTTATTACTTCTCTTCAAATCATATTAATCATGAAACAGAATCACACAGCAACAGAACGCACCACCGTGACTTCAAACACTTTGTTACAGGAAATGTTCAAAATGGTTTCCGTTAACGAGGATACATGCATCCACCCTCCGTCGCATGGAATCCCTGATGCGCTGATGCAGCCCTGGAGAATGGCGTATTGTATCACAGTCGTCCACAATACGAGCACGAAGAGTCTCTACATTTGGTACCGGGGTTGTGTAGACAAGAGCTTTCAAATGCCCTCATAAATGAAAGTCAAGAGGGTTGAGGTCAGGAGAGTGTGGAGGCCATGGAATTGGTCCGCCTCTACCAATCCATCGGTCACCGAATCTGTTGTTGAGAAGCGTACGAACACTTCGACTGAAATGTGCAGGAGCCCCATCGTGCATGAACCACATGTTGTGTCGTACTTGCAAAGGCACATGTTCTAGCAGCACAGGTATAGTATCCCGTATGAAACCATGATAACGTGCTCCATTGAGCGTAGGTGGAAGAACATGGGGCCCAATCAAGACTCACCAACAATGCCTGCTCAAACGTTCACAGAAAATCTGTGTTGATGACGTGATTGCACAACTGCGTGCGGATTCTCGTCATCCCACACATGTTGATTGTGAAAATTTACAATTTGATCACTTTGGAATGAAGCCTCATCCGTAAAGAGAACATTTGCACTGAAATGAGGATTGACACATTGTTGGATGAACCATTCGCAGAAGTGTACCCATGGAGGCCAATCAGCTGCTGATAGTGCCTGAACACGCTGTACATGGTACGGAAACAACTGGTTCTCCCGTAGCACTCTCCATACAGTGACGTGGTCAACGTTACCTTGTACAGCAGCAACTTATCTGACGCTGACATTAGGGTTATCGTCAACTGCACGAAGAATTTCCTCGTCCATTGCAGATGTCCTCGTTGTTCTAGGTCTTCCCCAGTCGCGAGTCATAGGCTGGAATGTTCCGTGCTCCCTAAGACGCTGATCAATTGCTTCGAACGTCTTCCTGTCGGGACACCTTCGTTCTGTAAATCTGTCTCGATTCAAACGTACCCCGCCACGGCTATTGGCCCGTGCTAATCCATACATCAAATGGGCATCTGCCAACTCCGCATTTGTAAACATTGCACTGACTGCAAAACCACGTTCGTGATGAACACTAGCCTGTTGATGCTACGTACTGATGTGCTTGATGCTAGTACTGTAGAACAATGAGTCGCATGTCAACACAAGCACCGAAGTCAACATTACCTTCCTTCAATTTGGCCAACTGGCGGTGAATCGAGGAAGTACAGTACATACTGACGAAACTAAAATGAGCTCTAACATGGAAATTAAGCGTTTCCGGACACATGTCCACATAACATCTTTTCTTTATTTGTGTGTGAGGAATGTTTCCTGAAAGTTTGGCAGTACGTTTTTGTAACACCCTGTACAAATGAGATGTGCTCGAGGGCAAAGTTACAGAAATGAAGAGCACGGAGATTAATATGAGGCGGGAGATATGATACTTCGAGAAGAATTTGACAGAGCATTGAAAGACTTAAGCCTAAGCAAGACACTGTGATGTAACAAAATAAAACTGATGTTGTTATTCAATAGAAAAGTTGGAATTTGAGATTTCACTTACTGTTTTATCAATCACAATTGGCGTAAGAATCATGGATTAACCATTGTCATAAAATATTGCATTATGAAATGTGAATAGTCTTTACTTGCAGTTTCGCGTGGCTTGAAGCAGCCACAGCTAGCGTGCTATTGATTAAGAAATTGCATTATCGTCGTTCTAATTACTTCATGATCGTAGATACGATCATACCCGGTCTTGAAGTTATTCTTATGACAAAACAGTTTCCTAAGGGACCAGAAATTTTTAATGGCGCAAAAACAGCTGTAACATCACAGAAAAGGGATATTCAATATTAAAGCTGATGCAAGAAGACGATAAAACAGTTTTCTTTTTGTCAGTGTAACATGCACATTGGACTGCTGGTCTTGGTGTCTGTAATCGTAGCAAAATGCATAATTAAAATGAAAATAATACTGAGGAGATGATAGGAATGAGCAGTGCTAAATGATTCAGTATTTCGAGAACAAATATTTATTATAACTAAAACATGTATCGTATCTTAAGCTTAGTACTACAATGACGGTGGATTTTTAAGTCCGTTTCATGTCCATTGAGCGCTCTTTTATATAGCCATTGTTCTCTTGAGTCGCTCGTGCGTAGTCACGATAAGTTATAACAGTTCTTCGTTTTACACTTCACTCAAACTTAGACGCAACACGTTTTTATACATTTAGTAAAAATTAGGTCAGACTGCCACAAATCTGCGTCGGTCTTACTTAAGAAAAACAGTACAAGTCTCTAGCGCTCAAGGCTTCATATGGTCTCCAGCGAACAAAATAGTGAAGGATCGCATATCCATCCGTATTTTTCTGTTTATATTGCCGCACAAAGACGACGAATTACATTATTTAGAAAATTCCACAGTCGCTATGCGACACCTTATTATACATTAATCATTCTTTATAAACAAGTATTTGCCTTCTGGCTGAAAGTATTAACTATTTGCTGTTTTAATGAAGCCAAAAATAGCGAATATCACAACAGCCAGACGACCTGTGTCAGAACTACTGATAACCTTGGGACAACCAGCCATGACGAAACTCTTCCATGTGGTCTGCAACATGTATGAGACAGGCGAAATATCCTCAGAAGAATATAGTGTTTCCAATTCCAAAGAAGGCAGGCGCTGACGCGTGTGAATAGTATCGAACTATCAGTTTAATAACTCATGGTTGCAAAATACTAACACGAATTCTTTACAGAAGAATGGAAAAACTGATAGAAGCCAACCCGAGGGATGATCAGCTTGAAATCCGGAGAAATTTAGGTACACACGGGTCAGTACTGATCCTACGACTTCTCTTAGGAGACAGTTTAAGGAAAGACAAACCTACGTTTAACCAGACAGCAATTATAAGAGTCCGCATGAAAAGAAAGCGGTGGTTGAGAAGGTAGTGAGACCGGGCTGTAGCCTGAGGCCGACGTTATTAAACATGTACTTTGAGCATTTTGTAAAGCCTCGTCGCCAGTTTTGTAAAGGCCTCGTTGCTACTATTGTGGAGGCCAAGTTTGCCACTATTACGGTAGGCCGAGTTTGTGAGTTCGTGAAACGGCTTCTGGTGAAGTACACGCTAAGACAATTTTTCCCTGCAACTTTTACACAGCTATGCCCCAAGGTCTCTAACAGCATAGGAGAACGAAGGTTCTACAACATTCCAACAAATTAGCAACGAAATGACACAGATGAGTTAAGACGGTTTACTTGTTGAACGATTAAGTCTGCAACACTGTGTGTAAAATAACACAAAAAAGGCCCTCAATGGTAGTTCATATCAGATGCAATTTACAACTGTCTGTTCACTTCTAAGAATTCACTAAACGACGTTCCCTGTCTAAGGCAGCCTTGGATGATGATCTGTAACCAAGTGGGCGAGAGCTGCTTTTCTATATTTCGAGTAGGCTTCTGTCCGTTACCGCCCGGTTATGGGGGATTGTACCCGGTCAGCAATTGGCCGAGGCGAAGTCGGTATCTTCGTCCTCAGCGCCGCCCATGGCGCAGGTGAAACTTGCGCAAGTGCTGAGTCTCTATGGCACCGGCACGAGATCGCAGCTTCACGCCTGTGGAGCTTTTGCACTGTATGTGTCTTGTTCGGACGACGCAGCAGAGCGAGCAGTAAAGGAAACCAAAGAAAAATTTGGAGACAGTGCTAAAATCCAGGGCGAAGAAATACAAATCTCGAGGTTTGCTTATGACATTTTAATTCTGTCAGAGACAGCAAAGGTCTTGGAAGAACAGTCGAACGGAATGGACAGTGTCTTGAAAAGGGGGTATAAAATGAACATCAACAAAAGCAAAATAAGGATAATAGAATGTAGTCGAATTAAATCAAGTGATTCTGAGAGAATTAGATTAGGAGACGAGAAACTAAAAATAGTGAATGAGTTTTGATATTTGGGCAGCATAGTAACTGATGATGGTCGAACTAGAGAGGATATAAAATGTAGTCTGGCAATGGCAAGAAAACCGTTTCTGAAGAAGAGAGATTTGTTAACATCGAGTATAAATTTGTCAGGAATTCTTTTCTGAAAGCTTTGTATGGAGTGTAGCCATATATGAAAGCGAAACATGGACCGTAAACAGTATAGGGAAAAAGAGAATAGAAGCTTTTGAAATGTGTTGATACAGAAGAATGATGAATGCTAAATGAGCAGAATACGTAACTAATGAGGAGGCACTGAACAGAACAGAGGAGGAAAAAAATATGTGGCACAACATGACTAGAAATCGAGGGATCACCAATTTAGTACTGGAAGGAAGTATGGGAGACTGGACGGTGACTAACGGGAAGTACTGGACCAGGGTTTTAAAACCTTCATTCACACTTTTATTACACAGTTTTATTGTCTATTAAATTTAACAATTTAATCAGTGACTAAATATTTTTGGCAAAATGGTCAGCAAATATTTTTACAGTATTAATAAATGTGAACAGAAATTTTGCCTGCCCTTAGTTAAGAAACAATCAATTAACATAGAAGAGGCGTAAATCCCAAATGAAAACTAACGCGATTAGTTAAACTATAATTGTATATTAATTTAATCTTCGGTTAGGATCTGGAACAGAACTTCAGCATAAGAAAGAGACCGTAAGGCTCCAACCCCATTACAAAGAAAACAAGGTATAAACTTACGATAGCATGAGCAACAATGCGGAACAATTTCCGGTCTACAGACACTCAGCAGTATATGAATATTACATTGCCATTAATGAACGGGATAATAAGATCGCTAATACTTTAATTCCTACTCCAAATTTTTCTTTGGTTTCCTTTACTTCTTGCTTGGTGTACAAATTGAATAACATCGGTGGTAGCCTACAACTATGTCTCACTCCCTTCTCGAACCTTCTTTCCCTTAATAATCCTCGACTCTTATAAGTGGTGTCTGTTTTCTGTACAAGTTGCAAATAGCCTTTCGCTGCCTGTATTTTACGCTCGCTACCTTCAGAATTTCAAAAAGTGTTTCCAGTCAACATTGTCAAAAGCTTTATTTTAGTCTACAAGAAAATTTTGACATTAAGGAAAACAAGGTAAACAATGGTGCCTATAAATGTATACAGACTAATGGACAAGTTATTAATTGATCTCTTGCTCCATTAGGACCAGAGGATCCTTGAGGTGGTTGGACTATATTAGCAGACACCAAAATATCTGAGAATGATCCGGTAAGTAATTTACCTTCCATCCCGGATCTGTCGGCGTTGTCTCAAGTTCCGCAACCGAACACAGGACCAAGGAAACTCTAGCGCGGACAAACTCGTCCGCGTCGTATTCAAATTCCGTCCGGCCGGTCACGAAAGACCAAACACGAAAGCAAATGCGTAGAGAGAGTTGGTCACGTTATCCGCAACAACTATTCCGTCCTAGGACTAATGTAATTGAGAGGTGGCTTACTTGGCATACAAATCACAGATCAGTACATTGAGATAACTACGTTAAAGATAGCATACAAAGATCAGATGTAACGAATAAGAAACCACTAGACAATTTATCATAGGATTCAGTTCTTTCGGTCACCATGACCCACTGACTTATAACCAATCATAAATTCAAACTGAAATCTGAGTAGCAATATGTTCTTATACATGAACATACAAGAACTACACTGAAGCGCCAAAGAAACTGGTATAGGCATACGTACTCAAATGCAGAGATACGCAAACAGGCAGAATACTGCGCTGTTGTCGGCAACGCCTTTATAAGACCACAAGTGTCTGGCGCCGTGGTTAGATCGGTTATTGTTGCTACACTGGCAGCTTATCAAGATTTAAGTGAGTTTGAAAGTGGTGTTATACTCGGTGCACGAACGATGGGGTACAGTATCTCCGAGGTCTCGATGAAGTGGGAATTTTACGGTACGGCCATTTCACAAGTGTTCTGTGAATATCAGGAATCCGGTAAAACATCAAATCCTCGACGTCGCTGCGGCCGGAAAAACATTCTACAAGACGACAAAAGAGAATCAGTCAACGTGACAGAAGTGCAATCCAAAAAAATGTCAAAATGTGTGTGAAATCTTATGGGACATAACTGCTAAGATCCTCAGTCCCTAAGTTTATACACTACTTAACCTAAATTATCCTAAGGACAAACACACAACCATGCTCGAGGGAGGACTCGAGAACTTCCGCCGGGACCAGCCGCACAGTCCATGACATCAGCGCCTCAGACCGCTTTGCTAATCCCGCGCATCAAGTGCAGTCCTTCCGCAATTTCTGCAGATTTCAATGCTGGGCCATCAGCAAGTGTCGGAGTGCGAACCATTCAACGAAATTTCATCGATATTGGCTTTCGCACTGAAGGCCCAATCGTGTACCCTTGATGACTGCATGACACAAAGCTTTACGCCTCGTCTGGGCCCGTCAACACTGACATTGGACTGTTAATGACTGGAAACATGTTGCCTGGTCGGACGAATCTCATTTCAAATTGTATCGAGCGGATGGACTGTATGGGTATATAGACAATCTCATGAATCCATGGACCCTGTATGTCAGCAGGGGACTGTTCAAGCTGATGGAGGGTCTGTAATGGTGTGGGGTGTGTGCAGTTGGAGTGATATGGGACCCCGGATACGTCTAGACGCGACTCTGACAAGTGTCACGTATCTAAGCATCCTGTCTCATCACCTGCACCCATTGATGTCCACTGTGCATTCTGACGGACTTGGGCAATTCCAGCAAGAAAATGCGACACCCCACACGTCCAGAAATGCTACAGAGCGGCTGCAGGAACACTCTTCTGAGTTTAATCACTTCCGCTGGCCACCAAACTTACCAGACATGAACATCGTTGAGCATACTTTGGATGCCTTGCAATGCGCTGCTCAGAAGAGATTTCCACCCCCTCGTACTCTTACGGACATGTGGAAGCTCTGCAGGATTCGTGGTGTCAGTTCCATCCAGCACTACTTCAGACGTGTGTCGAGTCCATGCCATGTCTTGTTGCGGGACTTCTGCGTGTTCGCGGTAGCCCTACACGCTATTAGGTAGGTGTACGAGTTTCTTTGGCTCTTCAGTGTATAACCCCAGGTGAGATTACTTTACCTAGTATAGTACAAATTAGCAATCATTAAAAAATACAAATATAAACTCAAAACCAAATTTAAAAACACTTACAAGACGAAATTAATTATTATGCTGCAAATGCAATGATTTATGAACGTGGAGTAACTGAATACATACAGCACTTAATCTGTTATATTAAATGTTACATACGATAATTGTTCACAAGGGTAGAGAACATAGACAAATATTTTAAGCTTATGAGTAGGAGAAACAAATTAACAAACAAATATATCACCCACTTTCCGTAAACAAATAGCAGTAACAGACTAAACCGAGACTTCGTAAAAAAAAAAGTTTAACAAACAACTTAGTAAAATATAACATATAAATGGCAGAATACCACAAGCAGAAATTTAATAACGTGACAAATCGCATGACGCCACTGCTCGGGAACAGGCCAAAGGACCAATCACTTAATTTTCCTGCAGACAAGCACTTCCCTTTCTCTCTCTCCTCTCTCAAACACGGGGCATCAGCTTCCCCCAAGTGTCGACTGCCAACATGCTTCTTCATGCGACGCGGCCTAACTTTTAGCTTCTACCCCAATCGCCGTCAGAGCGTGCAACAACACCCGTCTGCCACGCCCTCGTAGACAAACCATGAACTTAGGTGAAGAAGCGATAACCAGATAGCCGCAATGTTTCTGGGATAAAAACTGTAGAGGGAGACCAAGAGAAGACTACAGTGAGCAGATACAGAAGGATTTAGGTTGCAGTAGTTATTTGGAGACGAAGAGGCTTCACAGGACAGAAGAACATGGAGAGCTGTGTCAAATCAGTCTTCGGACTGAATCCCGCAACAATAAAAACAGCAAAATTATCACAAAATTGAAACAAGAGCGAAGGAGACATCTAGCATACAAAAATAAACGGACAGTCACCAACATTCAGACGCAGACACACAGGACACATACACAGAACGTAAACACATAGAAGACAAATACACAGAACCCACACAAAGTTACACATGAACGAGATGCACCCACAACAGCAACACACAAATGGTACACTCTCACTTACACCAACAAAGCAGCCCACAGGATATGCAACATAAAAAAGGACTAGAGATAGACTGCAGAACAGATAATGCAATAAAGAGACAACTAATGACAACCAAGACAAATACAGATAGCTGACATGCCAGACTTCAAAATAGTTTGTATTTTACAGACAAGCAGAAATTTTAATACTAGTTACATAGAGTACAGAAGAGCACTTATAACTATTAGGATGGTCTATGAGTTCATAGCGTATTAGTTTTACCTGTTGATGTTCCGCTTGCTATGGGTTTGTTTGTAGTTCACTGTTGCTGTTTGGGTTGAAACATTGAAATTTTGTCACTTGGTGACTGTGAGTGAAGCCTTGGACGCTAAAAAAATGGAGAAATCGAAACATTCCGACATATTCTTCTGTTTAAGTGCTGCAGAGTGGTGACAGTCACGGAGGGAGCCAAAAAGTTTGCGGCGTGTCTGGCGATAATGCAGTTGGACAGAGCACGGTAAAACAAAATTTTTATCGTTTTAAGGAGGATTACTGACCCTCCACTTCCAGAAAAACCTTCGGGGTTTGATGAAGATAGCTTAAACGCATTAATCCAAAATGATCCACATCAGCGTAGTCGAGAACTGGCAAATGTGGTGAACTGTGCTCATTCCATCATCGTGCGACATTTAGAGACAGTGGGGAAGGTTGAAAAATTGGATGTGTGGCTCACGCATGTTCTAAGCCATCATCCAAAAAAATCTGTGGATGGCCATATGTGCCTCTCTGCTTGCTCGTCATCTATTTACTCGTCAACAACACTGACTATTCCTACCCTGTATGCTTAGTGGTGATGAGAAATGGTGTATTTATGGTAACATAAAGAATAGAAAGGAATAGTTGAGCCCAGACAAAGCATCAGTTCGCCTTACAAAGACCTGTGCGTATCCACAAAAGATATTGTAATGTATCTGGTGGAACAGCGACGGTGTGATGTACTACGAATTGCTTCCCACTGCTGGCGTTTGTCTTGACTTTGAGACTTCTTGCAGACGCGGTCCAAGAACAAGGAAGAGGAAAACTGCGTGATGCGATATTACTCCACAATAACACCCACCTTCATTCTGCAAGAGTGACAAAAAACCCTACACAGGAGCTGGGCTGGGAAGTCGTTCGACACCCACCTCATTCATCCGATCTTGCGCCGTCAGATTTTCACGTTTTCCGCTCTCTATAGAACAGCCTTCAAGAAACTTACTTCCCAGATGAAAATACGCTCAGAACATGGCTCTACGAGTTCTTCGCATCAAGTCCATGTGATTTCTACAATCGCTGAATTGGAAAGTTACCCCAGGGATGCAGAGTGTTGTAAAAAATGAAGGAGAATATATTATTGACGACTTAAGCCTCTGTTATGTACATCTGCTGCGTGTGTTAAATTCGTGGAAAAACGCTACGAACTTACGCACCAGCCCAATAACTGTCATTCTACGTTTTCTGAATATTTTATGGAAATGAAATACGGCCCAACAGAAATTATCACAGCCTCGATAATTCTCAATTGCAGCAACAGCCCACCACCGAACCTAGTAATTGAGGCATAGGTGAAGGAAAGTAAATAATAAAAGAATGCGCAGTTTTACGCAAGGAACAGTGGAACTCCGTCCTCTGCCCTCAAAGGACTACTAGATAGCACTAACCCACTAAAACACACACACACACACACACACACACGCACACACACACACACACACACACACACACACGTACATACATACACACACACACACACACTTTGTCAGAAAACACTCAACTGCTCAACTGCCTGCCATTTTAATTTCGCAGTTTGTAAACAGTGACAACGAAAGTTTACCTAATGCAGTTTTCCACAGTGAAGATAATGGGGAAACCAGAAAAGTAAGAGAAACGTATTGGCTACACACAAAAACACAAAATCTTCCAGACAGAATAAATTAATGTCAGACCTAACTATATCCTTCCCAGTCGTTACATTTACGCGTAAATAACTTTTGTACATTGAGTCCTACAGTATATGAGTGCAGATACCGAGGTGCGAAAGACAAACAGCTGTAATGCAAAATATATATAAAAAAAATAAAAGCTTCAGCATGTGGTACCAAGGCATGTATAAAAATCTTGACTGTTTTCAGATTTCATGTACAGCATTGTTTCAAACATGTCTAGGTAACAGAAGAAAAAAAATTGTGTTTTACCCAAGGTGGATCCCATCCAAAGTGAAATTTATTCTACAAAGCCATAGCTTTATTCTTCTGCTGTAGACAGATCCGAATTGGATGATATCTTGTCATAGTTCAGGCTCACTTATTTTCACAGCTTTAAATAGACGTATAATATATTTTATGATTATGGGCATGTGATTGTGATATGACACTTTACTATTCGGCGCACTTTTCATAAATCAGAGCTATATTGTAACGAACCATCTGTTCCAAATCGACTGCTCCAGAAGAAAACCGCTATATTCGTAATGACCTAGATTCTGTATAATAGAAGTCGTTTCTTGTAGAACATAACGGACGCTTTTGACCGCTACGTGAAACTGAAGATTTTGGCTGTGAGGGACAGTCAATAACGAACATAATTATTCTCTGTGAAGTATACTGCGAGATGTGCTTTATTTTAATCGAAAATTGGCAGATCTGTCTCATTTGATATTCTTACTCATGGCAACTTTGTCATGGCCTGTGCATGTAAGCAGTGGCAAGTGAAGTAGCAATATGTGGCGTGTTCGTGTCAGGAAAACGCTTTTCAGGGGCAATTTGTACAAATCCGAGGATGATGTGGATAACCAAGACTACTATATTTTACGTGAATTTACGTGACACGGAGATGATAGTAATGTTGATGACGGTAAGGATCGAACATGGAACCCGAACCCAAGGCTGAGCTGTCTCGTGTGATATCACCTACGTTATGAGGACAACTGGCATTAATTGTATCTCTGTATGAACACTGGTGGGCAGAACTTCCGGACGGAAGTAAGTTTCGCACAACGTTGCTAAAAAAATACGCAATGAGAACAGAAATGACACTTTTATTTAAAGACAATAATTACACTGAAGCCACGGCGATTCATGGTGGTTCTGGACATGGTTCTTAATAAAGTATGTGAAATCCGCCGGTGCCAATGTATGATCTCCAATGGGTTCCCATGTTGGCTATAATGTTGCACGATATCTCGTAATAGGGCGTTCCACTCCTCAACCAGCGCGGTTGACAACTGCTTATTGCAAGTGGACGTGCTGTAAACCGTCTCACCAACGCAGCCCATGCGTGCTCGATGAGACTGAAGTAAGGAGAACGGCAGACTAGTACTTTGGCCGAATATCCTCTCGTTGCGTGAGCTCCTAAACCTGCGCAGTTCGATGCGATCGTACTCTGTCTACCATAAAAATGAAGTGAGAGCCGAATCCACCCCTGAAAAGCCGCACATGGGTAATGAGTACAGTGTCACAACAACTTTGACAGGTGAGTGTACCGTATTCAAGGATTTGGAAGTCAGTACGCCCATGCTACAAAGGCGTTCAAAAAGTTTTGCACAGCTGTCTGTAATTGTTATACACTCCTGGAAATTGAAATAAGAACACCGTGAATTCATTGTCCCAGGAAGGGGAAACTTTATTGACACATTCCTGGGGTCAGATACATCACATGATCACACTGACAGAACCACAGGCACATAGACACAGGCAACAGAGCATGCACAATGTCGGCACTAGTACAGTGTATATCCACCTTTCGCAGCAATGCAGGCTGCTATTCTCCCATGGAGACGATCATAGAGATGCTGGATGTAGTCCTGTGGAACGGCTTGCCATGCCATTTCCACCTGGCGCCTCAGTTGGACCAGCGTTCGTGCTGGACGTGCAGACCGCGTGAGACGACGCTTCATCCAGTCCCAAACATGCTCAATGGGGGACAGATCCGGAGATCTTGCTGGCCAGGGTAGTTGACTTACACCTTCTAGAGCACGTTGGGTGGCACGGGATACATGCGGACGTGCATTGTCCTGTTGGAACAGCAAGTTCCCTTGCCGGTCTAGGAATGGTAGAACGAAGGGTTCGATGACGGTTTGGATGTACCGTGCACTATTCAGTGTCCCCTCGACGATCACCAGTGGTGTACGGCCAGTGTAGGAGATCGCTCCCCACACCATGATGCCGGGTGTTGACCCTGTGTGCCTCGGTCGTATGCAGTCCTGATTGTGGCGCTCACCTGCACGGTGCCAAACACGCATACGACCATCATTGGCACCAAGGCAGAAGCGACTCTCATCGCTGAAGACGACACGTCTCCATTCGTCCCTCCATTCACGCCTGTCGCGACGCCACTGGAGGCGGGCTGCACGATGTTGGGGCGTGAGCGGAAGACGGCCTAACGGTGTGCGGGACCGTAGCCCAGCTTCATGGAGACGGTTGCGAATGGTCCTCGCCGATACCCCAGGAGCAACAGTGTCCCTAATTTGCTGGGAAGTGGCGGTGCGGTCCCCTACGGCACTGCGTAGGATCCTACGGTCTTGGCGTGCATCCGTGCGTCGCTGCGGTCCGGTCCCAGGTCGACGGGCACGTGCACCTTCCGCCGACCACTGGCGACAACATCGATGTACTGTGGAGACCTCACGCCCCACGTGTTGAGCAATTCGGCGGTACGTCCACCCGGCCTCCCGCATGCCAACTATACGCCCTCGCTCAAAGTCAGTCAACTGCACATACGGTTCACGTCCACGCTGTCGCGGCATGCTACCAGTGTTAAAGACTGCGATGGAGCTCCGTATGCCACGGCAAACTGGCTGACACTGACGGCGGCGATGCACAAATGCTGCGCAGCTAGCGCCATTCGACGGCCAACACCGCGGTTCCTGGTGTGTCCGCTGTGCCGTGCGTGTGATCATTGCTTGTACAGCCCTCTCGCAGTGTCCGGAGCAAGTATGGTGGGTCTGACACACCGGTGTCAATGTGTTCTTTTTTCCATTTCCAGGAGTGTATTTTTTACAGGATGAGAGCGAAATTTTTTGTGAGCGTACTTGGAACATTTAGCTATACATTGGGCCTACTCAATGTAGCCTCCATCAGCTGTGATGCACCTGGCCCCAACGTTCTTTCCACGAAGTAAATGCACTTTTGTAAAATTCTGGGGATTGACTTTTACACCATCGCTTGACACAGGAAACAAGGTCTTTCTCGCTATCAAATGTTTTACAGCGCAGGGTGGCTTTCAGACGAGCAAAGAGGTAAAAATCAGACGGAGTCAAGTCCGGACTGCAGGGCGGGTGAGGAACAATTTTCCAACCCCTTTTTCTGATTCTCTCCTGTGTCATTAGGGCTGTATGGGGTTTGGCATTGTTATGGTGTAGTCTGATAAGCTGACCCTGAAGCTCTGGTCTGTGGGTCTTGATGGCATCTCACATCTTGTCCGATGACTAACAGTAACGGTCCTTGTTAACTGTGGAGCCAGGTTCCAAAAAGTCAATGAAAATGACACCAGCTGATCCCAGAAGAAGGAGGCCATCACCTTTCGGCCTGCTGTTCGTGAAAGTCTTGGTTTCTTCTTTCGAGGGGAACCTGGATGACGCCACTCCATGGATTTGGTTTTGCTCTCAGCTACGGACAAAGACAACCATGTCTCATCCTGGATGATGACGACGTCAGAACACTGTTGCCACTCTTCAGTAAAGGTCTTCATGAGACCCTCTTCCTAATCGTTTCCATTTCTCTTGTCAATAATCTAGGCATCCAACGTGCACAGATATTTCTGTGCCCTAGTGGCTGTACCAGTAATACCACACTACCCAGTGACAAACGCGTCATTTCAGCAAGCTGTCGTGTCGTCACACGTCTATCATTTTGGATGATTTGATCAATGGTCTCCTTATTCACATCACTCACTGCCATCGATGGTCTACCGCGTCGTGGATTGTCCAGTAGAGAGAAATCACCTTCTCAAAACCTCTGCAACCACCCCTGGGTACTGCTGCAGTCCACTGTACCCTTCCTATAAACAGGGATCAACTTCTTGTGAAGCGATGTGGCAGAGTCATCGCCGGTCTTGAAGAGGAACTCCATCCCGACCGTTGTCGCAACCTGACATCTACTTAACGGTCCATTACGGCTCACTTGTAAATAAAAGAAAATACTCTTATACACCAACCTACAGCTAATTGTTCCAAGTATGTTCACAAAAAATTTTCATTTTCCTCCTGCAAAAAATAAAAAAATAGTGACGACTGTGCATTATGTCTTCCCACACCATAACACCTGGACCACCAAAACTATCACTTTCTACAACGCTGGACGCACCCTCAAATGGCAAAAGGTGGGAACGTGTAATGCACCCAGGAACATTATAGAACATGATCGTTTCGTTGATCCAGGTGTTATGGTGTTCTCAGCCTGTCTACAACAGCAAGTTCTTTGTAGATGCGTTTACTCTACAACACAGACATTTTGTAAATGCAACTGGAAGCAATTCAGAGTTTCTGTTATTTGAGTATCAATAAAAGTTTTAGTGACAGGATAATTATGGATACGATAAAGAAAAGAAAGCAAATAAGCTACCTGAATCATCAGACTGACCGCGTATTAAGATTCGCTTTTATCATTTCTAGTTTCATTACTTTCTGGCTTCTACGACATCCACGATGGCAAACTGTTTGTCAGATCTCACTCCTACACGAAAAGTGTCAGTTTGTGATATAATACGATACTGCAGTGCCTGTGTTATTCTGATGACGATGCACTGCGACTATCGCAGCCGTTACGAAATACATCAAATAAATTCGCAATTGCGAGTAATGACTACCAACAGCTGTAGAATGGGATAACGACAGTGAAAATTTGTGCCGGACCGGGGCTCGAACTCAGCTTTCCCGCTTATCACGAGCGGTCGCCTTACCATTTGGCTATCCGTGCACAACTCACGGCCAGAACCAAACTTCCACATGTCCTCAACCATACGTCTACGATTTGTACTCGCACATCCGTTGTGTGTATTCCCGTACAGAAAAGATCAATTGCCGGCCGGTGTGGTTCAAATGGCTCTGAGCACTATGGGACTTAACATCTGAGGTCATCAGTCCCCTAGAACTTAGAACTACTTAAACCTAACTAACCTAAGGACATCACACACATCCATGCCCGAGGCAGGATTCGAACCTGCGAAAGTAGCGGTCGCTCGATTCCAGACTGTAGCGCCTAGAACCGCTCGGCCACCTCGGCCGGCGATGTCCTTAGGTTAGTGAGGTTTAATTAGTTCTAAGTTCTAGGGAACTGATAACCTCAGCAGTTAAGTCTCATAGTGCTCAGAGCCATTTTGTTAGTAGGCGGGTCTCATTAATTATTCAGCTCATAACTGTATGTGGCCGAGCGGTTCTAGCCACTTCAGTCTCGAACCGCGCGACGGCTACGGTCGCAGGTTCGAATACTGCCTCCGGCATGTATGTGTGTGTTGTCCTTAAGTTAGTTAAGTTTAAGCAGTTCTAAGTTCTAGGGGACTGATGACCTCAGCAGTTACATCCCATAGTGCTTAGAGCCATTTGAACCATTTGAACCGTCAGATCAATTGCAAATTCATCTCATGTGTTTGGTAACAGCTGTGGTCGCTGCAGTGGTCATCAGAATAACACAGGCACTGCAATATCTTATTTACTTGCCGATACCGGGTATGCTACTTTCATGTTCAACGTCTGATATGTACAGGAATACACGTAATGGATGTGAGAGTACAGATCGTAGATGTATGGTTGAGGACATATGGAAATTTGGGTCTGGCCGTCAGTCGTGCACGGATAGCCAAATGGTACAATCGGCCTTTGGCTGTGAAGCGGTGCGGTACGTGAGAGCCGCACCGTGAAGCGTTTGCGGGTGTGTTGTTGTTTAACGCGCCACCGTGCTAGCGCTGAGTGTCATAATTACGTTCCTGACATCCGATGGCTCTTTCGTATCGGAAAGCCAGGATCAAGATGCAGTTTGACACTACGTACTCTCGACACAAGGCCTCCGAAGTAGAGAGATTTTTACGCGACGTGATACATGTTGACCGAAAGAGCTGCTGGGTATACGTTTATCTATGTCTCCAGAGTTGTCTACCTTAATTTCACTGACGATGAGGTCTGTGACAACCTTCTCGGACGATCGACGGAAGGTTGTAGGTTCTGCCACTCTGGAGGAAGCATGGCTGTGATAACGCTCGACCGTGCCGGACTGGGAATAGAAAATGTGCGAGTGTTTGAGCCACCATTTAAAGTTCCAGCGGATTTGATCACCCTTGCTCTTCGACCCTATGGCACAGTCCTCGGCCGTACGGCTGAAAAATAGAAGATCTTCGGAACATACCATGTCCTTAACGGGGTGCGGCAGGTGTGTATTGAATTGCACCGCCATGTACCCTCGTATCTCACGATCGCTGGTTGCCGGGCGATAATTATTTACGACAGTCAGTTAAGGACCTGCCCCAGATGTGCACAGGCAGGACATGTGCGCACCGAATGCCTGCAATGACATCTCGTGCGGACGCCGTCTAGGCGGAGAGACGAGAGGCGCCGGCTGGTGCAAGCCTTGGAGGGCCCTGCAACAGTTCCTGAGGAGCCCCCTGCGTCTTTCAGCGCCGATGCCTCTGTTGCCCTCTCGCCGATTCCAGGCGCATTACTACAATGACAAGCCGACGGTGCGATGGAAGTTGAAAAGGATGGCGCATACGCCCCCTGCCCTGCACCGGACACAGAGATGAGACACCGTATACAGAAATCGCCGAAGCGACATAAGAAACGGCGCATAGCGACCGACACAGTAGAACGGCCCGAGGAAGCCACGATGGATGATGTGGTGCGTCAGCCGATGAACCGATCCGACACGGCCGATACTAACGTATCACACGGTTCGCTGTCTTCTCCCGTTACCGATGGGTCCGCGCACTGTGGGATGTGGGAGATCACCGCAGCCCCGTCCCCGGGCATGCTCCCACGACTCCGTCTGCCTCTCGAGATCCAGTGGTATTGACCTCCCTGGGAGACTGGGCGCATTTCAGGACCCTGACGACACACCGATGCCGTTGGCAACGTCTACGTTGACGGCGACAGACGCCATCGTGTCCAACAACCGTCTCTTCCTGTCTCTAAGCCCACGCGGCTCCCCCCGTCGGAGGTTCGAGTCCACCCTTGGCATGGATGTGTGTTGTCCTTAGGGTTGTCTTTAGGTAAGTTAGTTTAAGTTAGATTAAGTAGTGTGTAAGTTTAGAGACCGATGGCCTCAGATGTTTGGTCCCATAAGACCGTACCACAACTTACCAAAATTTCTGCATTTTGTTTTCCTTCAAGAAGTCCGATCAGGACTCTGTATCGATACCTGCGGATATGACGCCTACGGTATACCTTCAGATGTGGGCGGAGGAGGTACGGCTATTCTGCTGAGGGAAGGGATTATGGCAACTGATGTATCCTATTTACCGTCGGCCCATGAGGGTCGCACTCACCGTTAGTAGAGTTCGTCTGGTGAACCTGTATGCTCCCTCCGGCACCGATAGAAGGGGAGAACGCCGCACCTTTTCTGCTGAAGACATAGCACTGCTCTTCCAGGCAATGCTGACCACTTGCTAGTAAGCGGAGATTTCAATTGAGTGCTCAGACCATCCTACCAGATGCCGCACTTTACCACCTGCCTAGTACTTCAGGCGCTTGTAAAGGACTTGGCTCCGTCAGACACATGGGTCATACAACACGGAGGCCGAAAGGCATACAGCTACTTTACTAGTCATTCCGCGAGCCGTTTGGATAGAGTTTACGTCACACGCGGCCTAAGGTCGGCAGTTGTCGACGCTGAGATGTGGCCAGCAGCGTTCACGGACCACGTAGCGTATGTGTGTACTCTCACCCCACCCCGCCAAGGCGTCCGACGTAGTAGACGTCCGTCAAACCTCAATGTGGCCCTTCTTGATGAGGTAAATTGCTGACGCAAAGTTGAGTCCACATGGAGCAGATGCCACCGGCGATTACCCGCCTATGGTTCCATAGTTCAATGGTGTTTGCTGTGTGTCAAGTCCGCCTTGTGCCGCACCAGCTATGGACGAGATAGAGCGCGCTGGTATAAAGCGACCACTGATTTCTACTACACTGCGCTCTGCGAACTGTCTGTGTAGCCGCCGTCGCCGGAACGACAATTAGCAGAACACCACGTCAAGGCACAATTGCTACGTATCACGCCTGGGTGCGTGCGGGGAAGGAAGTCGGCCGTGCCCTTTCAAAGGAATCATCCCGGCCTGGAACGATTTAGGGAAATCATGGAAAACCAAAATCAGGATGGCCGGACGCGGGATTGAACCATCGTCCTCCAGAATGCGAGTCCAGTCCCCTAACCACTGCGCCACTTCACTCGTTGTGTCTTTACATATCATAAGGTCTTACGACGACTCCGCATAGAAGGTCGCCTCAACAAATTTAGATTGTTGGACATTTTGCAACACGATCAGTACGTCAATGTGTACATGGCTTCTTAACTTAATCATTACGCCCACGTATTACCGATGACAGACACGATGGCTTCCAGGATACAGGCAGTGTTCGAAAACGTGGTGAACGCTGGTGCAGTTTTTAAGATCCGTTTTGTTAGTATTATTACTTTACCCTTCCACAAAGGAAGTATTGTACTCACTCACGTCAGGCACAGAGCGTTGGCGCTCTACCTTCGCTCAATGCGGCGACTCTGCCTTTCACCAACAGACAATCTTCCTTGCATCCCGACAGCAGAGGTGGCCCCACACACGATGAATCCGGCTAACGACATTGTACGACGCCACCCAACGGTCTAATAGACGCGGTTTTGGCGAACCATCCAAGCGCCCTTCCTGTCACTTTAGTGGGGTCGATGTGATATGTGGTCAACAACGAGAAATTTCCGGACCGAAGAAGATTACATGCCATTCACCTAACTGACAACTCCATGTGCCTCCGTTGCGCGACAGAAGATACGGACGAACGCAGACTGAACTGTGGCCCCGCACACGAGTGCTGGAAACTGATCCGCCAGATACTGGCTGGCTTTCCTCCTATGCCTCCCCTATGTTTCGATTCTGCCGCTGGACCTCTTTCATCCCGACGCCGTCTATTTCCCGATGACGCGGATGACTGCGGTAAATTGGGTACTAGGAATAGCGATACACTACATTTACCGCAACGGCAAAAAGGAAGTCCTCGATTTGTGGCATTTTCATGATCCACGAGTTCCTGGTCTTAACAATCAGAACGCGATACCGGAACCTTTTTGCTATCTATTTGGGGTCGTCATTCACGGACCGTAAGGTAACAGAAACAGTCTCTGTGTACAGCGGTCCCGGACACTCCGACGGTTGCTGACTAGTGACGCCCATTGTAATGACGACCGCCTCTTACTTGCCGCCCGCTTCGATAAGGTGATGCACCGAGCAAGATGGCCCTTTTTAGCCCACATTATCGTCATAACTTTTGGCGTACGACTTCCTTATTTTTGTTGCTTATTATATTAAAATAAAAAAAAATGAGATTCTGCGCTTCGGTGGTAGGGCGAGGGAGACATCGTGGCCGCCTTGCCTCCTCCCGCCTGCCGCTGACTGTGTTCCTCACAAAAAAGAAGGAAAAATAAATAAAACAAAATAAAATAAAACAGAAAAACATAAAAAATATCTTGGTAGGGGGCCCGGGTTTGATTCTCGCATGATCCATTTGTTTTTTAATTTACTGTTCCGTTTCCGTGTACAAGAGGTAGACGAAATGAAGTAATTATTTTTTGCAATCAAGCAAACCAAGCTTCTCACCCTTTTTTCAACAAAAAAATAAAAATATGGTGGAGCACTTGCAAAAAAGGAAAAGTAGGAGAAAAACAAAAAATGGTAAGGCGACGGCTCGCGATAAGCGGTAGATCCGGGTTCGAGTTCCGTTCCGCCACAAATTTTCACTGTAATCGTTCCGTTCTACAACTGACGGTAGTCATTATTCGCAACTACGAATTCATTTGATGTATTTGTGATGTATTCCTGACGTGAATTGGATGGGTATAAGTTTCATGTGGAAGGGTGAATTCATTTAATGGAGTTTTAAGTAGGTTAACATTTACCTCTCTCGAGAAAGCAGAGATAAATTTTACCGAGTTTTCCGATTTCTATCTTCGTCGTTCACAGCCATATCTGGAAAGCAAAGGAAATCACAAAACTACAGATTCCGTAATCACAGCGTTAAAGTCTCTCGCTCGTTAAACAGTATTCTGCAGAATAGTCACGTGCATTACGCGGTCGTTAAATGTTTTTTTTTCCTCTTCTCTCAAGTTCCTTGGCACTCATGATCCGCGTCTTATATCTACCCATCGACATTCATTCGTTTCCCTGTTATCAACATTCATTCGCTTCCGTGTTTCAGTTATATTCTCTAACTTTTTTATTTTCTCTTTGTGCAAACTGTCATTACGGGATTCTAAATGTTTAAGACGTATGAGTATTTTTTTGTAATCTGTTGTGAAATGGGTGTATTAAATATTTTATGAGTCTCATTTTCATCAGTCAGGTTTTGTGACAACCCATTGTTTCTATTCAATTCCACCTTGTGATGTCTGTCAGATACAGAAACGCTAAATTTTCAGCTCATATCTTTCGGCCTTGCCGAATATTGCCACTAATACCGTCGTGCAAACTTCAATTATAAAACATTTGCTTATTCTTTCAGCAGGCTTCTGAATGCTTATTTATTTATTACTTTGGGGCATAACTACAGAATCTGATTATACTGGGTTTTATATTTATTTGTAATCAAATATTTTTCATTTTATTCTTTCTTTGCTATATTATTAACACTATTTTCTTCTCTGACTGGGCAATAATGGACTACGTGACACTGTCTATTCCTTATTTGTTATTGTCTTCTTTTCTTCCAATATTCTTTCATCTGTTCATTTCCCCTGTGTTCTGACCTCTTCAGATCCGTTTTTTCCCCTCTTTTCTATCTTGCAGTTCTTCCGTATTGAATAATTTCCCCCTATACGCTTTGTTAGCCATTTCTTCACTTTTTATTTTTTAAATACTTTTTGTTTCATGTATCCGACTTAACCCAAATATTTGAAGACATTTTTGGTTACTCTACTGGCGTACATTCAATACAAATGTCCAAGAAATACCAGTATTCTCTCTCCCATTATTTGTGATGAGTTTTCCATGTTTTGTAGAGATGTCATCATTATCACGTAATTTACAACCTCCCATAGTTTTTCATAGGCCTAATATTTTCCTGCTGATTCGCATGTCTGTTATTTCTAATATACCTACTTTACATTTTAATGCTAGATGTGCACTTCATATAGACATTCTGGTTTCAATACTGCACTATAATGGCTCATTTTGATTTTTGGACAGGTATTTTTTCTTGTTAAAGTCCTTAGTTATGCCGTATGCCCATTCCACTATAGCAACTTTTTCCAAACTATTTCTTTCAATTTATCTCCCTATAATATTTAAATTTTTCAACCTTTTCAATTTGGGCAATATCCGTCTTCAAATTTTGGTGTATATTTGATGTTTGTAAAGAATTTTCTTTTTCTGCAGAAATTCTTAAGCCGATTCTAATAACTATTTCTTCTTAAGCATTGATTTGTGTTACAGCAGATGTCACATTTTAGAAAGTAAAGCTAAGTCATCTGAAAATGTGAGACAACTTATTCCTGTATTTTTGTGTACTCTTTCCAGTCTTATTACGACACATTATATTCATTCAGTTTTTCCGTTTTTCCTAGAACGCACTTAAAACGAGTTAGAAATAAGTCATCACCTTGTCATACAATGTGTTACACAAATTAAATTCACTAATTTAGACTTTAAACCAAATTCTCGGGTTATTTTATCCGTTGTTTGTCTGTCAACAGAATCAAAGTTCTTTTGGGAAACAACGAACATTCGAATCCAGTAATCTGTGACGAATGATTTCTTCAGATTAAATATTTGTTCTGAATGCCATTGCTAAAACCATATTGATGTCCACGTAATAAGTTTCCAGTGTTGTTTGTACTCTGTTTATTAAGTCTTGGAAAATGTTTTACATGCCTCATAGCAAAGAAATTTATCTATAGTTGATAAAGTCTTGTTTATTGTGTTTCCTATGAAGTGGTTTTTAAAAGGCTACCTTTCACTCATCTGAGATTTTTCCTGTTTTCCATATTTCCTCTTTTCTTTTCTTCAATTTTTCTGGTTCTCGGAGGTAAATCATCTAGATTTTCAGAAGTGGTTGAGAATTTCAGCTTATGAATTTTCCCTGGATGATTAAAAAGCCGATAAAAATAGTTTGCAAGTGAATGCTTCTTTTAACTTCCAGTCGGTCTCGAAATGAAAACCACAGCCAGTTTTTTTCTTTGCATCATTTAGCAACAACTTCTAGCTACTTCTCTAGATAGTCGCCACTCCGACATAGATATTTGTCTTAGCGTGGTACCAGCTTCCCAATACCCTCTTCATATAGGGCCAGTGGTTACCGACAGCTCACCATGCTGGTGTGCTGATCGTTGTCTATGTCCAAATGCAGTCTTCATAACCAGCAGTTCATATGAGCAAAGAGATGAAAATCAAAAGGAGCCTAGCCTACGCTGTATTGTGGGTGACCAACCGCTTCCCAAGGAAAACGCTGCAGGAGTGTCTTTGCTGCCCCTGCTGTAAGAGGCCGAGAAGTGTCACGAAGAAGAAAATTCATGACATTTACATTATGTGTCCCGTATGAAATCAGCGAAAAACGTCATCATGACTTCACGCTTGGCGGGAGACACCATTTTATAGGCATCATTACGTGCTCACTGTGCGCTCAAAACTGAAAAGCGCGACATAATGTGATAGACAATCATACTAGTGACACTGTGCAGCACATCTGCACAAAACTTTTCTGAATGTTCACCGTGGCTCTAATTTTGGGATGAGGTTAAAAAGCAATAGTCTTTATACTATTTTTTCAATATTGCTTAAGCGAAGTCTGCCACTTTCATTTATGAAACTCGGTCTTGTAGTTTGGTAACTATTCTGTTCGCCCTTAAATATCTGATAAATATTATAGGTATTAATTTTTGAAAAGTATTCCTCAGTTTCCGTACTTTTCCTCTTCTCAGAATCTGTTCTATTTCTTGTAATTACCCTTGCTGCTTCCTCTATTTGCTGTTTAATTTGATCGCAGTATTCAATTTTTCTTGAGGTATATCCACTTTTTCCATTTCTTGATCCTCCCTGTTAATGCTTCGTCAGGTATTTCATTCTACAATATTTTCCATTTATTTTTGATTGCCCCAAATAGTTTCTGTGCAGTATTATTAATTCCTTCAGGTAATTCTGGCCAGTTGCCATATTCAGCTATTTTAATTTCATTTAGATATTTAATAATTTTATTAAATTATCGACCCTTGGGCAATGTGTTTAGTAGTGTATTTTAAATACGACATTATGCCATCTTAGGCACTGTATAACATTTGTAAAACAGCACTTGATACTGGCACTTTGAAGCCAAAATCATGATCGTGTAAATATAACACTGCAAATAAAAAACAGTCTAATGGCGGTACTGACTTTAAAGTCATCTATATATTTTTGAAATGATTGTTTTGTACAGTAAATCTGTCTGCACTACATTTTATAAGTTTTTGTGATTTTAGTTTCACCTTATTAGGTAAGAGCTAGATCTTAGCTATGCAGCTAGACCTTATTACTTTCATATTCACAATTACGTTAGTTCCTTTTTAGGAAACACACACATGATCTAACAGAAATTCTTCCAACATCAAGTTTAGAGCTACCTATGTTTTAGCATTTCTTGGGAGCTTCCTGTCCAATGTCGACATTAGTTTCAGTTGAGAATTTTAATATGGACAGATCTATCTCACATCTCTTCTTTTGATTATTTTGCGGGCTGGGTAATGCCCTAATATGTTTCTAAATTAGTTTTCCCTGCCTATTTAAAGTCACCTCAAAGCAATATGGCGTTCATATTCGATGTTTTGGATTTATCGGTTTCTAAAACGTCTCAAAACTCTTCTACTTCTTTTTTCGGATTCTTCCTGTGTCTTCATTTATCGGTGCATGGCAATTAACAAATGTGAATTTTCTGCTTTTGCATGTAATTGATAGGACAGATAGTCTTTCTGAGGCGCCTTAAAACTCTTCCCTATTATACTTTTAAGAACAAAGAAAGCTGTACCCAGTATTGGAATCCCTCTAATAATTATGAGTGCATGTTTGCTTTTCAAGATTCTGTAGTTATGAGTGTCTGTTACATTTTCTTCTGGGAATCTGGCTTCTTGAGTTGACAGAACTTGAATTTTATTTTTCCCTAAAAGCATTTCTAGAGCTATTTGTTTGCAAGTTTTGAGTAAAGAATTTACATTTAAAATGCATAAAGAGAATTGCTTTATAAACTTTATTATCATAATGGTTATTATTACTATCATCATCATTTCATGAAGCTGAGAAACATAATTGTATTGTCGTATTACTTAAGGTGCGTTTGTTCCATATGTTTTAAGATATTAGGAAACAGGTCATGTATATGGATAACCTCAATAACAGTTTATAAAATGGCTCCTTCAACTCATTTCCCCAGAAATTGGCACTGTAATATAAGGAAATCTTAGAAACAAGGACATATGTGTGAATGAAAGCAAGCTTTTGGATCCGACACTCTAATAAAATCGCTTGTGCCCTCTCAGGCCTCAGGTCTGATAAACAGAACACTGAAGGTTTAACGGCACAGACACTACAATCATTGTCTCATTCCAGGGAGTAGGTGTCGTAATCATCTGTTCTGGTGTCTATTATTCCATCTCTTATGAGGTCTATCTAGCTCTCTCTTTCCAATCGTCCGATAATTCGTTGTCGCGCGGGATTAGCCGATCGGTGTCAGGCGCTGCAGTCATGGACTGTGCGGCTGGTCCCGACGGAGGTTCGATTCCTCCCTCGGGCATGGGCGCGTGTGTTCGTCCTTAGGGTAATTTAGGTTAAATAGTGTGTAAGCTTAGGGACTGATGACCTTGGCAGTTAAGTTTAATAAGATTTCACAGACATTTGAACACTTTTTGATAATTCGTTATCATTATTAGCTATCTATTTTCTGTCAATCTATCAACATGATCCTCCCATTTCATTCTACTCTCTTCTATCTTGTCATTAACTGAAAAGATTTTGAAATTTGATCTTATTGTTTCATTCCATATTTCATCCATTTTGTTACAGCTTCAAACATATCTCATGAATTTCATCTCTGCTGCTTGTATGCGTGATTTATCTCTATTTTGAACATTCTATGATTTGGAACATATACAAGAGTAGGTACAGCCATAACTTACAGAATTTCATTTTTGGTATTACATCCTAGACAACTAAAGAGGGATACTTGCTCTAAAATGTTCTCATTTATTATTAGTATTTCAGATGGGACTAGATTTTTTTTCTTTGAAAGCCGTTAGCGTTGTCTTACTTTCAGATATAACTAAGTTGCAATATATAAAGTTTTGGCTCGATCTATATGCTGCTCTTTGTAAATTACCTTCTGCTTCCAGTATAATTATCTGGACATCAGCTTATAACAGAGTATTTAATGATACGCTAGATCGTATATTAATTTATAGGTATATTTCATCTTGGTCATCAATATATAAATTAAGTAAAGTGGGTAATAAACTGTACTCCTATCTAATGCCGCAATTTACTAAAATTTTCGACCCTTAACTTGTAACTATTTTTGGATTTACAAACAGATTCTTTATGATATTAATAAGCTGTTTAGGAAGACTTTTAATTTCCAATATTTTCCAAAACTTTAGTCTTTCTACCTTATCTAAGACTTTTTCAAACTCAATAAGTGCTAAATGCGTTTCTAGGCAAAATTCCCGACGTATTTCGATCAGTTGTTTTATTATACGTATATTACCATTACATGAATGTCCCTTCCTGAAGCTTCGTTTTTCTTCTGAGATTTTTGCATCAGTGATAGTTTGTAACCTTTGATTAAGAAGTTTCCTGTAAGTTTTACATACATCATTTAGTAAACTTATTCCTCTGTAATTTCCTGTGTCTTTCTTATTGCCTTTTAAAATATCGGAATTACTTCAGCAGTGTTTCATTCTTCAGGCAGAGAACAAAACAGTTCTTCCAACATATATTTAAAAAACGAAGGAAGCAAAATCGAAAATGGTTAATCCATGTTTGATTCACTGTTAATGCCTTCTAGGCCAGTAACTTTTCAATTTTTTTGTTGCATTTAACACTGTTTTTAATTCTTCTGTGTCTATTTGATCCTCAAAGTTGTTATCAGTTTTTATAGAATAGCCTTCTTCACTGGCTTCATCATACCATAAATTTCTGTAATGATGTACCCATTGATTTTCTGTTATTGTATTAATGTTTGCAGTATCATTCTCCGTTTCATCCATACGCTTCATAAGTTTAAAAGCACTAAAAAAAAATAACAGTGCGCTGCAGAAGGCACAATGGCAGCTGTAACATGATCTCTACTATGAACAGAGATGCGTCACCAACTATATAGCACGTTCTGGCAGGAACTAGGTAGAGAAATCGCATAAGAGTAGCAATCGCTTTCATCAAAGACGGCGAGATCAATCGTCAACATACTGTGTGAAAAGATGGAGTCGTTATTCCAGGAAATGTCCAACTGTCAGTGATGCCTAAAAATGTAATTTTGGAAAAGTGCACAAAGATATTACAAATGATTGAAGCAATTTCACAGCTCTACAATAACTTTATTATTTGAGATATTTTCACAATGCTTTGCACACACATACAAAAACTGAAAAAGTATTTTTTAGGCATTCACAAATGTTCAATATGTGCCCCTTTAGTGATTCGGCAGACACCAAGCCGATAATCAAGTTCCTCCCACACTCGGTGCAGCACGTCCCCATCAATGAGTTCGAAAGCATCGTTGATGCGAGCTCGCAGTTCTGGCACGTTTCTTGGTAGAGGAGGTTTAAACACTGAATCTTTCACATAACCCCGCAGAAAGAAATTGCATGGGGTTAAGTCGGGAGAGCGTGGAGGCCATGACATGAATTGCTGATCATGATCTCCACCACGACCGATCCATAGGTTTTCCAATCTCCTGTTTAAGAAATGCCGAACATCATGATGGAAGTGCGGTGCAGCAACATCCCGTTGAAAGATGAAGTCGGTGCTGTCGGTCTCCAGTTGTGGCATGAGCCAATTTTCCAGTATGTCCAGATACACGTGTCCTGTAACGTTTTTTTCGCAGAAGAAAAAGGGGCCGTAAACTTTAAACCGTGAGATTGCACAAAACACGTTAACTTTTGGTGAATTGCAAATTTGCTGCACGAATGCGTGAGGATTCTCTACCGCCCAGATTCGCACACTGTGTCTGTTCACTTCACCATTGAGAAAAAATGTTGCTTCATCACTGAAAACAAGTTTCGCACTGAACACATCCTCTTCCATGGGCTGTTGCAACAGCGCCGAAAATTCAAAGCGTTTGACTTTGTCATCGGGTGTCAGGGCTTGTAGCAATTGTAAACGGTAAGGCTTCTGCTTTAGCCTTTTCCGTAAGATTTTCCAAATCGTCGGCTATGGTACGTTCAGCTCCCTGCTTGCTTTATTCGTCGACTTCCGCGGGCTACGCGTGAAACTTGCCCGCACGCGTTCAACCGTTTCTTCGCTCACTGCAGGCCGACCCGTTGATTTCCCCTTACAGAGGCATCCAGAAGCCTTAAACTACGCGTACCATCGCCGAATGGAGTTAGCAGTTGGTGGATCTTTGTTGAACTTCGTCCTGAAGTGTCGTTGCACTGTTATGACTGACTGATGTGAGTGCATTTCAAGCACGACATACGCTTTCTCGGCTCCTGTCGCCATTTTGTCTCACTGCGCTCTCGAGCGCTCTGGCGGCAGAAACCGGAAGTGCGGCTTCAGCCGAACAAAACTTTATGAGTTTTTCTACGTATCTGTAGTGTGTCGTGACCATATGTCAATGAATGGAGCTACAGTGAATTTATGAAATCGCTTCAATCATTTGTAATAGCCCTGTACAAGTAGAGAATGAATAGGTATCGTGAAAACAGAAGCAGATTATTTAAACTGAACTTTATAAGAAAACAGTTAAATAATTTATACAGGCAGAACCATAACTGCATGTCCAAAAATACAAACACATGTCGACAAAGAGGATGAAGACCATGAGAACTAGAAAATTTGGAAAGAACGGAATGTCCATTGAGAAGAATGGCCTTAACAACCAGCACAGAGCAGTACATGTTGATAGATGACGGAGGAGAGGGGAGGAGGATGGCGAAAAGAGAACGAAAATAGTAAGATAGTTACGAACTAGTTCTGTGAGTGAGTTCGATATATTCAAAGCGTAACGACATAGGCTTTACACATTGACGTGAAAAAGGTCATGGGATACCTCCAAGTATCAGAGAAGGAACTCGGCGTGGCATGGCTCAACAAACTGTAGGAAATCCCTTGCAGAAATATTGAGCCACGCTGCCGTCCATAATTTCGATTGTGTTGCCAGTGCAGGATTTTGAACACAAAGTGACTTCCCGATTGTGTCCCGTTAGTGGTCAATGGGATTCTTGTAAGGAGGTCTGGGTGGCAGATCATTCCTCGAATTTTCCCGAATGTTCTTGAAACAAATTATAAACACTTGTAGCCTGGTGACATGGCGCATAAAAATTCCATTGTTGTTTGGGAACAGGAAGCCAACAAATGGCTGAAAATGATCTCCAAGCAGCCGAACAAAACACTTTCGAGTCAATAAGCAGTTCAGTTGGACCAGAGGACCCAGTCCATCCCATGTAAACACAGTCCACACCATTAAGAAGCCACCGCCAGCTTGCACAGTGCCTTGTTAACAGGTTGGGTCCATGGCCTCGTGTGGTCTGCAACGCCCTCGAACACTATTATCCGTTGTTACCAACTGAAATCGGGACTCATCTGACCACGCCACGGTTTTCCAGGGTCCAACCGATATGGTCACAGCCTAGGAGAGGCGATGCAGGCGATATCGTGCATTTAGCAAAGGAACACTCGTTGGTCGTCTGCTACCATACTCCTTTAATGTCAAATTTTGCAGCATTGTCCTAATGGATACGCTCGTCGTATGTTCCACACTGATTTCTGCGATTATTTCACGCAGAGTTGCTTGTCTGTTAGCACTGACAGCTCTAAGAAAATGTTACTGTTCTCGGTCGTTAGGTGAATGCCTTCGCTCACTGCGTTGTCTGTGGTGAATGGTAATGCCACTTATTTGCACTTTTTTTATGGCACGCTCTTGACATTGTGGATCTCAGGATATTGAATTCGCTACGATTGAACCTTATAACATGAGTCACCTGAGTAGAAATGACAGCTCCGCCAATACACTGCACTTTTATATCATTCATATGTGCTTATCGCATATCGCCTCAGTGTATGTTTTGCGATATTTCTCACATTCATTTGTACTTCAGCCGTCCTTGTTGGAATTAGTGCAGTGGGCTCTCAGCGTTGGCGGGATGTTATATTCATAAAAAGAATCCCCTCTCCGTTCCGAGTGGCGTTTAAATCGTGGCTTTGGGACAGTGTATCACTCCCACACCAGATGCATTCAGTAGCACACATGCCACAAAGCTCTCTGTCGTGCGCAGACACTGAGCTGGGACTTGACTGCCCGAAAAGATATGGAACTCTCCAGGGAAAATAGGGACTGTTGGCACGCTCTGCTGTGCAGCTGTGACGTAAAGAGGCGGCCGACCGGTTCGGGAAGCGTAAATGAGTGGGTGTATCAGCGATAGACGCGCCTGCTGTTCAATTATTAGCCTCCACAGCGAGCATTATCGCCACAGTAAACGCCTCCGTGACGCACGAAGCAGCTGCAGAGGTCTGATCGACCGTTAGTCTGCAGTTGTACCATGTTCTGCAATGTTGCATTCCTTCTATTGTACTTACTAGTTCCCGTGAGACCATTCGAGAAAGCTATTGGTGATGGAACGTGTCAGCACATAATTTACAGAACCTCTTCCTCCGTCCGAAGAGGCCACGAAACTCCCAACTCTACCGACCGACCACCGAGTCATCCTCAGCGGTAGGCGTCACTGGATGCGGATATGGAGGGACGTGTGGCGGTTGTCAGGTTTCTTGATCAGAGCCGCTACAATCAAGTAGTTCTTCAGTTGGCCTCACAAGGGCTGAGCGTACTACGCCTGCCAACAGCGCTCGGCAGACCTAGACGGTCATTCATCCAAATGTTAGCCAAGCTCGACAGCGCCTGCATAGGTGATCTGACAGGAACCGGTGGTACCGCTGCGGCAAGGCCGTTGGCTGATTTACAGAACGCTGGTTAGAAAGTCTGTAAATAAAAGAAACCAAAAAATTAATAAAACACAAACAATTTGTGAGCGTGCACCGGTATAAGATAACATTATAGAAAAAAACGTTCTCAACTACTTCGAGAGCTCCTGCACAGGACAGAAGGAATGAGCCATCAGGAAACCTTTCAACTCAGTTTTAACGCATTGGGCTCTATAACAAAATCTTTTTCAGTTATGCTGAACGCCTCTTGAAACCTGCTGAGTAGTGCTCACCTTATGCTTGTGGAAGTATTATCCAAGAACAAATCGTTTTCCCGTGTCAATGAATGAATGTTAAAGTTTCATATGAATGAGTCAGTACTGTAACTGCAATTCCCATTTTGTGAATATTACTGTCGGTGCATCTTACCTGGGTACGTGTGCGTAGTATAAGTGTTTATGTAGTTGTGGGTAGTACGAAAGTATTAGCGAGGCTTCAGGTTAAACTTCCAGTTCGGCAGGGCCAGAATAATATCTGTAGTACTTACACTACACTCCCCCAGGTGGGTGGTACAAAGATGAATCTCAGCGTTACTGAAAATATGTTACGAAATACTATGATAAGAAATGTATTCAGAGATCACTGTACAGGAACATTCAAGAGTGTTTTTGCCAAGGCGTGAAAAGATTTTACGGGATATTAGGAGCAATTACAGCACCATCATAACTCAGAATTTTCGGTCAACTCAGGATCATAATTCTAGTTTTATAATGTTAGTAAGAGCTCTAACGCTTTAAATGAAGACTTATTCTGAATGATGTCGTAGAAGATGTGCATTATAAGAACTACATGTGAATCTGCAAACAAATCTAGAAAACCAAATTTCAAGGAGGACGATACTTCATACTAGCATTAGCGATTTTCTTTTTATTGAGATAGCACAAAATGTTACACAGACCTCTACTAACAACAGTTCTTCAAATTTATGATTTTTTAAATATTTCTTCCATATATTCCTGTTTAAGTTACTTGGTCATCTCTGTTACACTTTCGTGTATACTGACGTCTTACGATCCTATCATCTGTGAATTCGTTCCATTTCTGCTGCGACTTCCACTTGGGAAGGTTGCCAGACAGTGTAGCAATATTCTAAAACTGTTCAGAGAAGCGATTTGTATGAGACAGCTTTTACAGATCACTATCCTTTTCCAGAACCACCTGCGAGGATAGCCGAGAGCGCAGTCTGCGTTCGGCAGGGCGGCAGTGCGCACCGCTCTCGGCCGTCCACGCCGCTGCGCGCGCGGAGTGTTTTGTTTACTTCGTCGTCACCGCGCTTCTCAGTCGAACAAGCTGTAATGGCCAACTCTTACAGGAAGAACACTCTTAAGTTCACCTTCTCAAATGAATACGCACGACCCAAAGCACTGGCCGTCGAACGCTTCCTACGCGAAGACGTGAAGATCCCCCGTGACGAACTCATCGGCATACACCTATCGATCATTACCAGCGTCGTTTATGTTAAGATGACTTCCGACGCTGCTTGCAACGAGATTATTCAAAGGACGCGACATGGACTAAAATTTCGGCACTCCGACGGAAACGCCGAACCTGTGGATGTCGACCATGCAGGACTTGGCCTTCGGACGATCCGTGTTTTCGAACTGTCTTTCGAGGTGAATGAAGATGAAGTCATCGCGGCGCTAAGCCCTTTCGGAAAAGTCCAGAGCCACGTAGCCGAGACATGGGCACAGTTTACGACGTATCCGGTGCTTAATGGTGTGAGGCAAGTCCGAATCGATCTCAAACGGCACTTTCCATCGTACATTTCTATCGGTGGCTGCCGTGCGGTGGTCATTTACGACGGACAACCTCGAACATGTTCCGGTTGTGGCAAAGAAGGCCACGTCCGTAATGAATGCCTGCAACGCCGCATCACACAACTAAGGCACGACGATACGAAGACCGACAGAACCACGACCACCCTTCCAGTCACCTATGCGGCGACACTGCACGTCCAGCCCTCACAAGACGCCATTCATGAGCGTCTCTCTGGTCCGATACACCGGGAGGCGTCCCAGCACCTTGACACCGGCGACGCCGCCCGTGAACATGTCCAACAGCCGGACACGCCCACGCTAGAAGATCACAAGGATACCAATGAGACTGTTCTGGAGGATGACGACCGCATCATAACACCCGCGGCTTTTGTACCGGAACGACGTGAATCTCTTCCTTCTTCAGACACCGAAACTCATTGCCGAAAGCAGAAGTCGCCCAAACGACGAAAAAAAACGCCGCAAGACATCAGAATCGACCATTGAGCCCCCTCCGCAGGATGAAGAGATGGCACATCACTCTGACGGAGAACACGATAACACTTTCTCCTCTGCCACGGAGACACGTCATCCACAAGACGGTGAACCGTCCAACAGAGATCGTGCGCAACCCCCGCGCCCAGAAGCCATGGAACATAGCACGCCTGTTGTCACCGACGCAATTGAGCCGACTCCGCCAGCGCTGCCACCTCTCGCCGATGTCAAACCTGACGGACACTTTTCATGGGCGGATGACACAGATTTCCCACCTCCATCTGATGCGGACATGAGATCTGTTTCTCCGTTAGACCAACGCTAAAATGGGGGAAGTTACTACGTCGACTCCTGCGACTTCTATGGACTTCCAGCATCCACCACGACAATCTTCACCAGCTACGAACCTATCGGCAGCACGGATCTCCCATCAGGCGTACCGAATAGCTACTATCAATACCAATAATATCGGCTCCCACGTTAAACTTCAACTGCTCCGTGACACGCTAAGAGCAGCGGACATCGACATCGCCCTGTTACAAGAACTGAGGACCGCAACTTGGACTGGGTGTTATGGATATGAGACGTACGCCGCCCCTGCAGCTATGGAACACACAGGCGCAGCCATCCTCCTACGAGAAGGGATCGCAGTTTCCGATGTCGTATATCTCCCAACGGCGCGAGGGGTGGCCATAGCGGTTGAAGGACTCAAAATCATAAATCTCTACGCCCCATCGGGCACTGATAAACGGAGGGATCGCTCCCAGTTCTACGCAGAAGATATCACGCCTTTATTCCTCGGCCGATACGATCACCTTATCTTAGGTGGAGATTTCAACTGTGTTCTCGAGCGCACAGACCAATACCCACATTTCACCACATGTCCGGAACTTCGCTTCCTCGTCCGCCGCCTTCGTCTCCTCAATACTTGGCGAGTGGTACACGGGGACCGCCCGGGGTATACACACATCACGAGCCACTCCGCCAGCCGACTTAATAGAATATACATCTCTGACGCTCTGAAATCGGTTCTCCTCGACGCGGAACGTTGGCCGTCTGCCTTTTCGGATCATGACATCTACATCTGTACCATGAACCTACGTCGACAATCTATATTGCGCAGTGCAGGACCTTGGAAACTCAATGTCGCGCTACTGCAGGCCCCTGAATGTCAATAACAGGTCACCGACACGTGGCGCACCAGTGTTCAACGCATTATGCGTTACGAGACCACACTGCAGTGGTGGTTGCTGTGCGCCAAACCGGCCATCCGACGCACATTGACATACTATGGCAGAGCCAAAGCCCGGTGGAATCACCATACAACTGATTTCTACTATAGCGCTCTACGTGAACTCATGGATCATCCTCCATCCCCGGATCGTCTAAAAGAAGCTCAACGCATCAAGGCAAAGATTTTAACCTTGACCAGATGCCGCCTAGAGGGAGCCATTGTACGAGCACGCAGTCGAGATAGGATTAACGGTGAAGAACCTTATATGCATCATATTGTTCAAAATGTTCGTCGACGCCGACAGGCTTTAATGACAACTTTAGACTTACCTGATGGACGACGGCTGACTTCGCAAGCTACCATTGCGGATGCATTCACAACGCACTATAGACTTTTCTATAAAGAAGTACCTGCCGGTGCAGAGGCCATTGCTGAGGTTGCCCAGGAGACACTTGGTACTCTCAACGCAGCAGCTGCAACCCTCTTGACTTCTGAAGTGACCACCGACGACGTCCAAGGCGCTGTGGCCAAAGGGTCTCTGAATCGATCTCCCGGCCTGGATGGTTTACCTCTCGAATTTTACAGAACCTTCCAAGATTTGATGATGCCACGATGGAGGGACATGTACAGGGAACTTTTGTCCGGCGCGGCGAACCCGCCACCAATGTTCATGGAAGACTTACTTGTACCAGTCCCGAAACCCACAGGAGGAGCACAACTCGACAGTTATCGGCCGATCACGTTACTCAATTGCGACTTCAAGATTTTCACACGCCTTCTCGCAATGCGACTCAAACATGTCTTACGAGATATTGTTTCCCACGAACAAACATCCTTAGGCGGCGATCGTAATTTACAGACAGCCCTCAGTGAATATCGAGATGTGATCGCTGTGGCAACACACTCGCGACTGCCAGGCGCTTTAATCTCCATCGACTTCGAACAAGCCTTTGACCGCGTCAATCATGCATTCCTCAACGCAGTGATGGACCGAATGGCAATTCCCCCGACGTTCACGCAAGTGATTATGCGGCTCCTTCGTGGAGCAACGTCCAGACTTCTCGTCAACGGCAGACTTACAGAACCTATACGGATTGAACGCTCAGTACGGCAGGGTTGCCCTTTGTCTACGGTGCTTTATGCCATTGCGATGGAACCACTCATTTGCGGATTACGGCGACGTTTGACAGGTATTCCACTCCGGGATCATATGTTCCGCTGTCTAGCTTACGCGGACGACTTGGCCCTCGTCGTACGTTCAGCGGCCGACGTACAAGCTGCGATGCAGTGGATTACCCGTTACAGTGCAGGGGCAGGGAGCGCTATGAACGTGACAAAATCATGCGCCATGAAGATCGGCCGCGGCCTTCCCGCAGACAGCGTAGTCCCATTTCAACTGGTGGACACCCTCCGTTGTCTCGGATTGGTGTACACGCGAGACATTCGCCGCACCTCGGCGATCAATTTTCGGGCACTACTGCAACGCATCCGGGCCAACATACAAAATCACATACTACACCCGCTGAATATGTGCCAGAGAGTTACTTTCGTCAATACCCATCTGGCAGCCCGGATACCCCATATAGCGCAGATTCTGCCCATCACTGCGACAATGGCGGCCAGATTACAGGCGGCTTTCGGCTATTTTATTTGTTCTGGACACATATTCAAAGTCCAGTATGAAGCACTCACCTTACCGAAGCGGGACGGTGGCCTCGATCTGGTTAATGTGAGAGCCAGGACTACGGCACTTTACACCAATACTATGCTCCGGTTATGGAAAAGCCAAAATGTTAGTTTTACTGGAATGTTGACCACCGAGCTCGCACCTGTTTCGAGACGCCCACCGACGTCTTTGGCACACATCCCACCTCCGATGTCACATATCGGCCGTTTCTTTTTGGAGTATAGCTACATATGCACCGAGCTCCCCAGGACCAGGAAGACGATCACCCGCGACATCTACCGCCTTCTCCGAAAGTCTCCACCCCGCAACCCCGTCGAAACACGTCACCCCCAGGTTTCATGGCCTACAGTTTGGAAAGCGATCCACCAACCGTATCACACCACTGACACCACCTCTATGTGGTACCTTCTCGTCAACGGCAAGTCTACTACAAGACAGAAACTGCATCGCATCGCACTGGTGGACTCACCCCTGTGCCTCAAGTGCAATGTCGAAGATACAGATTTACATCGTTTTGAGTGTGGGCCAGCAGCAGCTGTCTGGACCCTCGCACAGAAGATTGTGGCTTTCTACCTCCGAGTACCTCCACATCACGTTTCTCCTACCATGATGATATATCCCGACTCGACCTACTTTCCATCGGCTAAGTGGCACGCCATCACATGGATCAGTGGCATGGCTGTCAACTACCTCTTCCGGGACGACATCGTCGATCCGGCGAACTTTTGGACACGCCTCCAAGTACATCACCACACCCTTCGCCGACATCGACACTATCGGGCCACTTTCGCGAACTATTTACAGAGTATTCTCACCAACCCGCCTCAAAGCTGGAATCTCAACGAACTGTGCCAGCCAAGACTGGACGATCCCACGTTCCCCTTTAATGGTCAATGAAAGAATGCCTTTTGTTCTGATGGCGCGCAAAAGTGGATCATGGCGCGGAAAGTATTCCTATTTTATGCCACTTCTCTTTTTTCCTTCTCTTCTAAGTTTTTTTTTCCTTACACATGTAACAAACACATAATTAAATAAATAAATAAATAAATAAATAAAAGAAGGCCGTTGCGGCAATAGCTCCCTTTTATGTTTTACGTTTTCAAAGGATATTGTTATTTTTATGAAGAATGTTGTCTTTTATTTTCATACACAAGTGGTTTAAAAAAAAAAAAAAAAAAAAAAAAAAAAAAAGAGCGCTAACGCGCTGCTTCTTGGACTTGGCTAAGCGCGCCGGCCCTGGGTCGAATCCACATGGCGGATTAACGGCGACGACCGGTGTGCCGGCCAGCCTGGATGTGATTTTTAGGCGGTTTTCCACATCCTACTAGGTGAATATTGGGCTGGTCCCCACGTCCCGCCTCATTTACACGATTTGCAGACATTTGAAACACATTCACACTATTTCACGATTTACACTAGATGCAGACAGCTGGGTACACTAGTTCCATCCCAGGAGGTATGGGGTGGCAGCATGAAGGGCATGCGGCTACCCCTTAAAATTAACCATGCAAATTCCGTACTTAACCCTGCCGACCCTGCGCACAATGTGGGATGAAGAAAGAAGAAAGAAAGGAAGATACTTTCCCAGAACCCTCCCAACAAATCAGAGTCGCTTTCCTAGTACAGACTTTTTGTTCCATATCACATCTTAGCATTTCAACTAAACCCACTGGTGTGCAAATCTTAAGACTGAAAATAACCACCGGGCGTGGTAGCGCAGTGGTTATCACACTGGACTCGCATTTAGGAGGACGACGCTTCAAACCTGCGTCCGGCCATCCCGATTTAGGTTTCCCATGATTTCCCTAAATCGCTGAATGGAAATGCTGGGATGGTTCCTTCTAAAAGGCATGGCCGCTTTCCTTCTCTGGCCTTCCATAATCCATGCTCGTGCTCCTTCTCTACTACCTCGCTGTCCACGCAACGTTAAACCGCAATGATGAAGGAGTTTAATGTCATCATTTTTGTGCAGAGTTAACTTGGAAGAAGGAGGAATTGCAACACTTGTAAAAGTTGGACAAAACATAAAGAAGAATATTGAAACAAATAATTTTGTGATTATTAGAACCTAGAAACATGTGATTATAAATTTTTACTGTAGAATACTTCTATGACAATTGTACAGTCTACAGGTCCCCTCCAGAAAACGTACAGCTTTTTACGAGAAGTGTGGTAGTGTTATTGAACTACCTGTCAGACAAGAAAAAACAATTAGTAGTTTGTCGAGATTTCAGCGTAGATTTCTTAAAAGATATGGAAAAGCAAAACTAATTAGAATGATCATTTGAATATTTAAATGAAATTTCAATAGCCAGTTTTCTAGTTCATGCGAGGCGAGATATCAAGCCAGTAGTCATATTTTTGTAGATAGTTCTCGTACTGAAACAAGTAATGTGTAGGCCTTGTTAATCGACTACCTAATCAAGATACATAATTAACATAACTAAACAATACAGCCGGGTTTTAAATCAGCCAACGCTTAAATTTAGAAAAAAATTCTTCAGCAATGGCGATCGAACACTTTCTGCATTAGGTCACCCTCATTCAGCTGTAAGGTGCAATATTTTTGGTTTACTTATTCTAGGATTGAAGGCAACTGTGTAAGTTGAAATGACACGTTTAATGTTGCAATATTAGCACAAAATACATGCTTTTACACAGTTTTCAATGTGAGAAGAAAACACAGTTGTGAGGATAACGCATCTCATCAACATCAAAAAGTGAAATAATCCTAAACACAATATTAAATATTAAAAGGTTTTCAGAAATTACTGCAACCAGTCGCCTTTTATGTAGATGTATTTTATTTAACCATGACCGGTTTCGAGCTGCCTAGCAACTCATCATCAGATGGTATATACATTTAGTGCTTTTTTGTACCCATTGTGTGGGTGGTTGAGTATCTGTGGCTAGACAGAAACGAGAACAAATAATCGCTACATGTGGTACAGTAACACGAAATATTTACAGCATAATTTATGTTTAACGTATAAGAACAAATAATCACTACATGTGGTACAGTTACACGAAATATTTACAGTTTAATTTACGTTTTGAGGTGTTACTTACAGATAAATCTTTCTGCAGGTATATATATATCTCTTTTAGGACGTATTTTTGAAACCATTGTGTCTTGTTTTTCACAATTTCACAAGTTAAAACTTTCACTAGATGTATATTACTTTTATGAGGCACTGTTGGAAACATATATCTTGTTTTTCGTAAACATCGCTGAACACACTTAGCCACAGATACGAATACAGGATTTACACATTATAAACAAGCCAAAGATTGCAATATAACTACAGTATCAAAGATTTCAAGTTGACCAGAGGCATTATTAGTCATCACACACACTGACAAGAGATTTGTCTTTATTACATAGAAAATAAATGTAAATTAGCTTAAACTAGTAAAATGTTTATTTATAAATTAACTGTGCAATTTTAACAGGTATATAAAAAACTAGATTTTTTACATTATATTTCAGTTACATTTAAGATAATTGGTATTGAGAGTATTATGACAGCTAATTTCTTGCTCCTTCCATTGGCTGATCTTGGCATATGATGTCTGGGATGAGAGGTTGATGGTTAACTTGAAATAATAAGTGATGCTGATACTTGAAAGGGTGTGGAAAAGGAGTTGGCGGTGGGGGGGGGTGTATAGGAAAAAGGAGAGGGGGGGGGCATTTTGTTTCTGAATGACTGTTTAGTTTTTTAAGCTCAAAGAATCCTTAAAATTCTGAAAGAAGGAGTTATTCGCCAATTCTGTCTGCTCATTTAAAATGGTATGTGGGGAATTATGTTTGTGGGTAAAAATCTCTAATTGTTTGAGAAGATCCATCTTGAATCCCTTGTCTACAGTGTGTAGGATTTGAAGGTTAGTTTTAATGTCTGTTATGGAATGTTTATTATCTGCTAGATGGGTAGCAAAAGTGGATCTATTTAAGTTGTTTAGGCGAAGTGCATCAGTGTGCTCTTTGTATCGGATCTCAAAATTTCTACCTGTTTGCCCTATGTAGTAGCAGGAGCAGCTGTCACATCTTAATTTATATATACCAGATTTTTGGTAGGGTGTGCTGGCTCTTTTGGTGTTGTGGACTATTTTGTTCTGTATTTTGTTGTTAGTGTGAAAACTTATTTTGACATTATGTGGTTTGAATAGCTTAGCAAGTTTGTATGAGATATTGCCGAGAAACGGCATACAAACGAATTTGGTTTCTTCTGCTACTGAGGTCTGGCTTACTGGTTTTGCTTTGTTAGATATAATGTTTTTATCTAATTTTTCAATTATGCTTGGGTCATAAGCATTGTTTGATGCTATTGTTTTTAATATATTGATTTCATTAATTTTTGCAGTAGGATCAGCTTGAATCTTGTTGATACGGTTAAGTGCTGATTTGAAAAAAGCTAGTTTATGCTGATTTGGGTGGCATGATGTATTGTTTATTATGACATCTGAAGTGGTGGGTTTCCTATATATCTGAAATTTATGTTTGTTGTTGTGATGTGTTATGTTTAGGTCAAGAAAATAGATACCTTTTTGGGTTTGGTGTTCTACTGTGAACTGTATTTTGGGGTGAACATTATTAAGTTTACCAGCTAAGGCCTCAATTTCAGTGGCTGTCCCATCATATAATATCAGGGTGTCATCAACATATCATTTATAATAAATGATTTTGTATGTTTCTATTGGGTTTGCTTTAAAGAATTTAATTTCGAGATCATTAATGTAGATGTCAGCAAGAAGGCCAGCTAGACTACTGCCCATTGCTAGACCATCATGTTGAATATATATTTTGTTGTTGAAGGTGAAGTAATTGTGGGACAGCACTAATTCAAGTAAATCCATCAGCTCACAGATTTCCATGTCACTTAACTTTTTATGTTGTAATAAGTTATTTTTTATTATTCGAAGTGTGTCTATTATAGGTATGTTTGTGTACAGGTTGATAATATCAAGGGATGCAAAGTTAGCTGCATTGGGAATGGAAATTTCTCTGATACTGTCAATCAAATCATAGGTGTTTTTTATGGAATAATTGGTTGGGAATGTATAATATTTCTTGAGTATTTCATTTTACTTGAATTAGTGCTGTCCCACAATTACTTCACCTTCAACAACAAAATATATATTCAACATGATGGTCTAGCAATGGGCAGTAGTCTAGCTGGCCTTCTTGCTGACATCTACATTAATGATCTCGAAATTAAATTCTTTAAAGCAAACCCAATAGAAACAGACAAAATCATTTATTATAAACGATATGTTGATGACACCCTGATATTATATGATGGGACAGCCACTGAATTTGATGCCTTAGCTGGTAAACTTAATAATGTTCACCCCAAAATACAGTTCACAGTAGAACACCAAACCCAAAAAGGTATCTATTTTCTTGACCTAAACATAACACATCACAACAACAAACATAAATTTCAGATATATAGGAAACCCACCACTTCAGATGTCATAATAAACAATACATCATGCCACCCAAATCAGCATAAACTAGCTTTTTTCAAATCAGCACTTAACCATATCAACAAGATTCAAGCTGATCCTACTGCAAAAATTAATGAAATCAATATATTAAAAACAATAGCATCAAACAATGCTTATGACCCAAGCATAATTGAAAAATTAGATAAAAACATTATATCTAACAAAGCAAAACCAGTAAGCCAGACCTCAGTAGCAGAAGAAACCAAATTCGTTTGTATGCCGTTTCTCGGCAATATCTCATACAAACTTGCTAAGCTATTCAAACCACATAATGTCAAAATAAGTTTTCACACTAACAACAAAATACAGAACAAAATAGTCCACAACACCAAAAGAGCCAGCACACCCTACCAAAAATCTGGTATATATAAATTAAGATGTGACAGCTGCTCCTGCTACTACATAGGGCAAACAGGTAGAAATTTTGAGATCCGATACAAAGAGCACACTGATGCACTTCGCCTAAACAACTTAAATAGATCCACTTTTGCTACCCATCTAGCAGATAATAAACATTCCATAACAGACATTAAAACTAACCTTCAAATCCTACACACTGTAGACAAGGGATTCAAGATGGATCTTCTCGAACAATTAGAGATTTTTACCCACAAACATAATTCCCCACATACCATTTTAAATGAGCAGACAGAATTGGCGAATAACTCCTTCTTTCAGAATTTTAAGGATTCTTTGAGCTTAAAAAACTAAACAGTCATTCAGAAACAAAATGCCCCCCCCCTCTCCTTTTTCCTATACACCCCCCCCCCCCCCCACCGCCAACTCCTTTTCCACAGCCTTTCAAGTATCAGCATCACTTATTATTTCAAGTTAACCATCAACCTCTCATCCCAGACATCATATGCCAAGATCAGCCAATGGAAGGAGCAAGAAATTAGCTGTCATAATACTCTCAATACCAATTATCTTAAATGTAACTGAAATATAATGTAAAAAATCTAGTTTTTTATATACCTGTTAAAATTGCACAGTTAATTTATAAATAAACATTTTACTAGTTTAAGCTAATTTACATTTATTTTCTATGTAATAAAGACAAATCTCTTGTCAGTGTGTGTGATGACTAATAATGCCTCTGGTCAACTTGAAATCTTTGATACTGTAGTTATATTGCAATCTTTGGCTTGTTTATAATGTGTAAATCCTGTATTCGTATCTGTGGCTAAGTGTGTTCAGCGATGTTTACGAAAAACAAGATATATGTTTCCAACAGTGCCTCATAAAAGTAATATACATCTAGTGAAAGTTTTAACTTGTGAAATTGTGAAAAACAAGACACAATGGTTTCAAAAATACGTCCTAAAAGAGATATATATATACCTGCAGAAAGATTTATCTGTAAGTAACACCTCAAAACGTAAATTAAACTGTAAATATTTCGTGTAACTGTACCACATGTAGTGATTATTTGTTCTTATACGTTAAACATAAATTATGCTGTAAATATTTCGTGTTACTGTACCACATGTAGCGATTATTTGTTCTCGTTTCTGTCTAGCCACAGATACTCAACCACCCACACAATGGGTACAAAAAAGCACTAAATGTATATACCATCTGATGATGAGTTGCTAGGCAGCTCGAAACCGGTCATGGTTAAATAAAATACATCTACATAAAAGGCGACTGGTTGCAGTAATTTCTGAAAACCTTTTCACACCACAGTCGCAGTGTTCCACATCCACAATGGATAAAAGTCTTATTAAATATTAACTCTCAGTAGGTTAATTATCCTAAACTCGACAATATCAAAGTTTAACTACAAGTTTCATTACAAAATTGTTCCTGCACATATGTTATGATGTTGGTCAGTACTATTTTTAGGATGACAATCAAGTCTACGGTGGATGGTTAGTTATGTGACAAACTGAGCAAAAGATTACCCAAGGTCGCTCGACTTTACAGTGGACGCAAGCTGGTGAACCATCAAGTTTACGCCTCTGCACGCGGTATATACCTTAAGCTGCGATGAGCTGTCGTCTGTTAGGCCGCTCTCTTCCGCTGAAATTCTTATAAAACTAATTACACCTTTGCTGAATTTTCCAGCAGAAACTTTCCCTATGTTTCTCGTTAAGCGAGAGGACAGGTACTCATCGCTAGTCTTAGAATGTGGCGATGTACATGCGTATGGTTGAAGCAGCGTGCATATTATAATGCTCTCTCAGTTCTCGCAAGAACAATTAACTAATTGGCTGGTTCGTTTCTCCACAGTTGGAGCTAAACGACGCTACAACTAATTTGTAGCTGGATATCAGCCTCTGTGAACGGAGTGTTCACACAAATTATTCTGCGTCGTACAGAGCGTTATGCGTTCCGTTCTGCACTTGAAGCCAATTCAGAGAAGAGTCTACGAAAATTTCCGCTTGCTACGTATCGTCCTCATTCCCCGTAACTACTACACCGAACATAATCAATGATCTGCCTACACATCTCGGTTTGCCCGTTCCTTTAGCCTCTTCCGCTATTCCTTCAGCTACCGTTTTCAGCAAAGACCCATATGCAACCACCAACATCTCTTCCATTGACCGGGTTCTTCAGTACACTGTTTTCCTCATAGAGTCGCTGTATGACGTTTCAGTTTTTTGCAGGATAAATCCATTTTACAGACAGTGACCTACGACATTCTGTTTCGCACCTTTCCAGTTGTTTCATTTATATATTCTTCATAGTCCATGTTTAGCACCAAGACAGACTTGTTCTTTTAATCTGAAGATTATTATTTTTCAACTGTAGCAACAGTTTCCTTTTATAGAAAACCCTTTTGCCTTGCGCCCTACTTGGTACAATATATCCGTATCCGTAGCAAAACTGGTCCACGTGTTCAAGAAACTCTCATCCTAATTTAACCATCCAACATCTTAACCTGAAGAGATTGAAATAAATCAGCCAACCAGTTTTTTCAACCTCTTCAGATTTACACAGTTGCTGAGTCGCAGTCATTTTAAGATTGTGAAACATGTTAACCTATTGTCCACACCATTTTGTTAGTATTCTTTGCCTCTATACGCACATTACAGGCATTAGCTAGCATACGTTCTATTTCATTAACCAATTATTGTTCACTTTGTAATGAACTTTGTTAGGAATCCTCCCAAGACCGCCACATGCCATGATGCACACATCGGTGGCCGCATAAGATCGAAAACAAGAATGAGTCGAGTAGAAATCCATTGGTAATACAGTAAGTCAGGTGGGAGAATCAGGACTCACTGATGATGGACAACCTGTCGTGGTATTCGTAATTCACTTACGAATCTTATTTCTAAGTTCGTAAACATTCAGTGGCAGATTAAACCATCAAAGAAATCGCAGAGAGGAACGGAGCATTATGATGGTAAATGCTGACTTGCTGACCAAACGAAATCTGGAAACAAAGAGAGTTAATAATTTACTTAAGGTGGTGGCAACTATTGTGACGACACTGATTCGTCACCTGTCGCTAAGTAAGAATATATATCATAATTTCATATTGTATTCTCGTAAATTTTCGTAATGAAAAAGTAGGTCCTGCGAATTCTGGCATATTCGCTCATATTTTCCTTGGTTCATGGAATTTGGCAAGGCGTGGCACTTGCAGGTCTTCGGTAGTGGATTGACAAAAAATGGGAATCCGAGAGGTTTCCCACTGGAACTCCGCACTGGCGCCGGCCAGAGTGGCCGTGCGGTTCTAGGCGCTACAGTCTGGAGCCGAGCAACCGCTACGGTCGCAGGTTCGAATCCTGCCTCGGGCATGGATGTGTGTGATGTCCTTAGGTTAGTTAGGTTTAATTAGTTCTAAGTTCTAGGCCACTGATGACCTCAGAAGTTAAGTCGCATAGTGCTCAGAGCCATTTGACCCATTTTTCGCACTGGCAGCGACCGCGCGAGTTAGACGCTTTGATTGTCTCTTAGGTCATAGTGCTACAAACGCAGCTTTCAACGCTATGCCAGCCACGTGTCGTCCTGAAAGATTTGAACAAAGTCCGTAGTTTCTCTTGAAAATGGAAGCAGAAAAACAGGGCCAGTGGGGAAAGCGAACTGATGTTTATGCAGCCAGATATATTTCCGTCAATTGTGAGGGGGCGGCCAATATTCTGCGAACAGTTAAAATTCTGCAGGCTATCCCTGCATGCAGCAAGAGAGGGTGAGATTTGCCGTTGTCACTGTGGCAAACCTTGCAATTTTCTCCCGTGCTAAGATAGTACTGAAGAATGTGAGACACACTGTGAGTGGGGATTCGCTTGATGGTAGAGGAGTAGTTTGCGGGGCCACCTCACAGCGGCTGCTCGTGTGACGTCAGTGCTGAGTTGCTGAACGGTGTGCACCTTCACTTTGGCACGCAATGAATGGTTTTTGGAGTAAGTGCCGCGTTTAGCGTTTTGGTTTTCCTTTGTATAGCTTAGCCCACAATTTGCGAGTCTACTTCGCAGCTTGTGATTGCATTTTATCGTTATTTATTTATCACACTGGGGTCTTGAGTTAATGCAATTCAGTGTGCGAGCGTTGCACAAACTCTCGAAAGTGGTTTGCATCTCAAACTATAGTCATCCAGAGAGCATTAGTTGCCTTTAGCACAGATAGAGCTTTCATAAATTTGCCTGTCATCACGCTGGTGATCGAAAGAATCCTTAAGTCTGTGAGCATATTGCTATTTACGCTTTTATACACCGAAGCGCCGAAGAAACTGGTGTAGACATGCCTATTCAAATACAGAGATATCTAAACAGGCAGAATACGGCGCCGCAGTCGGCAACGCCTATATAAGACAACAAGTGGCTTGCGCAGTTGTTAGATCGGTTACTGCTGCTATAATGGCAAGTTATCAAGATTTAAGTGAGTTTTTTAATATTTAATGGCTCTAAGCACTATTTGACTTAACATCTGAGGTCATCAGTCCCCTAGACTTAGAACTACTTAAACCTAAGTAACCCAGGGACATCACATACATCCACGCCCAAGGCAGGATTCGAACCTGCGACTGTAGCAGCAGCGCGGTTCCGAACTGAAGCCCCTAGAACCGCTCGGCGACAGCGGACAGCTAAGTGAGTTTGAACGTGCTGTTATAGACGGCGCACGAGCTATGGGACACACCATCTCCGAGGTAACGATGAAGTGGGGCGAGTGAACCGTGAATATCAGGAATCCGGTAAAACATCACATCTCCCACATCCCTGTGGTAGGAGAAAGATCCTGCAACAATGGCACCAATGATACTCGTTCAGTGTGACTGAAGTCAATCCCTTGCGAAATTTCTGCAGTTTTCAATGCTGGGCCGCCAACAAGTCAGCGTAGGAACCTTTCAACAAAACATCATGTGCTTTCGGAACCTAATTCTCAATCGTGTACCCTGGATGACTGCACGACACAAAGCTTTACTCCTGGACTGGGCTCGTCACCACCGGCATTGGACTTTTGATGACTGGAAACATGTTACCTGGTCGGACGAGTTATCGTTTCGAGTTGTATCGAGTGGACGTGTACGGGTATGCAGACAACCTCATGAATCGATGAACCCTTCATGCCAGCAAGGGGACAGTTCAAAGTGGTGGAGGCTCTGTAATGGCGTGGGGCATGTGCAGTTGGGGTGATAAGGGACCCCTGATGCTTGCAGATACTATTCTGACAGGTGACACATATGTAAACATCCTGTCTGATCACCTGCGTCCATTCGTGTCCATTGTGCATTCCGACGGACTTGGGTAATTCCAGCAGGACAATGCGGCACCACGTCCAGAATTGCTGCAGAGTGGCTCTTCTGAGTTCATACGCTTCCGCTGGCCACCAAACTTCCTGGACATGAACATTATTGAGCATATCTGCGATGCCTTGCAACGTGCTGTTCAGAAGAGATCTCCACCCCATCGTACTCTTACGCATTTATGGACAGCCCTGTAGTATTCATGATTTCAGTTCCCTCCAGCACTACTTCAGACATTAGTCGAGTCCATGCCACGTCATGTTGCCGCACTTCTGCGTGGTCGCGGGGGCCCTACATGATATTAGGCAGGTGCGCCACCAGTTTCTTTGGGTCTTCAGTGTATATAGGAAAAGGTCGCCCATCAGAATGTTGTGGGAGGATATATCGTCAGTGAATTCTCGCTCGCGGAGTTACGATCTCGCTGTGACGGTGTTTGTAATGTTATACAGGTGTCATAATGAGAAACGTGTTGTTTTCTTTTAAACTCGAAAGTTAGCTGGGTCATTTTAATTAATATGAATTTAATTAAATTATTGTTCTTTGCTAATGAAATTCAGGTGCATTATCATTTAGCAGTGGGGACAGTTATCAATTTAACAGTTGTACAATTGTATTAGAATCTATCTGATCGTAGAGTTGATTGTTTGGTCTTTCGTGTGTTGAGTGTGGCAGATAGTTTGCACTAGCGACTGCTGTACACCTGTCGACTCCCACGTATGCACAAGAGAGGTAATAGACAACATGAAAATGGTTCATGTTTACGGAGACCGTCTTCTTTATAGACAAGCGCCTATGGGTGCAGGAAAACCCTCAGCTCCGACAGTTGAGACTGTGCCGGGGCAGGGAACTTATGGGGCAAAAAGGACGTGGCTAATTTGTACGTCCCAAAAGGCGAGCCCCAACAGCGTCTTCTCCCACGAGCTAGGCGCCGGCGGTATTTGCTGTAGCCGTAGGCTTAGTAGAGCGTGGCACCAGTCACTTTGTAAAGCATCTGCACATTAACTCAATCGTCCCATAAACCCCTACTGTGGGCAGAAGGTGGAGGAACCAACTTCTGATCCTTCAGACATGCTTGGGCGTTTGCCCAATTCGCCCAACAACAGCCATCCAGCCCATTCCGTTCTTCCGATACCGACCAACAGCTGACGCCTCATCACCGTTGACGGGATTATGTTGCCAAGGGCATTAACCGCCGTGAAGTAGTAGAGTGTATTGTTCATCACTTTGAACAGCACTTAGCAATGTCTCCAGATTTCGTTTGCTTGAAGATTAAGGGTATTTCGTGACACGAGGGCAGAGCATCAGCATCAGCCATGTGGTAAGATTCATCGAAATCTCCTCCCCCCTCCCCCCCCTTTACCACCATGATCTGCTGCTACTCATGATTCAGAATTCTCGCTAGGATTTGTTCTTAGTTGTGTGTGTGTGTGTGTGTGTGTGTGTGTGTGTCTGTAGCTAAGGTTAAATAGTAATCTTCCATTTTGATTTCCGAATATACCTCTGTTTTTATTACTTCTAAATCTTTTTCTTATCAGAGTTGCCTTTTCCTAGTATCGAAACTAATCCATGCCCGCTCCCCACCCCTCCCCCTCACCCTGCTAGCACTGACGAATAAAAATAGGTTGCACACACACGCACACACACACACACACACACACACACACACACACACACACACATACAGACAGAAACACACACACACACACACAGAAACACACACATACACACAACACACACACACACACACACACACACACACACACACACACACACACACATACACACAGAAACACACACACACACACAACAAAACAGAACAAAATCCAACCTCCTAAACCCCCACCCCTTTTTTAACCAATCCCAACGCACCCGTACCACACCTACACACGACACCCAAAGAGAAATAAAACAAACAAAAACTAAAACCATTCATAAATTATAAAAAAACGAGTTCTCAGAAAACAAAATAACTCCTCAAAAATATAGAGCTGAAAGATAACAAAAATAATACGGAAGTAAAACCATCGCCCTGGCGACCAACCAAGATTTTTCGTCCAGGTTCCCCGTCAGATAGATCGTCAAATATTGTGGCCACAAAAAAGGTGTGTGACTTCCTATGGGACCCAACTTCGCTGAGGTCTTCGGTTTCTAAATTACACGCTCCTTGAACTAACTTACGCTAAGGACAACACAAGCACCCGTGCCCGAGGTAGGACTCGAACCTCCGGCAGGAGCGGACCCGCGATTCGTGACACGGCGCCTCTAAACCGCGTGGCCACTGTGCGTGCCAAATATTGTCACGACGACGCCGCCACATATACAAGTCCTTGAACTGAGTAGTGAACTTCTTATTCTATTCTCATTACGCACTTGAGAACTGACGTAGTCGGCAGTCAAACCGAACCGCTGCAAAAATCTTATCGTCGTCATCATGTAATCACCCAGTGCCACCCCGAGCGAATAACTACGAAGAACTACTAAATTTTTCTGTCACACCCATCTCTAACAAAAAAACACTATTACATCTCGATCCACAAAAACACACAACACTAATCCTAACTAACATCAATGGGAACGCATAAGCCTCGCAAAAATAAATCAGCGTAACATACTGGTGGCGCAACACACTTTTCCAACGACTACTCCACAGAATGATAACACAAAGTAAGATAACCGAATACAAACATAACAGAAAAATCTTCAAACACGAACGTCCACCACATGAGCGCGCCATCAAATACTACAACACACCATCTAAAATCACCATTTGACTCAAAAGCACCAAGCCACAATGACATCATACGACACAGCATATTTACGTCACTGGTCAAAGCAAACGAGTCAAATGGTATCGCACGCTTCCCTTCATCCCCGGCATTTGACACTGTTGGATACCGGATGAGGGAACAAAATCCCGGCGGCCTGGTAATATTAACCCTCCCCCCAGCTCCAAAACAGGAGCAAGATCTCTTCATTTAAGTCGCTTGGGATTACTGTAATTGTGCCAAACGGTTACGGTGTTGTGGCACAAATTTCCACGAACCGAATCTGCTGACCTGTTGGTGAGAAACGACATCAGTACTGAGACAGTCCTTCTCTCCCCTCGCTGCCCGTTCAGTGTAGTCGGCCGGTATGGCCGTGCGGTTCTAGGCGCTTCAGTCTGCAACCGCGTGACCACTACGGTTGCAGGTTCGAATCCTGCCTCGGGCTTGGATGTGTGTGATGTCCTTAGGTTGGTTAGGTTTAAATAGTTCTAAGTTCTAGGGGACTGATGACCACAGATGTTAAGTGCCATAGTGCTCAGAGCCTTTTGAACCAACCTTCAGTGTACAAATCAAATATTAGTGGCGACTGTTACGAACTCTGCGTTACAATGAGGTGATAAAACTAACCGAATAGCGATATGCGGTAGTATCGCATACACAAGGTATAAAAGGGCGGTGCATTGGTGTAGCTGCCATTTGTACTCAAGTGATTCATGTGAAAAGGTTTCCCACATGATTATGACCGCACAAGAGGAATAAACAACTTTGAACGCGGAATGGTAGTTGCAGCTACATGCATGGAACATTCTATTCCGGAAATCGTTCGGGAGTTCAATATTCCAAAATTCACAGTGACAAGACTGTGTCTAGAATACCACATTTCAGGCATTACCTCTCCCCACGGACAACGCAGTGGTAGAAGGCCTTCGCTTAAAAAAAGACTGTAGCGGCGTTTGCGTAGAGTTGTCATTGGTAACAGACAAGTAACACTGCATGAAAAAACCGCAGAAATCAATGTGGGGCATACGACGAACGTATCCGTTAGGACAATGCGGCAAAATCTGACGGTAATGGGATATGCCAGCAGACAACTTACGCGATTGCCTTTGATAACAGCATGACATCGCCTGCAGTGCCTCTCCCAGGCTCGTGGCTATATCGTTTGGACCACAGACAAAAGAAAAGCCGCGGCCCGGTCAGATGAGTCCCTATTTCAGCTGGTAAGAGCTAATGTTGGGGTTCGAGTGAGGCGCAGACACACGGAGCCATGAAGATCGTCAGCAAAGCACTTTGCAGACTGATGGTGGGTCGATAATGCTGTGGCTGGTCGAGAAAGCCGAGCGGTTCTAGGCGCTACAGTCTGGAACCGCTGACCGCTACGGTCGCAGGTTCGAATCCTGCCTCGGGCATGGATGTGTGTGATGTCCTTAGGTTAGTTAGGTTTAAGTAGTTCTAAGTTCTAGGGGACTGATGACTTCAGATTTTAAGTCCCATAGAGCTCAGAGCCATTTGAACCATTTGATAATGCTGTGGGCCGTGTTTACATGGAATTGACTGGTCCTCTGATCCAACTAAACCGATCATTGACGGGACAGGCTTACGTTCGGCTACTTGGAGACCACTGGCATTCATTCATGGACCTCATATTCTAGATCAACGACGCGCCATGTTACCGGGCCACCATTTCTTGCAACTGGTCTGAATAACGTTCTGAACAGTTCGAGTAAATGATTTGGCCACCCAGACAGCCCGAACTGAAAATCGTCGAACATGTATGGGACATAATAGTGGTCAGTTCGTCCACAAAATGCTGCACTGGCAACACTCCCGCAGTTATGGGTGGCTATAAAGGCCACATGGCTCAATATTTCCTTAGTTGACTTCCGAAGACTTGTTGAGTCCATGCGACGTCGAGTTGCTGCACTATTCCGACACGATATCAGGAGGCGTCTCAAGACTTTTATCACCTCAGTGAACATCTTACCTGATTTTGGCCTCTCGCATTGTTCTGATAATTCAAGTTCTGATAATTCAAAGACTTAAGAAGTCAGAAAGGGCCCAGTTACTATCTTATCAATTGTCTGTTTAGTAATTGTTTGAAAAAAAGTGGTGTATCATCTCCCAGGCCACTGATCGTTCCTGCTGTGCACGAAACGCGAGATTTGACAGTAAGGAATTACAGGAAGATATGGTCACGAGTCCTTGGCGAACCGGGTCAGACTCTGAGGCTGCAGTTTGCGTGCTCTGGAACAATGGCCGGAAGAGACGGTGGCCGCTAGAAAGTGTGCTCGGCTGCCGGTCGGCCCCCCGACTTTTCAGGCGCCGCGATCGAGCGGACGGTAAGTCAAGCGGCCGCCTCGCCGGCCACTGACGCTAACTGCCCAGTTCCCAGGCCTCGGGCCGGGCGCTCGCAACTCACCGAGCCGCAGCCTCCTCCGGCGCTGTTGTCTTCAGACGTCATCCACTACAACGTCGTTTACAAATTTCGTTCGCAATCCTACAGTGACGACGTACCACTACATACAGTTTCGGAAGTTTAATCATGTGCTGTATAAGTATGTTGTGTCTGTCATTACAGTCAACAGTCATTTATATTCACTTTTAGGTACTGGTCACTTAGAGAGCTCTAGATATACAGGTGTAAACCGTAATTGTTTACAAAGTACCACGGAGGACTAGATCCCTCCACTATCCTTCACACCTACAAAACCTTGACCTGACCCATCCTCTCCTATGCAAATGTTGCATGGATATCTGTCCCGCTCCTCTCTCCCAAAGTTCTATAAGTGTTTCCAAATCCTCGAACACCATGCACTCAGTATCCCTTTCGGCATCCTTCCCCCATGTGGTCCCTCTATCACCTCAAATTCCCAACACTTCTCACCCACATCGAACACCTCCATGTCTCCTACACTGTCCACAAACTGGATTGCAATAACCCCTCTGACCATCAACCCTGGTATGCTGCTGTGCCTTTGTAAGCACAACCGACTGTCCCTATGCGTACACATACTTCATGTCCTATGCCAACGCAATTTCAACCGACTCCCTCTCCCAGACAAGTAACTCCGCTCCGATATCTATTCATCCTAGCAGCTTTAGCTACTTTCTGTTCCTACTTCTGTCCTCCCTCTCCATTTCACTCCATCCTTTCCTCTCCTGAGACCATAGCCCCGCCCATTCACCAGACTCATCCTTCCTTTCCTTCTCCCCAAAATCCACCCTAACATCTTTCCACAGGCAGCACCCAGCAGCTTAAAAATTTACAGCCACAATCATCCCCTCTATTGCACGGCCAACGTTTTATAACCTCGCAACCTTTTATCAAGCTCAAGCTCTTCAGCTTTTCAGTGACAGCGCAATCTCCTTTGTTAATTAGTCACCATTCTGAGTATGTATTTTGTCTTTTTATTTTGACTTTTACTTCTTTTCTGAGTTTTTAAACGAAGGAAACAACTTTGCATATTATAAATAGCATCTTATAGCCATTTTATTAAATTTAAAGAATCTTTTTAAATTTTTCATCCACAATTTTTAAAACATTAAATTTTCACCCTGCAGCGGAGTGTGGGCTGATATGAAACTTCGTGGCAGATTGAAACTGTTCGCCGGACCGAGATTTAAAGTCCATTTTGCTGACAAGTGGTCCTTTAATTTGCCAGCAAGTTTCATCCTTAAATGTTGTTTCTATTCATTCATCTACTGTACAATCTCTTACATCAACAGCAGAACGCTATTCCGATGGCAGCTCAAGCCCCTCCCACATGGCGCGAGTGAGGAAAAAAAAAATACTACCGAAGTGGTCTACGGGAACTAGAGGCTAACAATTTGATATAAGACACTTGTGGTCCATCAAGCTAGGCAACAGGCGCTCAATTTTTAAATATCATCTTGCCTTCTAACGTCACCGGCTTTCGTTAAGTCGAGTAAGTTAACCATTCGTGTGAAGATAATGAAAGGAAAAGACTTTTGAACATGTTACATAAGCCGGCCGGAGTGGCCGAGAGGTTCTAGGCGCTTCAATCTGGAACCGCCCGACCGCTGCGGTCGCAGGTTCCAATCCTGCCTCGGGTATGGATGTGTGTGATGTCCTTAGGTTAGTTAGGTTTAAGTAGTTATAAGTTCTAGGGACTGATGACCTCAGATGTTAAGTCCCATAGTGCTCAGAGCCATTTCTACAAGTATTTGACCGGCAATGGGAAGAGAGTTGGTGGTGAAACGTTCCTGCTCACCAGCCTTGGCGCCAGTGTCTTGATTTAAATCCAAAAGTGTCCATAGCGCCTCATGAAGCAAGGACATATGACACTGTCGATGATGATCCGTCCGTCGGATGGGGACATTTAGTTCGGCAGCCTCCCTGGTGCTATTCGGAACGAGTAGGCTATGTGCCCGCACTGGGTTTCACACTCCATCATCATCATCATCATCACCATCATGACCATCATCCAACACGAATATTGAACCACACACACACACACACACACACACACACACACACACACACACAAATAGACACAATCATATAATACATACACTTAGTATTACAAATATTGTAACCGAGCATGATGGGAAAAAAAGAAGAAGAAAAAATGACCTACTTGACGTGGATATCCAAACAGTCTATGTAGCAGAGTGACCTCACAGAGAAGGGAGCATAATGTCAATTCTTTGACCAGGCACAGCGAAGTAACGATGTGTAATTTGAACAAAAGTGTGGCTTAACAGCACAAAGACGCTGCAGAAATAACGAAACTGAAAGCCTGAAGGAAAGCTGTGACAGCACGACACGGTGCAGTGCATTGATGAGTTCAGAAAACTAGAGCATATTCGGTCATTCTTGCCACATGATGATGTCATTTGCGTTGGATAACACCTTTACAAAGGATGTAAAGATAAGGAAACGTGAGCGGACAACCGAGAGCAGTAATGCCATTTGTGGTTTGATTACATTTATTCAAATAACAACAAACAATATTAAACAGAGTAATGATCAGACTCCCTGTTAACAAACAACAACCAACGGGAAAATATGTCAAAAATATATAACGGAGGTATACATACAATAAAGAACAGTAGCATTTCACATTAAGAAAACGGTAAAAATGATGCCTCGGGTATAATTCCCACATTCAGTCTACACTCGACGATGCTACATTGCTAATTGCAGAAACTGCTATAATTTATAGTACCCAGCAATTTATAGTATCCAGTTATTTCATTAAAGGCAAAAAATTATTTCATAGTATCATTAACGATTGCTTATACCGAGAAAAGAATCGAATATGCTGGCAAAGCAAGATATTCCCCTCCCCCCCTCCTCTTTTTGAAAGTATTTTAAAAATAAATAACACTGAAGTGCCTCTAGAGGATATAAGGTGAAAGCAGTAAACTGGCAGTTCAGTAAGAGCCATTTAAACGAAACACTTTCAAATAAACTAAGCAGGACAGTTACTTAAATCTAAAACTGTACTAAGCAAGGTATTGTGAGGGAAAGGGTACAATTTTGAGTAGCAATACAGGACGTTAAACGCACAACAGAACTTAAGTGGCTTGTTCCAGCATTTAGAAATTAAGCAACAAGGCGGCTCGTAACATCAGCAGCCCCCCCCCCCCCCGCCTGTGAGACCCAGAGAAGTCCGTCCGTTGCAAGCTGAGACAAGTTAATGGTGTTAACAAAAAACGCTAAATATGTGAGAGCCAAAGAAGTGCTTAACAATTGTAAACGAAGCCCTTACGATAACATACCAAAGAGTAGCAACCTAGCCGGCCGGAGTTGCCGTGCGGTTCTAGGCGCTACAGTCTGGAACCAAGCGACCGCTACGGGCGCAGGTTCGAATCCTGCCTCGGGCATGGATGTGTGTGATGTCCTTATGTTAGTTAGGTTTAAGTAGTTCTAATTTCTAGGTGACTCATGACCCAGAAGTAAAGTCGCATAGTGCTCAGACCCATTCGAACAAGTAACAACTTATCTTTAACTCTCGTCATACAGGAAGAAACTGAGCCGGCCGGTGTGGCCGTGCGGTTCTAGGCGCTTCAGTCTGGAACCGCGTGGCTGTAACGGCCGCAGGTTCGAATCCTGCCTCGGGCGTGGATGTGTGTGATGTCCTTAGGGTAGTTAGGTTTAAGTAGTTCTAAGTTCTAGGGGACTGATGACCGTAGAAATTAAGCCCCATAGTGCTCAGAACCATTTGAAGAAACTGAGACCAGGCAAAGCCAGAAGGTTTCGTAGGACGACCACTGTGCATCGTAGGTGCAAAAGGCGAAGGTAAGTTGAATATTGTCATGACAGCATTAAATACCAGTCGCACACAGCACTGAATCACCTGAATCACATACCAGCAGGCTCCCCAGAGGCCTAGCCGACGGCACCTGGCGAGCTTCAAACTACGATCATCCCGAGGGAGCACAGTGGCTGCCGCCCACGGACCTGTATCTAAGAGCAGACACCGGCATCGCTGACCATCTCTCGCTGAGGGACTATCTTGTGCAGAGCTGGTGGGTGCTTTTTCTTGGGCGCCATCTACGTCAAAGAGAGCGTTCTGGTAATCTACTGTCTGTGCAGCTGGCTACATTGCGGACTTGGGGCATTTGTGTGTGGGCGGAAGTGGTCGACCATAACGTTGAATGCCCTCACGTTCCTATGCTGTCCAACGTCAGGCCTCTGTCGCAGCGGAATGCCCCACAAATCAAGACTCGTATTCAATCAGAAGACCAAATGGAGACCAACATTTTCAAACTCTGTCAGGTGTTGATAAATCTGCCTCAGGCTGTGTCCTTCGCGGTGAACACTGAACATCGGTCGCCGTTCACTCTCCTTGTACACCCTAACGGGGCTGGTAACGACACTAATGCCCTCTGGTGGCCGTTTTAGTGTCACAGAGCGTTGCAGCTGTAATCAATTACATAGCCACCAACGGTTTAAACGTGTACGAAACCACACTGAATCACACTATGTCTTTTGAATGCTTCAGTTTCTGTCATGTAGCGTATTTATGCAGATGGAAGTGTAGGTAGAGGTGAAGAGCTGCTTGGAGAAGTCATATGGGTATCTTTGGAAAAAGGCGATGTTGGTGTCGGAAAACTTGTTACACGCTTATGGAGGAGCATAGACAGTCAGTTTATTCCCTCGCTCAATTCAGGAATGGAAAGGGCAAGAAATAGATAATATTGGTATGAAGTACTCTGTTCGCTTTCGGAGGACGTAGAGAATGAACTAGAAATTCACTGACAAACTTTCAGAGGTGATAGTATGGAGTAAACGAGAAAAAAACTGGGATTCTACTCTGCCTACCTACACGTGTTCAGTACATGAGATGTGTTTCAAACCAGCAAATATAAACAAGTGCTCACAGCCCTGGAGGTATGCACTTCAGAGCCCAGTTTAATGAACATTTTATTCCTGTTTTCGCGGTTTTGTCGGTGGCGTTTTGCTCCACCCTTGAGGAAGATGTAGTTAAATACAATAGGTTATAATACGAATGCGTGTATTACGTTTACACATTGCACAGAACTATGAAACCAGACGGCTCTCTTCCACGCGATAAAAAACGATAATGGCATCAGAATTAGCTCACAGAAATAAAATGATTAACAACTTGCCCCCCTTCTTGCAGCGGTGTACCGTAGGTCTCTAGAAGAGCATACCGTTCCAAAAGATTGGAAAAGGGCACAGGTCATCCCCGTTTTCAAGAAGGGACGTCGAACAGATGTGCAGTACTATAGACCTATATCTCTAACGTCGATCAGTTGTAGAATTTTGGATCACGTATTATGTTCGAGTATAATTACTTTTCTGGAGACTAGAAATCTACTCTGTAGGAATCAGCATGGGTTTCGAAAAAGAAGATCGTGTGAAACCCAGCTCGCGCTATTCGTCCATAAGACTCAGAGGGCCATAGACACGGGTTCCCAGGTAGATGCCGTGTTTCTTGACTTCCGCAAGGCGTTAGATACAGTTCCCCACAGTCGTTTAATGAACAAAGTAAGAGCATATGGACTATGAGACCAATCGTGTGATTGGATTGAAGAGTTCTTAGATAACAGAACGCTGCATGTCATTCTCAATGGAGAGAAGTCACACGAAGTAAGAGTGATTTCAGGTGTGCCGCAGGGGAGTGTCGTAGGACCGTTGCTATTCACAATAAAGAAATATATATATATATATATATATATATATATATATATATATATATATATATATATATATATGCACCATGCGTCAATTTGTTGCAGATCCTCCTGCATTTCACTACAATTTTCCATTGTTACAACCTCACGATATACTACAGCATCACCTGCAAAAAGACTCAGTGAACTTCCGATGTATATCTCGCGAAGAGACCATGAGGATGAAATCAGAGAGATTAGAGCCCACACAGAGGCATACCGACAATCTTATGACCTTGTGGATAACGTCGGAAGTTCACTGAGGCTTTTTGTAGGTGATGCTGTAGTATATCGTGAGGTTGTAACAATGGAAAATTGTAGTGAAATGCAGGAGGATCTGCAACAAATTGACGCATGGTGCAGGGAATGGCAGTTGAATCTCAATGTAGACAAGTGTAATGTCCTGCGAATACATAGAAAGAAAGATCCTTTATCATTTAGCTACAATATAGCAGGTCAGCAACTGGAAGCAATTATTTCCATAAATTATCTGGGAGTAGGCATTAGGAGTGATTTAAAATGGAATGACCATATAAAATTAATCGTCGGTAAAGCAGATGCCAGATTGAGATTCATTGGAAGACTCCTAAGGAAATGCAATCCGAAAAGAAAGGAAGTAGGTTACAGTACACTTGTTCCCCTACTGCTTGAATACTGCTGACCGATGTGGGACCCGTACCAGATAGGGTTGATAGAAGAGATAGAGAAGATCCAACGGAGAGCAGCGCGCTTCGTTACAGAATCATTTAGTAATCGCGAAAGCGTTACGGAGATGACAGATAAACTCCAGTGGAATACTCTGCAAGAGAGACGCTCAGTAGCTCGGTACGGACTTTTGTTGAAGTTTCGAGAACATACCTTCACCAAGGAGTCAAACAGTCTATTGCTCCCTCCTGCGTATATCTCGCGAAGAGACCATGAGGATGAAATCAGAGAGATTAGAGCCCACACAGAGGCATACCGACAATCTTTCTTTCCACGAAGATTAAGAGACTGGAATAGAAGTGAGAACCGATAGAGGTACTCAAGGTACCCTCCGCCACACACCGTCAGGTGGCTTGCGGAGTATGGGTGTAGATGCAGATGTAGATAGGTTAGCTGTCTGCTCACCATAACTAAGCCATGCGGAGTGGCTGCGCGGTTAGAGGTGCCATGTCACGGATTGCGCAGCCCCTCCCGCCGGAGGTTCGAGTCCTCCCTCGGGTATGGGCGTGTGTATTGTTCTTAGCGTAAGTTAATGTAAGTAGTGTGTAAGGCCAGGGACGGATGATCTCAGCAGTTTGGACACTTAGGAGTTCACACACATTTTAAAATCATAACTAGGCTCTGGCACAGCTGAGCAAAGAATGAAGAAAGAAGTATACATGTTCAGATGTACATTCGTATCTTAATAACCTATTGCTTAATGAATACAACCAGGCTGCTACAAAATGATCTGTGTTGCAACTTCCTTTCATAATGCAGACAAGATCTCAAATTAGTAAGAACAAATTACTACGGAGAGTACGAAAAGCAAAGTGACCGTGGCAGCCGAATATTAATTAGTCCCTCCCATTTCGCGGCAATTATTGCTTCGCTAATTTATAGCCAGGCACCATTCCGTCTGTCACGTGGCCCGCAGGGGACCATGCGTCTTCTTTGCACAGAAGTATGATTTATATCGGCGGCAGGCGGCAGCGGCAGCAACAGCGACTGCGGCGTCGGCATATCCGACGAGACGGGACGCCTCCTACGCGCCGGTTTCGCGCTGACCCCGCGATACTATTGAGTTATTAAATCTGACCGGTTATAAATTATTTCCCGGCCGGAGAAACACGTTAGCAATGCGCGAAGCGGCCCAGGTGGACGGAGCCGAAAATAACCGGGGCGCGCGGCGGCAGGCGATCGGCCGTATCGGAATCCGGACGCGTCTGACGGCCGGCGCGTCGCATTCCACGGCGCTAGCACCCCGTCGAGATCTGTCGGCCGAGCGCTCCCTCTCATTACAGTCGCCTTCTGGACGGTGACGGAGGCCTGAGGCTGTCCCTGTCCTGTTGTCGTCCTCGCGACGGATGACATATCTTACTTATTGATTAGCGTTTGTAACATAGACCGCAACTGGAATATTGCATTGAGCACCAAATAGGCATCAGCATAGTACACCGTCACTGCACACGTAGGATACTCTGACTGACACACGTACATGTACACATTCACAACGAAGACATACGCTAATTTTATATTTTGTCTGGTACAACTGAAGACAATTAATTACACATTCGCCGGCCGCGGTGGCCGTGCGGTTCTGGCGCTGCAGTCCGGAACCGCGGGACTGCTACGGTCGCAGGTTCGAATCCTGCCTCGGGCATGGGTGTGTGTGATGTCCTTAGGTTAGTTAGGTTTAAGTAGTTCTAAGTTCTAGGGGACTTATGACCTAAGATGTTGAGTCCCATAGTGCTCAGAGCCATTTGAACCATTTTTGAATTACACATTCATGAAATACACTGCCTGGAAAAATTTAGTCTATCGGGAAATATGACGTCTATTTTGATCCGACGACGGCATATGCCACCTGTGAACGTACTGATAATGGTTTGAAGGACGTCCGTCAATAGACAACGTTGTGGCGTAGCCATCAGAATGCCATCTGTGACTACCCTTTAATAGGGAATGCTCAGAGTGGTGCAGAGGTGTGAACCAGGCATGTAGCCGAGCCACGGAGATTTGCTCCTGCTTCCTACAGCCAACGTAGCGAGTTTGAAAGGGATCAAATTGTGGCGAACGGAGTGGCGGAGTGGTCCTTTCGGAGAACTTCGACAGGAGTGCTGCGATCAGTGGTCAAGTGAACAATCTCACACCCGTAAACGAAGCTCTGGACATCTACGTAATATATAAGCCCGCCAGGATAGTCGTATTGTAAGGGCAGCAGTGGCAGGTTGTACAGTTACCATGGAAAAGATAAGAAGGCTTGTGAGCACAGACGTATCACCACGAACTGTTGCGAACCAGTTATTAGCAGTGGGACTACGGGTCATCGTATTGTAAGGGCAGCAGAGGCGGATCGCACAGCTACCTAGCACATGTAAGAGGTTTCTAGAGGACATTGTTCTATGGAGATAAGCAGCGACTAATTTGCTTATAATCAATTATTCAACATGACAGTCACAATCACATTATTTATTTTGCCACCAACCGGTTTCAACCCGCGATGGGGTCATCTTCAGGGCAATTTACACCATTTGGTCGCTCGCTGGAGTACAGGGAGGCTTGATAGTTACCAACCGTGGTAACTATCAAGCCTCCCTGTGCTCCAGCGAACAACCAAATGGTGTAAATTGCCCTGAAGATGACCCCATTGCGGGTTGAAACCGGTTGGCGGCAAAATAAATAATGTGATTGTGACTGTAATTTTGAATAATTGAACTGTTACATTGTGCAACAGCCAAGCTGGTACAACCGAAAGTCCGTTTAACAGAACAGCAAAACATGCGGCTCCACAGTAGCAAGGCGCTTGGGGGGGGGGGGGGGGGGAGGGGGGAGGGTGGCATGGGGGGTCTCTCTGCCTGAGAGCACCAGAAAGGAACCAACACAGTACACCGTTACTGCACACACAAGACACTCTGGTTGACACGCGTACATGCACACATTGACAACGAAGACATACCCTAATTTTATATGTTGTCTCCTGTAACTGATGATAATTACCCAGTCAGTTTTCCGGTGACACCCACACATCTGCGTCATCGTTTGCGATGGTGCCAAGAGCATAGGGAAGGGCTTTGAGGAGTGCAGTCGCATAGTTCAGATTCAGCTTGAGTAGTTATTCTGGACGTACCCTCATTTGGCGAGAGCTGAGAACACGTAATGCAGCGTGGGATATTATCGAACACGATCTTCTATGGTAGTCCAGGTGTTATAGTGTAGGGAGGCGTACTGACGTCCAAAACTCTGAGGTCGGTACTGTCATCTGCCGACATTACTGTGACACTGTTCTCCTTCCCATGCACATCTTTTCCCCGACGGAGACTTCAATTTAACGGATGACAAAGAGCGACCGCATCGAACAGGGCATGTGGAGCAGCTCTTGTAACGCGATGATATTCGGCGTATGGACCGGCCTTCCCTGTTCCCCCGACTTAAATTCCGTCGAGCACTTGTGGGATGCGTTTGAGAGCCGTATTGCAGCACGTCTCCATGCACCAACGACCACCCACCACTTCTCAGCCGCGGTGGTGAAGGAATGCAGCGCCCTGCCGCGAGAACTCTTTACCAACTTTGTGGCTAGCATGGGAGCACGTTGCGGAGCATGCATTGCAGTCCATGGTGATAACATACCCTGTTAAAAACACGTGCCGCCTCTTGTGTTCTCCAGGGGGTGATCATAAATCGCTATGGCTTCAGTGTCATTATTGTCTCTGAATAAAAATGTTGTTTCCATTCGTCTCATTGCGTATTTCTCTGAGTTATCTACTGTGCTATAGTGTAGCGTTTCCTTCTATATATGGTCCAAGTTTCACCAAACTATGTTACTTGTCAGTGAAACTTCAAGAGAAAGTTATTTTCCCTCTTAAGTTTTCCACACCAGCGTATTAGCCTTCATTCCCTCGGCCTCCTAAGAGTTCGTTCATCACTGACTTTCAACGAAAACCAGCTTTTGACTGTTGCTTCACTTGCTCGAAGTACGTGTTGATACCATCACATACGGCTTTTCTGTATCTTGGAAGCTGCGTGTTAAATGTCACGTTAAGTTCTTCAACAGTTTTTCTTTCAATTGCTTATCAGCTGGTGTTTTCTATCACTTTCGCAAATATTTTCTGTAACCAGTTTCGAAACGCAGTGTACGTTCTTTGGTTTGTGTCTCTTTTGAAACATTGCGGCGGAAACATGTGTCGCCTTTGGTGACTTCCGCTCGCTCATCCAGTCACGTACCTATCGGGTAGCTGGGTGATGCTGGTGAACAGGTTTAAACACACTTTGTTTCCGGAGTCCTATGTGGGGTAGGCGCAGGTCTGCAGAGGTAGGGGCAGTCGACATTCTTGGTGAGAACGTTCAGTTTATTTGAAGTTGATGGTAATAGGCAAGCTGATGCACTCAGTTACGCTTGTGGTGGTGGTGGTGGTTAGTGTTTAACGTCCCGTCGACAACGAGGTCATTAGAGCCGGAGCGCAAGCTCGGGTTAGGGAAGGATTGGGAAGGAAATCGGCCGTGCCCTTTCAAAGGAACCATCCCGGCATTTGCCTGAAACGATTTAGGGAAATCACGGAAAACCTAAATCAGGATGGCCGGAGACGGGATTGAACCGTCGTCCGCCCGAATGCGAGTCCAGAGTACGCTTGTGATTCTTGTATCTCACGCTTATTTCTCATTAATTTCGCATGGTAAACTTGCGATCGTTTGCTAACGTGAACTGTCCGATAGGCGTGAGGGTTTGTGAAAATTCAAAATCTTTGTGTTTGTCGTCAACCTAAATCTGGGTACGGCGTTGTGACTCGATCTTTTCAAAGTATTATGCATTTAATTTCGTCATCTCTCCTGTACTTTGTCCTCCCCGATACCTGAGTGGTCAGCGTGACAGATTGCCGTCCTATCGACCCGGGTTCGATTCCTGGCTGGATCGGAGATTTTCTCCGCTCAGTGATTGGGTGTTTTGTTGACTTCATTTCATCATTTCATCCCCAACCGGCGCGCAGGTCGCCCAATGTGGCGTCGAATGTAATAAGAGCTGTACTAAGGCGGCCGGATCTGCCCCGCAAGGCGCCAAACGCTCATTTCCACTTCTTTTCCTATACTTCAGGTCATTCTAGGAGTCGCGTTCAATAAGTAATAAAACACATTGACTTTTTCGGCCAGTTTCGGCTGAAAAAATGCGGAATTTGTCGTGGGACATAGTGGAAGAACCCCACTTCTGTCCATATAGTTTCATGAAGTTCCAGTAGGGGGCAACAGTATACGTAGTCACAAAAATGGCGTCTGTAACGGTGGTGCTTTCCAAAAACAGAGCTGTCTTTTCTTTTGGCGGATATTCAGAGCATCGCATATATTCATAGGCGCTTCCAAAATGTCTGTGGAGACCTGGCAGTCAGGTAGGGGGGCCTACTCATAGGTGCTTGCAGAATGTCTTCGGAGACTTTGTAAGTAGGCTGTTTAGGTTTTTATGTTGGTAACGCCACGTAGCGCTCTGTATGAAAATCAATGACTGCTGTGTGCAGTCTGTGGCTGTTTTGCATTGTTGGAATATTTGATATTGAAGTGTTGGGCAGTTGGATGTGAACAGCGCGTAGCATTGCGCAGTTAGAGGTGAGCCGCTAGCAGTGGTGGATGTGGGGAGAGAGATGGCGGAGTTTTGAGAGCGGATGATCTGGACGTGTGTCCAACAGAAAGAGTAAATTTGTAAGACTGGATGTCATGAACTGATATATATATATATATTGACTTTTGAACGCTATAAAGGTAACTACATTGTTTGTTCTCTATCAAAATCTTTCATTTGCTAAGAATGCCTATGAGCAGTTAGTGCCTTCAGTAGTTAGAATCTTTTATTTAGTTGGCAGTATTGGCGCTCGCTGTATTTCAGTAGTTCGAGTAACGAAGATTTTTGTGAGGTAAGTGATTCATGAAAGGTATAGGTTATTGTTAGTCAGGGCCATTCTTTTCTAGGAATTATTGAAAGTCAGATTGCGTTGCGCTAAAAACATTGCGTGTCAGTTTAGTGATGATCAGAGTAAATAAAGAGAGAAACGTCTGACTACGTTCAGTTTTGCTCATCTGTTTGAAAATTAAATAACATAAGAGGTTTGTCAGCACAGTCATTTATATTTTTCCACGGGGACGTTTCAACTTGACATTGAACACAAGAACGGTGAGTCATTGAACAAGGTGTCTATCATCATCGCAAACCTGTCCGATCTCCAGCATGCCTGCCGGCCACATATTGCTGTGACGCCTGCAGTGCTGGAACGTGTGGACAGTCTCATTGGATGTGATCGACGTATTACAATCAAACACCTCGCTGTTCAACTCGACGTCTCCGTTGGTAGCGCTGACACACACATCCACCAGTTGGGATACTCAATGGTGTGTGCCTGCTTGGTTCCTAGAAGACCATACACAGCAACGAACTACCATCTGTGTGGAATTATTTGCGCGTTATGTGGATGATCGTGACAGTGTTCTGTCGAACTTCGTCAAGGGCGATGAAACTTGGATTCATCACTTCGAAACGGAAATAAAACGGGAATCCATGGAGTGGCGTAACACCATCTCTTCTCTGAAGAAAAAATTCAGTGTCGTACCCTCAGCCGGTAGAGTAATGGCAACGTTCTTTTGGGACTCTGAAGAGATTATTGTTGGACTGTTCTCGCTCGTCCACCCTACATCCCGGATCTCGCGCTTCCCGACTTCCATCTGTTTGACTAAATGAAGGATGCACTATGCGGCAGGCAGTACATGGATGATGGAGAGGTAACTGATGCAGCATGATGTAGGCTCTGACGTCGACCAGTAGAGCGGTTCCATCTGGGCATACAAGCCCTCCGACTAATGTGACGTAAGGCCATCGCATTTAACGGAAATTATGTTGAAAAAAAGGGTTTTGTAGCCAAAAAGAGTGGGGTATAAGAACTGCTGAACTTGAATCCTGGATAAAACCAAATTTCTGAAAACAATGTGTTGCATTACCTGTTGAACACTCCTCGCATATTTTGCTGGTTGTCCTACACTTACTGAAATTCTTGATTTATGTATCTTGTTTATCTTGAACAGCAAGTGTCCCATGTCCTTTTCTTGCCTATTTTGAAGAACATACAGATCATTTACTTGTAATCGCTATTACTTATTTCTACTTGCCTAAGTCATTAATTGTATACTGAAAAATGTTTCTGGGTAGCTTTATTTGACGCCATCCCCTGCACAAACGTCATAAGACACATTGTTCAGATGATGAAACAATTCAGAGCTTACGTAGTTTTCCCCCCATTACTACTGATAAGTATCCCGTACTTCATCGCAGCCGGCAGCTGAATGCAGAATAGTTGTGTACAGATTTTTTTCTTCACGAGACGACTTGCACAGCGCATTGTATTACTCTCTTTGACTTTCTGTAATAGATAATGTAAATTCATTCTTTCGAAGTACATTTTTATTGAAATTATTTGGAAAACTATTATCAGTAGTTGATTCTGTTCAAAAAGGCCTAGAGGAGCCGAACACTACCGACCGACACCGATTACCCTCAGTCGATAGGCGCCACTGGAAGCGGATATGGAAGGGCATGCGGTCAGCACGACGCTCTCCCGGCCGTTGCCTGCTTTCATGACTGCAGTTGCTAATTCTCAGTCAAGTAGCTCCATAGTTTTCCTCATAGGGTCTGAGTGCACACCGCTTGCCAGCAGCGTTCAGCAGTCGTGGACGGTGACCCATCCAAATGCTAGCCCAAGAGCACTTAACCTTGGTGCTCTGACCGGAAGTGGTGTTACCACTGCAGCATGACCGTTGGCACTATCAGTGATTAGCTATTTCACTACTGACGTTTCATGATTACAAATATGGGCCATGATCCCATTACAATGTATTCAGCCACAAGCTGACCACTCCACAATTTTGGTAGGATCTGATTAGTGCAACCCAAAGTGTTTGATGTTCAGTTATACAAGCTATGCTTGTATTTATTAGTTGCACAATGAATTATAAGTGTGGGCTATTGTATTTATCACCATTTCATTCTCTGGGTTGTGCGGCGGCTCCATGCTAGGTGCTATGTGGATGCAGAGTGTGTGGTATGTTCAGTGTGGCTGCCGCCGTTGGATAAGCAGCTGCCAGCAGCAAGTCGTATACTCTTAGCTCACTTATTTGTTACGTAGCTTAATTCGTAATTTCTTTGCGTGTTTTTGAGTACTTGCATTGTTTAATTCATAAATTTCGGGCGTATTATAGTATTTGAGAGTTGCAGCATCGCGCTTTAGTACCTGAATAGTGTAAAATCGCGTAGTCTCCTTTTGCTGCCTAGCAGTGTGTCACCAGTGCCCAAGTAGCAGCATTACTGCATTTACTAGGCAATCTTGTATTTTAATAACCATTTAAATTTTGTGTCGAACTGTTTGTGCTCTCCGTAGATTACTTCAAAAAATGGTACAAATGGCTCTGAGCACTATGGGACTAAACTTCTGAAGTCGTCAGTCCCCTAGAACTTAGAACTATTTAAACCTAACTAACCTAAGGACATCACACACATCCATACCCGAGGCAGGATTTGAACCAGCGACCGTAGCGGTCGCGCGGTTCCAGACTGTAGCGCCTAGAACCGCTTGGCCACCCTGGCAGGCGTAGATTAGTTCAGACGATCTTTGCACAACAGTTTTTAGCATGGATAGGGACTGCGACTGCTGTGTTCGGATGCGGACTGAGTTGGCATCCCTTCGCTCCTAGCTTCAGGCAGTGTTGGCTTCGGTCACACAGCGTGAGGCTGTTGCCAATGGGCATCACTGTGGGGGTCCAGATGGGCTTGTGTTGGGGACAGCCAGCTCGTCCCACGCATCCCCCGATCGGACTACGGCTGTGGCTGCCCGGGATACTGCCCACATTGAGGGCGACCCCACACCCGTGGTAGAGTAGGAGGTCGTCTCGAGGTGTGGCAGGGGGCGAAAGACATTCCGCAGGGCTGAATGGAAGGCCTCTCCAGTTTGTCTGACGAACCGGTTTCAGGCTCTGTCTCTGGCTGATACTGATCTTCAGCTGGACATGGCTGCTTGTCCTGTTCTAGAGGTTGCCCCTCAGTCTGCAAGATCCAGGCGGTTGCAGAGGGTGGGCTTACTGGTAGTTGGGAGCTCCAACGTCAGGCGCGTAATGGGGCCCCTTAGAGATATGGCAGCGAGGGAGGGGAAGGAAACCCATGTGCACTCCGTGTGCATACCGGGGGGAGTCATTTCAGATGTGGAAAGTGTCCTTCCGGATGCCATGAAGGGTACAGGTTGCACCCATCTGCAGGTGGTCGCTAATGTCGGCACCAATGATGTGTGTCGCTATGGATCGGAGGAAATCCTCTCTGGCTTTCGGCGGCTATTTGATCAGAGCTCACCATCTGCCGCATCATGAACTGACTGCGGACTTTTGGTACAGAACCGAGTGGAGGGTCTGAATGAGAGGCTGAGACGGTTCTGCGACCGTGTGGGCTGCAGATTCATCGACTTGCGCCGTAGGGTGGTGCGGTTTCGGGTTCCGCTGGATAGGTCAGGAGTCCACTACGCACAGCAGGCGACTATACGGGTAGCAGGGATAGTGTGGCGCGGACTGGGCGGTTTCTTAGGTTAGATGGCCTCGGGCAAGTACAGAAAGGGCAACAGCCTCAAAGGGTGTGGGGCAAAGTCAGGACATGCGGGGACCATGCAGCAATCGGTATTGTAATTGTAAACTGTCGAAGCTGTATTGGTAAAGTACCGGAACTTCAAGGGCTGATAGAAAGCACCGAAGCAGAAATCGTTATGGATACAGAAAGCTAGCTGAAGCCAGAGATAAATTCTGCCGAAATTTTTACAAAGGCACAGACGGTGTTTATAGACGATAGATTGCACGCGACCGGAGGTGGCGTGTTTGTCGCTGTTAGTAAGTTTATCCTGTAGTGAAGTAGAAGTGGGTAGTTCCTATGAATTATTATGTGTGGAGGTTACACTCAACAACCGAGCTAGGTTAATAATTGGCTCCTTTTACCGACCTCCCGACTCAGCAACATTAGTGGCAGAACAACTGAGAGAAAATCTGGAATACATTTCACATAAATTTCCTCAGCATGTAATAGTCTTAGGTGGAGATTTCAATTTACCAGATATAGACTGGGACACTCAGATGTTTAGGACGGGTGGTAGGGACAGAGCATCGAGTGACATTATACCGAGTGCACTATCCGAAAATTACCTCGAGCAATTAAACAGAGAACCGACTCGTGGAGATAACATCTTGGACTTACTGATAACAAAAAGACCCGAACTTTCCGACTCTGTAAGCGCAGAACAGGGAATCACTGATCATAAGGCCGTTGCAGCATCCCTGAATATGGAAGTAAATAGGAATATAAAAAAAGGGAGGAAGGTTTATCTGTTTAGCAAGAGTAATAGAAGGCAGATTTCAGACTACCTAACAGATCAAAACGAAAATTTCTGTTCCGACACTGACACACTGACAATGTTGAGTGTTTATGGAAAATGTTCAAGGCAATCGTAAAATGCGTTTTAGACTGGTACGTGCCGAGTACAACTGTGAGGGACGGGAAAAACCCACCGTGGTTCAACAACAAAGTTAGGAAACCACTGCAAAAGCAAAGAGAGCTTCACTGCAAGTTTAAACGCAGCCAAAACCTCTCAGACAAACAGAAGCTAAACGATACCAAAGTTAGCGTAAGGAGGGCTATACGTGAAGCGTTCAGTGAATTCGAAAGTAAAATTCTATGTACCGACTTGACAGAAAATCCTAGGAAGTTCTGGTCTTACATTAAATCAGTAAGTGGGTTGAAACAGCTTATCCAGACACTCCGGGATGATGATGGCATTGAAACAGAGGATGACACGCGTAAAGTTGAAATACTAAACACCTTTTTCCAAAGCTGTTTCACAGAGGAAGACCACACTGCAGTTCCTACTCTAAATCATCGCACAAACGAAAAAATGGCTGACATCGAAATAAGTGTCCAAGGAATAGAAAAGCAACTGAAATCACTCAACAGAGGAAAGTCCGCTGGACCTGACGGGATACCAATTCGATTCTACACAGAGTACGCGAAAGAACTTGCTCCCCTTCTAACAGCCGTGTCCCGCAAGTCTAGAGGAACGGAAGGTTCCAAATGATTGGAAAAGAGCACAGGCAGTCCCAGTCTTCAAGAAGGGTCGTCGAGCAGATGCGCAAAACTATAGACCTATATCTCTGACGTCGATCTGTTTAGAAAATGTTTTTTGCTCGCGTATCATGTCGTTTCTGGAAACCCAGAATCTACTCTGTAGGAATCAACGTGGATTCCGGAAACAGCGATCATGTGAGACCCAACTCGCTTTATTTGTTCATGAGACTCAGAAAATATTAGGTACAGGCTCCCAGGTAGATGTCATTTTCCCTGACTTCTGGAAGGCATTCGATACAGTTCCGCACTGTCGCCTGATACACAAAGTAAGAGCCTACGGAATATCAGACCAGCTGTGTGGCTGGATTGAAGAGTTTTTAGCAAACAGAACACAACATGTTGTTCTCAATGGAGAGACGTCTACAGACGTTAAAGTAACCTCTGGCGTGCCACAGGGGAGTGTTATGGGACCATTGCTTTTCACAATATATATAAATGACCTAGTAGATAGTGTCGGAAGTTCCATGCGGCTTTTCGCGAATGATGCTGTAGTATACAGAGAAGTTGCAGCATTAGAAAATTGCAGCGAAATGCAAGATGATCTGCAGCGGATAGGCACTTGGTGCAGGGAGTGGCAACTGACCCTTAACATAGACAAATGTAATGTATTACGAATACACAGAAAGAGGGATCCTTTATTCTATGATTATGTGATAGCGGAACAAACACTGGTAGCAGTTACTTCTGTAAAATATCTGGGAGTGTGCGTGCGGAACGATTTGAAGTGGAATGATCATATAAAATTAATTGTTGGTAAGGCGGGAACCAGGTTGAGATTCATTGGGAGAGGCCTTAGAAAATGTAGTCCATCAACAAAGGAGGTGGCTTACAAAACACTCGTTCGACATATACTTGAGTATTGCTCATTAGTTTGGGATCCGTACCAGATCGTGTTGACGCAGGAGATAGAGAAGATCCAAAGAAGAGCGGCGCGTTTCGTCACAGTGTTATTTGGTAAGCGTGATAACGTTACGAAGATGTTTAGCAAACTCAAGTGGCAGACTCTGCGAGAGAGGCGCTCTGCATCGCGGTGTAGCTTGCTGTCCAGGTTTCGAAAGGGTGCGTTTCTGGATGAGGTAACGAATATATTGCTTCCCCCTACTTATACCTCCCGAAGAGATCAAGAATGTAAAATTAGAGAGATTTGAGTGTGCATGGAGGCTTTCCGGCAGTCGTTCTCCCTTCGAACCATACGCGACTGGAACAGGAAAGGGATGTAATTCCAGTGGCACGTAAAGTACCCTCCGCCACACACCGTTGGGTGGCTTGCGGAGTATAAATGTAGATGTAGAATTTATTGTGGGCTGCTTTTTTTTTATAGAGGCATGTGTGTCTCGAAGGGATCTCTCAGCATCCTGAAGAACTAGTGGTATTGTGGAATTCTGTGTCACGGAGTCTTCTGGAGCCTGCAATGCAATGATAACATTGTGACCGACTATTACAATAGTCTTGTCCATTCTTCTTCACTCTGGTAGCGTCTGGCCGTAATGTTATTACTGGTTGGTCTTAAGAGCTAAGCTATGATGCAGTCGCTCCTGTTTTCCAGGTCCTCCAGAACCCGCTGAGAATTATTGTACTGATAATGTTATTCCCATGTCCTGGTTACATTTGAAATCCGAGTAACACGTTTGCTCTCCCGTCAGGGTCAGAACAGTGTCGTGACCTCACGTTTGATACTTCTGTTAAGTTTTGAATCAATAGCTATACTGTGTAACCGTTGCAATTATTAGTGTGCCATTCAAGTTGTGTGTTCTGTGGGGTTTGTTAGTTAAAGAAATTTGCTATTTAGTTCCAAGTTGCCATTACTGCTTTTAAATCTGTATGACTGAACTACGTGTCTTGTCATACAGTAAATCGGCTCCTACAGCTAGACACCGTTTAGAAAGGCTATGTACCAGTCATTAATATTATTTCGTATTAGACTTTAAATTTTAAGTGTTGTGCACTAACTGAAGTTAATTACTGTTGCGTGTTTTCTTAATCTGTTCACGGCATAGAACTTGGGAGTAACGCCGTTTACGAGATTTAGTATTTCAGATTGCGATTGTAAGTTGATATTTAGTGCAGTTATCTCCAGGTCTTACTTGCTCGTCACATGGCTCTGACATTTTATGGTTTTTTCCTAACATTCTGTAAAACTCATTTGAGTTTTGACCCCTTTTCTTTTCCTGAGCTATAGTCAGTGCACAAAGTTTGTGGTTACAGCTTAGTTTCATATGAATTACCATCAGACTGATAAACATCTATTTCTTGAAGCACGATATAATCAGTAATTGTAACGTGAAGAGTAGAGCAAGAGTTACTCATTCTATGAAAGTTGAAACAAGGTTTTTGGTGTTAATATTAAAGTTTTAAATTTTGTATAATACATTATTTTAGGCAAAATGCGTAATGCAGTTTTGAACCATCACCTTACTACCCCCTTCCCGTTCCTACCACTTCACTTAGGTCACAGATGGTAGTGGTTGAGGAAACTCAAATAGAACAACAGTATGTCATAGATATCCTGTGCCCTCATGCAACAGCTTCGTGGCGCCATTTTTCAACAGGACAATGCTGTCTACACATGCAACATGTCTCCATGAACTGTCTGTGTGATGTTGAGGTATACTCCTGACTAGCATGGTCCACAGACCTGTCGCTTACAGAACATGTGTAGGATCAGCTCGGTCATCATATCCATCCCTAGAGCCAGTATCCAGGCCATCAGGGACCAGTTACAATACCTTGGGCTTGTTTCCCTCAGAAGAGTATGCATCGGCTTTGTGACACATTTACCAACTTAGTAAGTGCATCAGTCAGGTCAGAGATGTGCAATGTCAAACTGATATGTTGCTTAATACTGCCAAGTTTATTCTAAGTGCGATTAGATTTTGTTATCACTAAAATAACATCACATAACCTCTCAGTTTCCAAAGTTTCATTTCGTTTTCTGCTCCCTTTCTGGGTACTTAATTTTTTTTTTTTTTGGGGGGGGGGGTGCTGTTAGATAAACTGCAATCCATGAACTGTGTAGTGCATTATACCTAGCATTCATTCACAAGCTCTGGTTTATTCTCTTTCCAGTCACATACGTTGTTTAGGAAGAATGACTCTATGTGCACTGTAATTAGTCTAATCTTACCTTCATGGTCCTTGAGGGAGCAAAATGTGGGAGACTGGAGCATTATCTCAGGTTTCTCTCTTAACTGTACCAATATCATGGGGGTACATTGAGCACACTGGGGGAAATTCTCATGAGCACATTTTTTTGTGGGACACATTTCCAGGGAAATTTTAAAAAACTGCCACTAGTGTCTAAAATAATATTACTGGAGTAGAAAATAATCTGGGGCACAAAAATCATTAAATCAGAAATACCAGATAATAAAATTCGTTTCTGTAATAATTTTTAAGTTTCTTCATTCTCTCCTGTCTTACTTTAACATTTTCAACTTAAAAAAAATTAAAATTCCTACCAATAATTGATTTATGTGGTTAAATAATCTTGAACTTAGCTCCCTAAAAGTTTTTCCTCCATAAATCGAGTATACAGATATTCACTACCAGTAATGTTATACAAAACATTTAATCTAACTCACTTATCTACTTAAACAAACTGGAATTATCCTCAGTAGTGATTCCATTTATGTAGAAACATTTCAGGAACTTAAAAATCTGTGTTATAAATGGATAACAGTGTAAAAACTGGGAGATTTGATATGAAAGATTTTAATCAAAATAAATAATATTATTGAAGCTATAGGATTATTTAAGGTATATCATATTCATGCATGCATGCAGCTTTACTGTACGATTGAATGATGATGGCGTCCTCTTGGGTAAAATATTCCGGAGGTAAAATAGTCCCCCATTCGGATCTCCGGGCGGGGACTACTCAAGAGGATGTCGTTATCAGGAGAAAGAAAACTGGCATTCTACGGATCGGAGCGTGGAATGTCAGATCCCTTAATCGGGCAGGTAGGTTAGAAAATTTAAAAAGAGAAATGGATAGGTTGAAGTTAGATATAGTGGGAATTAGTGAAGTTCGGTGGCAGGAGGAACAAGACTTCTGGTCAGGTGAATACAGGGTTATAAACACAAAATCAAATAGGGGTAATGCAGGAGTAGGTTTAATAATGAATAGGAAAATAGGAATGCGGGTAAGCTACTACAAACAGCATAGTGAACGCATTATTGTGGCCAAGATAGATACGAAGGCCCACACCCACTACAGTAGTACAAGTTTATATGCCAACTAGCTCTGCAGATGACGAAGAAATTGAAGAAATGTATGATGAAATAAAAGAAATTATTAAGATTGTGAAGGGAGACGAAAATTTAATAGTCATGGGTGACTGGAATTCGAGTGTAGGAAAAGGGAGAGAAGGAAACATAGTAGGTGAATATGGATTGGGGCTAAGAAATGAAAGAGGAAGTCGCCTGGTAGAATTTTGCACAGAACACAACATAATCATAACTAACACTTGGTTTAAGAATCATGAAAGAAGGTTGTATACATGGAAGAACCCTGGAGATACTAAAAGGTATCAGATAGATTATATAATGGTAAGACAGAGATTTAGGAACCAGGTTTTAGATTGTAAGACATTTCCAGGGGCAGATGTGGACTCTGACCACAATCTATTGGTTATGACCTGTAGATTAAAACTTAAGAAACTGCAAAAAGGTGGGAATTTAAGGAGATGGGACCTGGATAAACTGAAAGAACCAGAGGTTGTAGAGAGTTTCAGGGAGAGCATAAGGGAACAATTGACAGGAATGGGGGAAAGAAATACAATAGAAGAAGAATGGGTAGCTCTGAGGGATGAAGTAGTGAAGGCAGCAGAGGATCAAGTAGGTAAAAAGACGAGGGCTAGTAGAAATCCTTGGGTAACAGAAGAAATATTGAATTTAATTGATGAAAGGAGAAAATACAAAAACGCAGTAAATGAAGCAGGCAAAAAGGAATACAAACGTCTCAAAAATGAAATCGACAGAAAGCGCAAAATGGCTAAGCAGGGATGGCTAGAGGACAAATGTAAGAATGTAGAGGCCTATCTCACTAGGGGTAAGATAGATACTGCTTACAGGAAAATTAAAGAGACCTTTGGAGATAAGAGAACGACTTGTATGAATATCAAGAGCTCAGATGAAAACCCAGTTCTAAGCAAAGATGGGAAAGCAGAAAGGTGGAAGGAGTATATAGAGGGTCTATACAAGGGCGATGTACTTGAGGACAATATTATGGAAATGGAACAGGATGTAGATGAAGATGAAATGGGAGTTATGATACTGCGTGAGGAGTTTGACAGAGCACTGAAAGACCTGAGTCGAAACAAAGCCCCCGGAGTAGACAACATTCCATTGGAACTACTGACGGCCTTGGGAGAGCCAGTCCTGACAAAACTCTACCATCTGGTGAGCAAGGCGAAATACCCTCAGACTTCAAGAAGAATATAATAATTCCAATCCCAAAGAAAGCAGGTGTTGACAGATCTGAAAATTACCGAACTATCAGTTTAATAAGTCACAGCTGCAAAATACTAACGTGAATTTATACAGACGAATGGAAAAACTGGTAGAAGCCCACCTCGGGTAAGCTCAGTTTGGATTCCGTAGAAATGTTGGAACACGTGAGGCAATACTGACCCTACGACTTATTTTAGAAGGAAAATTAAGGATAGGCAAATCTACGTTTCTAGCATTTGTAGACTTAGAGAAAGCTTTTGACAATGTTGACTGGAATACTCTCTTTCAAATTCTAAAGGTGGCAGGGGTAAAATACAGGGAGCGAAAGGCTATTTACAATTTGTACAGAAACCAGACGGCAGTTATAAGAGTCGAGGGACATGAAAGGGAAGCAGTGGTTGGGAAGGGAGTAAGACAGGGTTGTAGCCTCTCGCCGATGTTGTTCAATCTGTATATTGAGCAAGCAGTAAAGGAAACAAAAGAAAAATTTGGAGTAGGTATTACAATTCATGGAGAAGAAATAAAAACTTTGAGGTTCGTCGATGACATTGTAATTCTGTCAGAGACAGCAAAGGACTTGGAAAAGCAGTTGAATGGAATGGACAGTGTCTTGAAAGGAGGATATAAGATGAACATCAACAAAAGCAAAACAAGGATAATGGAATGTAGTCTAATTAAGTCGGGTGATGCTGAGGGAATTAGATTAGGAAATGAGGATCTTAAAGTAGTAAAGGAGTTTTGCTATTTGGGGAGCAAAATAACTGATGATGGTCGAAGTAGAGAGGATATAAAGTGTAGGCTGGCAATGGCAAGGAAAGCGTTTCTGAAGAAGAGAAATTTGTTAACATCCAGTATTGATTTAAGTGTCAGGAAGTCATTTCTGAAAGTATTCGTATGGAGTGTAGCCATGTATGGAAGTGAAACATGGACGATAAATAGTTTGGACAAGAAGAGAATAGAAGCTTTCGAAATGTGGTGCTACAGAAGAATGCTGAAGATTAGATGGGTAGATCACATAACTAATGAGGAAGTATTGATTAGGATTGGGGAGAAGAGAAGTTTGTGGAACAACTTGACCAGAAGAAGGGATCGGTTGGTAGGACATGTTCTGAGGCATCAAGGGATCACCAATTTAGTATTGAAGGGCAGCGTGGAGGGTAAAAATCGTAGAGGGAGACCAAGAGATGAATACACTAAGTAGATTCAGAAGGATGTAGGTTGCAGTAGATACTGGGAGATGAAAAAGCTTGCACAGGATAGAGTAGCATGGAGAGCTGCATCAAACGAGTCTCAGGACTGAAGACCACAACAACAACAACATCATATTCTTTAAAAAGAGCAAAAATATTTAAATGAAAAAGAGAAAATATTTACAACTATTGCTTAAAAAATAGCTATACCACACAACTCTGATAGGAAAAATAGAAACAGAATTAAGTTATTATTCTTACAAAGAGCATATATATATACATATATTAATAAAATACTGCAGAGCAACTGAACAAAGCCTATATGCAAAATAGGAATATTTATGCATTAATCATGATGTTGTTCAAAAAATGTTAGATGAGGAATTAAAACAAGAAAGAGTGTGTTACTTATTCTTAATGAAACCTGATAAGGTGAAAAATTATTTTTCAGTTTTTGTTACTTTCTGGTTCTCAATATTTTTTTTATTCCCAAAATAGTGAGTTCAAACATTTTAAGAGAAACCAGAGGAAACATATTTAGAAAACAGAAAAACAGTAAAAACAATTACAGCATATATAATTGTTTTAAGGAAATTTGCAACAAAAAATTTATTTTTACAACATAAGATGTAGGAAACTTAGTTTATTTTATCTTATTAAATGATTTTAATATCTATGGGCCACTGTATCATAGTCCCACACAACTTCTCTTGTGTTACACTGAAATGAGAATTCTTTATTAACTTGCTTGGTGATTAAATTTTCATACTTGAATCTCTGACTGTCTGATATTATTCTAATTGCATCTTTTACTTCATTATCATTGATTTTATCATAGAATCGCCATTTACCTTCTGAATGCCCTGTCAGTCAATTCACCCATCATTCAAACTGTTTCCACAGTATTTTTACCATAATCAATAATCTATACTGCCCGTATAAAAATATGTAACAAATTGTCCAAGCTTTTCTAATATAGCATACAACATAAGCTTTGCATTTGATGTAGTGAATGCTACTACAAAAATATTGGTAGCAGTATTATTTTTTACATTATAATGATTGAAGTTGTACTTCGTTTGAATCATATTCTTATTAATAATGTTGATATCTTTGTTCTCTAACTGATCATCAAGTAATATCTCATATTATTGTTGTAAATTGGTAAAATACTCAGCTTTACTCATATTTTGTCATTGTCCAAATTTTCCCCATGTCTCAGCTACAATATGTTTTCCTGGATTTTCCTTCATATTATCTAAATCCAATTTAATACCCATTTTTCTTCTTTCGCAGGTTTTATGTAGGTCTGTTCTTTCAAAATCATGCGGACTAATTTTTCATTTGCATAAAGTCTCTTAATAATTTTTAAACAATATGTTGCTTTTTTCTACAATTCCAAATGTCATAGATATCTAAAATTTTATATTCTTTTTGTATGGCTTTATGTACTTCATCAGTTGTTGAAGTTCCAATAAAACTTCTTTCATCATCAATGTGATTATGTTTATTTATTTTCTCTTTTACACACAAAGGAAAGAACAGTTTTTAATTTTTATCAATCTTTATTCATTCTGGCAAATGAGGATGAAACAGTCATCTGGATGCTAATATTTTACATTTTATGAACCCATACCATTTCACTGTCTAATACCCATATTTGCAGATTTTTATTGTTAGATAAGGAGTGTACAAATCAATATATTTTATTTTTGTGTTACCACATCTGCTTTTGCTCCTAATTTTGTTGTATTTGTTAAAAGGCATCTCTTGCAGCTTCATCAGGAGACCAGATGTATCTTTCAGCAAAAGGAATTTTCGCTGGACGTCTATCTTCACAACACACAGACAGCCTATCTACAACTGTCTTGTTACATACCTGATGCTGGCAGACATAATAATCTTGGTATTCGCCATTAACATAACATCAGTTTTCAGTATATTTCTGACACCCATTAATTCTAATTTCTTCATCAAACTTTCTTTCACATACACCACTATTTGCGTTTTTTATTGCATGTACCATCCATTATTTTTAATTTTCACTAGTAGTTGACAGAATCTACATCTTTCCTGGGTCTGTCAGGAGATCTCAGTGAATTCTAACGTAGACATTGGATGTCAGTGGAGTAACAAATCCATTTACGATATTTCAAGTCTTTGTTTCCCAAGACAACTGCTGGTGATGTGACTGTGAAGTGGAAAAGCAAAGAAGCCACCCCAGTTAACCTTTTGGTGGTTGATCAGATACCTAAGTCTCCCTAAAGTTATAAACAGTTTTGAGCGTTGGGCGTCTACATCTCATATCTGTCTAGTGATAGCTTGTAGCATGATGCTTTTGGAACTTGGAGAAAAGTTCCACATATAGAAGGCGGTGAGCTATCAAATAGGGCGGCGTGTGTTTGTTGTGTATCTATTTCACGCAAATCAGATCAAATCACTGTCATCTGTATTCCAAGAACGACTGAAACAACTAACTGTTTTTTCTTATACATCATAGATATTATTTCGAAGCACAACTACACAACTCACTAAATCTACTGGTTTGTACATCATGTGAATGCTGTGGCACATATATGCCTCAGAAAACTTTATAAAATGTAGAAAACATTGGTACGTGGTATGCCAAAGCCGTCTTCCCACGTTATGCTGAAAAGTTTTGTGATATTTCATCTTTTCCATTGTCAGGAGAGTAAATGTGTTTTGGTACTAATTTGACGACAGCTGTCATCCTGATAAAATTGTTCTAAAATTAAACATCTAATCCTGAAATTCCTTGGTTCACATGAAACCATGGGTTTAGTTAGGTTCGTGGGACGAAGTGCCCATTGCATTGACTTTCAAAATAGGTCAGCTTGAAACTATTTTGTAGTAGAAGTGTATTATTTATCACAAGAGAAGACAGGTTTTGACCTTTTACTTTTCAAATATATGGAGAATAAATTTTAGCGCTGAAAAGGTTAAATCAAGACCAGGCACACTTCATGTATTGACAGATATGGATCGTCGAACATTGGATGATTGTGAAGAGTAGCATGACGTCAGCGAAAGGAATCACCCGTGACTTCCAGACTGCTACTAGCACTGCTGCTAGTATATTGGCTATGCGTAAAGTGTTAAAACTAGTGCGGTGCGATAGTCGTGAAGCTCCGCACGAACTGTAGATTCCTGAAGTCAACATTAACCGATGTTCGAGGTTACGTAAAGATCGTTGCCACTGGACAATGGATGACTGGCAAGGAGTGGTTAGGAATGACGAATCACACTGTACCCCACAGCAAGCCGATGGAATGGTTTTAGTTTGGTGAATGCTTGTAGAATTTTACCTGCCGTCTTATATAGTGCCAACAATGGAGTAGAAGGAGGTTTATGTGTTGGTATGGCGGTAGGTTTCGTGATTAGTGTGTGTTCGAGTTATTGTGCTCATGAAAGTGCTAAATGTGGAAGGATATCAACACATTTTATAACATCATGAACTGTGTATGTATTTGAACAGTTCGGAAATTGATTGTATCGACATGATAATGCATCCTATCATAAATTATCACATGTGAGGCAATAATTTGAGGAAATAACATTTCTGAAATTGACTGGCCCGCCCAGAGCCCCAACCCGAAACCAATGGAACACCTATGGGATGAGTTAAAACGTCGATTTCGCTCCAAAGCCCGGAGACCAACATCACTATCTTTTCTGGTTTCCGCAGTTGAGGAAGGATCTGCTGTCATTCCTCCATCTCTTTGAAAGTGTCCACTGCGCGGTCAAAGCCGTCATGAAGGGGAAGAGTGGACACACCCCATTTAAGGTGCACTAACAGGTGCCCAGATAGTTTTAATCAGACAGTGCATGATGATGATGGATGAATCATCAGAACTTTAACATGCAAATTAAAAACGAACCGCGATCCCGAGGAGGGCAATTGAGGCGTTGGCATGGGGAAGTAAATGAAAAGTAAATATGGTAGAAGCAAGAAACGATATGGACGCTACGAAATACGGAGTTGTATTTACAAGATGGAAACACAAACTCCACATTAACTTTACAAATATATTTACAGCAAGCTGTTACATTGGGAGGCGCAGGAGGAGGAGATAAAAGTTTAACGACCCGTCGACAACGAGGTCAATAGAGACGGAGCACAAGCTTGGATTAGTAGCAGAGAAGAACACCCCGGCATATGCCTGAAGCAATTTAGGGAAATCACAGAAAACCTAAATCAGGATGACATTCGTCGAACTGGTGGTAGTGAACGAACTGCAGCAATCTTCTTGAGAGATTTACCCTTTTTTCAAATGTTCTTTCTCCACAGTCCCATATCATTGGACGAAACTTTTGTATATATTATAAGCTTATCCCTTACAATTCTGATTCAGGAAGCAGGACATATCTTCACTGGTGATGTATGTAAGAAGGTAGTGCATACCGAAGTGAAGTCATAGAAATCCTTCTCCGTCATCTTTGCGATACTGAATGGTTTTACGGTCTTTGCTTATCTAATTATATCAGCTATTTCGTCAGGCGTCATTGGTTGTGAAACCTTATTTCTCTTCTCTATTACGCTGAAATCTCGGTCACAAGACACATACGAATGCCCCAGCAGTAGAAATTTAAAACTGGCATTATAAACCATACTGTTTACCACTGTGTAGATTAAAGGCATTAAAACATCCGACTTTTATTTTGGCCAGCGCAGTTGTCACACCAAACAGTCAGAGTTAGACTCAGTGAGAGATATTTGTCTTCTGCTCCAAGAACGATCGTCGATATTATGCAGCCTTGCTTGTTTAATCTACACTACGCTGATTTAACCAAAAACGAAATTCCCTCGACTTATCTAGTAATTTTAGTTAAAAAACTGGGTGCACCTTCAAAACTACGGCAGTTATATTTGCATTTACAGATATTCTGCACAAAGGAATTATGCAAATCGGTTATGTCATAATAAAACACAGAACTAGGTGTTATCACTGAATGTAGTCAAATAAATTTCATTGGAGACGGAAAATATGAATTAGGAGCTTGTATGTAATAGGTTTCGAAGGTATTTTGTCGTAATAGCAAGTCATACTAACTTCACTACCAAATCAATAACATGGTAATGAAAGATCGGTCATAGAATAAAAGGTGGCAACTCGGTGGCTCGTTGACTTACTGTCATATCCACCCCAGATCACGTAACGTTGCTAACAAGTTGTGAGGTAGCAGGCGAGTTGTGGCGCCCTGGAAATACTCAATGTTCGGAGTTGGGGTGGCTGCACAGAACGCTGCTCAAAGCAGCGGCTCGTTAGCAACCACGTGATGCCATACAATAGCTGCACCACGTGATTCTTAGCTGGCCGCGTGGCTGGGAATTCCTTGGTGACGCTGTGTCGATGAAAGAGACTTGTACGCCGAGAGTGCCAAAGATGGCGGACTCTGTGAAACGTTAATGGCATACATTTAACCTCTTCATATAGTGATTTATAGTAGCCAGAGGAATCATGATACGTCCGCAGCTCGTGGTCGTGCGGTAGCGCACTCGCTTCCCACGCCCGGGTTCCCGGGTTCGATTCCCGGAGGGGTCAGGGATTTTCTCTGCCTCGTGATGACTGGGTGTTGTGTGATGTCCTTAGGTTAGCTAGGTTTATGTAGTTGTAAGTTCTAGGGGACTGATGACCATAGCTGTTAAGTCCCATAGTGCGCAGAGCCATTTGAACCATTTTTTACTCATGATACTTCAAAAAGAAACATGTACATTACCATTATTTGCACGACGATTCTGATAGTGTAATCAGATTTTCCATATCTTTATTAGTTTGAAGTTTAGTATCTGACTGTAAATTGTGCGACTAACCCCGAGTATCGAATTTCCAAAATCTAAACGGTTCATACGATTTTATCGATCGATGTGTCTTTAGAAAGCTGTTAGTGTAAACCTAAACTGGTATGGATTACAGGCATTTAACTTGAATAGTACATCAGTTATTGGAGGTTAAAGTAGCTGATTACTATCGATCGCGACAGGTCATAAGTACTCCACAGTTACACGAAAAAACGATAGCAGCATGCTTATAAATATATTTATTCATCTATGTCCTTGTTTATATCCGATATATCCTATTCATGAAGATATTGGTCAATAACTTACTGAGTTTTAAGAAAGCACAGAGACGTTAGGCTACTGGCCTAATTTTGTTTCTATTCCATTGATATATATTTATTTAATTTGTTTATGTATTTAATAATGTGTGTTAGAGCGTGTCTATGGTCCAGTCGTAGGAATATTTATTTAATTTCAAGTTATTTAAATGTAAATCCAGTATTTCGAATGTGTTTCAAAATGTTTGTGAGTGTGCGTTAGCTTGGAGACATGACGGGAGCGCTATCGCCAATCACAGCGCTCGTTACTAAGGGAGGCGACTACCGAAGTGAATGGAGGGACAGTTCTGAATGCTGCGACGCGAAAGACAAGTACAGGAGAGGACACGAGAGAGTGCAGAGCATATTTCATAGTGCGGACTTGTGCACTAGTGAGATTTCCTTGGCTTCTAAAGTGAACACGTAGTATGCGTTTAGAAGTGAGTATCTCGTGAGCTATATTGTTGTTCATAACTAATTACGTGAAGTAGGAATCTATTGTTTCCCTGTTATTCAACTTATATTTTATTTTATTGCTGGACCGTCGACACCAATAAGTATTTTCTAGTAATAAATGGCATTCCTATAGGTACATCTACCATTGTACTCATTATTTAAAGTCGTTAAGAATAGCACCTGCAGATTTTATTTAATTGCAGTCTTTCATTTATGAATGTGTATTCATTCAAAATTCGCAATTGCCGAGTGACAGGAACCTTTGACCATTCGATTCAAGTATATATTCATATTGTATACTTAGACGCAGCAGTATTTGACCTGTAACGCGGCAACTAGACAACGATACCAGCCAAAACTTTTAATATTTCATTTCTGAGTCTGAGGGTACGTAGCTGAAGGCCACACCACTCCATCGTTTCATTATTTACTTGAAAGCCCGCAAAGTGCCGCCTTGCGTCCTTTATAAGAATGAAAGTACTCACAACTTTTACTATGAAATTACAACCCTTAGCTGCTTACAGACGTTGACATACGTCAACGGGGACAGACGATGTGTGCCCCGACCGGGACTCGAACCCGGCATCTCCTGCTTACATGGCAGACGCTTCACCCATCTGAGCCACCGAAGACACACAGGATAGTGCAACTGCAGGGATTTATCTCTGACACGCCTCCCGCGAGACTCACATTCTCAACGTATTGTCCCGCACTACATTCTTAGTGCCCCCGCCCATTATACTCATTACTCGCGGCGCGTTGCCGATACCCGTAAGAGTTTGGGCACTGTTTGTGCATCCGCACAGAAGAAGAAGATGGTCAAGTGGTCGGTGAGCCTTATATATGGGAAACATTCCACGTGGGAAAAATATATCTAAAAACAAAGATGATGTGACTTACCAAACGAAAGTGCTGGCAGGTCGATAGACACACAAACAAACACTAACATACACACAAAATTCAAGCTTTCGCAACCAATGGTTGCTTCGTCAGGAAAGAGGGAAAGAGAGGGAAAGACGAAAGGATGTGGGTTTTAAGGGAGAGGGTAAGGAGTCATTCCAATCCCGGGAGCGGAAAGACTTACCTTAGGGGGAAAAAAGGACAGGTATACACTCGCACACACACACACATATCCATCCGCACATACACATACACAAGCAGACATTTGTAAAGGCAAAGAGTTTGGGCAGAGATGCCAGTTGAGGCCGAAGTACAGAGGCAAAGATGTTGTTGAAAGACAGGTGAGGTATGAGCGGCAGCAAATTGAAATTAGAAATTAGCAGAGATTGAGGTCTGGCAGATAACGAGAAGAGAGGATATACTGAAGGGCAAGTTCCCATCTCCGGAGTACTGACAGGTTGGTGTTAGTGGGAAGTATCCAGATAACCCGGATGGTGTAACACTGTGCCAAGATGTGCTGGCCGTGCACCAAGGCATGTTTAGATACAGGGTGATCCTCATTACCAACAAACACTGTCTGCCTGTGTCCATTTATGCGAATGGACAGTTTGTTGCTGGTCATTCCCAAATAGAAAGCTTCACAGTGTAGGCAGGTCAGTTGGTAAATCACGTGGATGCTTTCACACGTGGCTCTGCCTTTGATCGTGCACACCTTCTGGGTTACAGGACTGGAGTAGGTGGTGGTGGGAGGGTGCATGGGACAGGTTTTACACTGGGGGCAGTTACAAGGGTAGGAGCCAGAGGGTAGGGAAGGTGATTTGGGGATTTCATAGGGATGAACTAAGAGGTTACGAAGGTTAGGTGGACGGCGGAAAGACACTCTTGGTGGAGTGGGGAGGATTTCTTGAAGGATGGATCTCATTTCAGGGCAGGATTTGAGGAAGTCGTATCCCTGCTGGAGAGCCACATTTAGAGTCTGATCCAGTCCCGGAAAGTGTCCTGTCACAAGTGGGGCACTTTTGGAGTTCTTCTGTGGGAGGTTCTGGGTTTGAGGAGATGAGGAAGTGGCTCTGGTTATTTGCTTCTGTACTAGGTCGGGAGGGTAGTTGCGGGATGCAAAAGCTGTTTTCAGGTTGTTGGTGTAATGGTTCAGGGATTCTGGACTGGAGCAGATTCGTTTGCCACGAAGACCTAGGCTGTAGGGAAGGGACCATTTGATGTGGAATGGGTGCAGCTGTCATAATGGAGGTACTGTTGCTTGCTGGTGGGTTTGATGTGGACGGAAGAGTGAAGCTGGCCATTGGACAGATGGAGGTCAAGGTCAAGGAAAGTGGCATGGGATTTGGAGTAGGACCAGGTGAATCTGATGGAACCAAAGGAGTTGAGGTTGGAGAGGAAATTCTGGAGTTCTTCTTCACTGTGAGTCCAGATCAGGAAAATGTCATCAATAAATCTGTACCAAGCTTTGGGTTGGCAGGCCTGTGTAACCAATAAGGCTTCCTCTAAGCGACCCATGAATAGGTTGGCGTACGAGGGGCCATCCTGGTTCCCATGGCTGTTCCCTTTGATTGTTGGTATGTCTGGCCTTCGAAAGTGAAGAAGTTGTGGGGCAGGATGAAGCTGGCTAAGGTAATGAGGAAAGAGGTTTTAGGTAGGGTGGCAGGTGATCGGGGTCAAAGGAAAGGCTCCATCGCAGCGAGGCCCTGGACGTGCGGAATATTTGTGTATAAGGACGTGGCATCAATGGTTACAAGGATGGTTTCCGGGGGTAACAGACTGGGTAAGGATTCCAGGCGTTCGAGAAAGTGGTTGGTGTCTTTGATGAAGGATGGGAGACTGCATGTAATGGGCTGAAGGTGTTGATCTATGTAGGTAGAGATACGTTCTGTGGGGGCTTGGTAACCAGCTACAATGGGACAGCCAGGGTGATTGGGTTTGTGAATTTTAGGAAGAAGGTAGAAGGTAGGGGTGCGGGGTGTTGGTGGGGTCAGGAGGTTGATGGAGTCAGGTGAAAGGTTTTGTAGGGGGCCTAAGGTTCTGAGGATTCCTTGAAGCTTCGCCTGGACATCAGGAATGGGACTACCTTGGCAAAATTTGTAAGTAGTATTGTCTGAAAGCTGACGCAGTCCCTCAGCCACATACTCCCGATGATCAAGTACCACGGTCGTGGAACCCTTATCCGCCGGAAAAATGACGATGGATCGGTCAGCCTTCAGATCAAAGATAGCCTGGGCTTCAGCAGTGGTGATGTTGGGAGTAGGATTAAGGTTTTTTAAGAAGGATTGAGAGGCAAGGCTGGAAGTCAGAAATTCCTGGAAAGTTTGGAGAGGGTGATTTTGAGGAAGTGGAGGTGGGTCCCACTGTGACGGAGGACAAAACTGTTCCAAGCACGATTCAATTTGGATAGTGTCTTGGGGAGTTGGATCATTAGGAGTAGGGTTAGGATCATTTTTCTTCGTGGCAAAGTGATATTTCCAGCAGAGAGTACGGGTGTAGGACAGTAAATCTTTGACAAGGGCTGTTTGGTTGAATCTGGGAGTGGGGCTGAAGGTGAGGCCTTTGGATAGGACAGAAGTTTTGGATTGGGAGAGAGGTTTGGAGGAAAGGTTAACTATTGAATTAGGGTGTTGTGGTTCCAGATTGTGTTGATTGGAATTTTGAGGTTTTGGGAGGAGTGGAGCTGCAAGTGGGAGATTGAGTAGATGGGAGAGACTGGGTCTGTGTGCAATGAGAGGAGGATGAGGTTTGCTGGAAAGGTTGTGAAGGGTGAGTGAGTTGCCTTTCCGGAGGTGGGAAACCAGGAGAATGGATAGTTTTTTGAGGTGGAGGGTGGCATGCTGTTCTAATTTGCGGTTGGCCTGTAGGAGGATGCTCTGAACAGCCGGTGTGGATGTGGGAGAGGAAAGACTGAGGACTTTTATTAAGGATAGGAGATGACAGGTGTGTGCATTGGCTGAGTTGATGTGTAGGTGAAGGATTAGGTGGGTGAGGGCAATGGATTGTTCAGTTTGGAACTGGTATAGGGACTGAAGGAAAGAAGGGTTACAGCCAGAAATGGGAACTTTAAGTGTGAGGCCTTTGGGGGTAATGCCAAATGTCAGACAAGCTTGAGAAAATAAAATATGGGAGTGTAATCTGGCTAGGGCGAAGGCATGTTTCCGGAGGGAATGTAAATAAAACTTAATGGGGTCGTTGTGGGGATGGTGTGAGGGTGACATGGTATTAGAAGGTGGAAAGTGTAACATGAGGCTGAAATGAAACTGAAAATAAAAATATAAATATATGTGGAGAGATAAAGGTGAACTGGAAAGCAACTGGAGATCTGGTGTGAAAAAAGGCGAAAAAGTGCTGGTTATAGCTGGGCTTGTTGATCCTGTGGTGAACTTGGGTTGGTAGACAACGATGTGCACAAAGGTTAGGTGGTTGTGTTGCCGCCAAAACACGTTAAAGGGTGGAGCAATTCGGGAAAATTGCGAAAAAACTGTGAGCAAATGTATTGAAAGGAGTGGTTTTGTGGTGGCAGATTGTGAAAATGAGGCTAACAATTGTCTAACGAAGAAATAATGACGTTAAAACCTGTGGGAAGCGGCTAAAAAAGATCAGTGATGTGGGAAAAACGGAAATGGAAAAAAAGGCGAAAGTTATTAGAACTAGCCGAAATGGCTGTTTAATAGCTGAAAGGAACTGTTTGTGAACTGGAAACGGTGGATTTTATAGCAGCGGTAGTGTTGAAAGGCAGGTCAGTTGGTCAATCACTTCCTCAAATCTTGCCCTGAAATGAGATCCATCCTTCATGAAATCCTCCCCACTCCACCAAGAGTGTCTTTCCGCCGTCCACCTAACCTTCGTAACCTCTTAGTTCATCCCTATGAAATCCCCAAACCACCTCCCCTACCCTCTGGTTCCTACCCTTGTAACTGCCCCCAGAGTAAAACCTGTTCCATGCACCCTCCCACCACCACCTACTCCAGACCTGTAACCCGGAAGGTGTACACGATCAAAGGCAGAGCCACGTGTGAAAGCATCCACGTGATTTACCAACTGACCTGCCTAAACTGTGAACCTTTCTATGTGGGAATGACCATCAAAAAACTGTCCATTCGCATGAATGGACACAGGCAGACAGTGTTTGTTGGTAATGAGGATCACCCTGTATCTAAACATGCCTTGGTGCACGGCCAGCACATCTTGGCACAGTGTTACACCGTCCGGGTTATCTGGATACTTCCCACTAACACCAACCTGTCAGTACTCTGGAGATGGTAACTTGCCCTTCAGTATATCCTCTCTTCTCGTTATCTGCCAGACCTCAATCTCCGCTAATGACTAATTTCAATTTGCTGCCGCTCATACCTCACCTGTCTTTCAACAACATCTTTGCCTCTGTACTTCGGCCTCGACTGACATCTCTGCCCAAACTCTTTGCCTTTACAAATGTTTGCTTGTGTATGTGTATGTGCGGATGGATACGTGTGTGTGTGTGTGTGTGTGTGTGTGTGTGTGTGTGTGTGTGTGTGTGTGTGCGAGCGTATACCTGTCCTTTTCTCCCCCTAAGGTAAGTCTTTCCACTCCCGGGATTGGAATGACTCCTTACCCTCTCCCTTAAAACCCACATCCTTTCGTCTTTCCCTCTTTCCTGACGAAGCAACCATTGGTTGCGAAAGCTTGAATTTTGTGTGTATGTTTGTGTTTGTTTGTGTGTCTATCGACCTGCCAGCACTTTCGTTTGGTAAGTCACATCATCTTTGTTTATATATATATATATATATATATATATATATATATATATATATATATATATATATACTCCTGGAAATTGAAATAAGAACACCGTGAATTCATTGTCCCAGGAAGGGGAAACTTTATTGACACATTCCTGGGGTCAGATACATCACATGATCACACTGACAGAACCACAGGCACATAGACACAGGCAACAGAGCATGCACAATGTCGGCACTAGTACAGTGTATATCCACCTTTCGCAGCAATGCAGGCTGCTATTCTCCCATGGAGACGATCGTAGAGATGCTGGATGTAGTCCTGTGAAACGGCTTGCCATGCCATTTCCACCTGGCGCCTCAGTTGGACCAGCGTTCGTGCTGGACGTGCAGACCGCGTGAGACGACGCTTCATCCAGTCCCAAACATGCTCAATGGGGAACAGATCCGGAGATCTTGCTGGCCAGGGTAGTTGACTTACACCTTCTAGAGCACGTTGGGTGGCACGGGATACATGCGGACGTGCATTGTCCTGTTGGAACAGCAAGTTTCCCTGCCGGTCTAGGAATGGTAGAACGATGGGTTCGATGACGGTTTGGATGTACCGTGCACTATTCAGTGTCCCCTCGACGATCACCAGTGGTGTACGGCCAGTGTAGGAGATCGCTCCCCACACCATGATGCCGGGTGTTGGCCCTGTGTGCCTCGGTCGTATGCAGTCCTGATTGTGGCGCTCACCTGCACGGCGCCAAACACGCATACGACCATCATTGGCACCAAGGCAGAAGCGACTCTCAGCGCTGAAGACGACACGTCTCCATTCGTCCCGTCATTCACGCCTGTCGCGACACCACTGGAGGCGGGCTGCACGATGTTGGGGCGTGAGCGGAAGACGGCCTAACGGTGTGCGGGACCGCAGCCCAGCTTCATGGAGACGGTTGCGAATGGTCCTCGCCGATACCCCAGGAGCAACAGTGTCCCTAATTTGCTGGGAAGTGGCGGTGCGGTCCCCTACGGCACTGCGTAGGATCCTACGGTCTTGGCGTGCATCCGTGCGTCGCTGCGGTCCGGTCCCAGGTCGACGGGCACGTGCACCTTCCGCCGACCACTGGCGACAACATCGATGTACTGTGGAGACCTCACGCCCCACGTGTTGAGCAATTCGGCGATACGTCCACCCGGCCTCCCGCATGCCCACTATACGCCCTCGCTCAAAGTCCGTCAACTGCACATACGGTTCACGTCCACGCTGTCGCGGCATGCTACCAGTGTTAAAGACTGCGATGGAGCTCCGTATGCCACGGCAAACTGGCTGACACTGACGGCGGCGGTGCACAAATGCTGCGCAGCTAGCGCCATTCGACGGCCAACACCGCGGTTCCTGGTGTGTCCGCTGTGCCGTGCGTGTGATCATTGCTTGTACAGCCCTCTCGCAGTGTCCGGAGCAAGTATGGTGGGTCTGACACACCGGTGTCAATGTGTTCTTTTTTCCATTTCCAGGAGTATATATATATATATATATATATATATACGAATATTGGTATTTGTTGTTTCGGACATGTCCGAAAGAACCGATACCAATATTCGTATACTCATAACTTTGACATTCAGCTACTTCTAAGCCGCTGGTGACGTGTATTACTACCTTTTCGACATATAAATCTGAAAAATTATTAGTTTTCACTTACTACTTTTCCGACGTCAATGCCTCAATTAACGACGAAGGTGGTTCTGCACGTAGACTGTTCGGCAGCAGACATTGCAGAGCAGCGAGCGGTATTCCGCGCGCAGAGCGGGAGGAAATCCCTGGCGATGTATGTGGGACTATAAAACTGGCCGGCGGGGACGTGCAGGCCTGAATGGAAAAAGTCGGTGAGGCGGCGGTGCGGCGCTGGCTGACGACCAGAATAACCGGTCCCTGGGGGCGCCGCGCTGCGTCCGTCCGACGAGCCGGCACGGCACGGCACGGCACGGCACGGTACACAGCGACGCATTCCTCCGCCAGCGCCTCCCACCACCACCTCCTCCTCCTCATTCAGCTACTCCACTCACTGCTGCTTCATCGTTTCGTCCCTGCGACATAACGTTATCATCAGAGGTCTGCGCAGGTGCGGATATTCGCAACAATGACTTCTTTGGGATTGCAAAAAAATGGTTCAAATGGCTCTGAGCACTAAGGGACTTTACTTCTAAGGTCATCAGTCCCCTAGAACTTAGAACTACTTAAACCTAACTAACCTAAGGACATCACACACATCCATGCCCGAGGCAGGATTCGAACCTGCGACCGTAGTGGTCGCGCGGTTCCAGACTGTAGCGCCTAGAACCGCTCGGCCAACCCGGCCGGTTTGGGATTACAAGGTAAAGGGCAGCATTAGTATTAAAATTTTCGTATACTTCCATTACCAGAGATCAATAATAAGGAAACAAGGTTGTGTTTCTTTTTTTTTAATTTCTCATATGATGTCCCAAAAATACAATCAATCTGTGATGCTAATTCTGGAAATTACATTTATATTGTCGTATCAATCAGGCTTTTTCACAAAATAGGACCTAATACTTAAAACATTTTAACTAATGTAAAATTTTAACCAAGGACTGCAGTTTCATAATCATTGTTTCTTTGGCATATGCTAGTATACAGTTAAGAATGAAATAAACACGAGGCACCGGTGTAATATTCTACAATCCAAACTGAAGGGCCAAAGAAACTGGTACACCTGCCTAATTTCGTGTTGGGTTGCCGCAAGCACGCAGAAGAGCCGCAACACGACTTGGCATGAAGCCGAATTAATGCTGAAGTAGTGCTTGAGGAAATAAACAAAATGAATCCTGCTGGGCTCCCATAAATCCGTAAGAGTACGAAGGCGTGAAGATCTCTTCTGAACAGCGCAGTGCAACGCATCCTAACTATGCTCAATAATGTTCATGTCTGGTGAGTTTGGTGGCCGGTGGAAGTGTTGAAACTCAGAAGAGTGTACCTGGAGCCACTCTGTAGCAATTCTGGACATGTGGGGTGCCGCATTTTCCTGCTGGACTTGCCCAAGTCCGTTGGAATGCACGGTGTACATCAATGAATGCAGGTGATCAGACAGGATCCTTACGTACGTGTCACCTGTGAGAGTCGTATTTAGACGTACCAGGGGACCCATATCACTCCAACTGTACACCCCCACACCATTATAGAACCTCCACCAACTAGAACAGTCCGCGGCTGCCAAGCAGGGTCCATGGATCCATGACGTTGTCTCCATACCCGTATTCGTCCACCCGCCCGATACAATTTCAAACGAAACTCGTCCGACCAGGCAACATGTTTCCACTTATCAACAGTCCAACGTCGGTGTTGACGGGCCCAGGCGAGGCGTAAATCTTTGTGACGTGCAGTCATCGAGGATACTCGAGTGGGCCTTCGGCACCGAAAGTGCTCATCGATGATGTTTTGTTGAAAGGTTCGCACGCTGACAATTATTAATGGCCCAGCGCTGAAATTTGCAGCAATTAGCGGAAGGTTTGCTCTTCTGTCACATTGAACGTTTGTCTACAGTAGTCAGTCGTTGGTCTCGTTCTTGCAGGATCTTTTTCCGCCTCAGCGATGTCGGATATTTGATGTCTCACCGGATTCTTGATATTCACGATACACTAGTGAAATGGTCGAAAGGGAAAATCCCTACTTCATCGATACCTCCGAAATCCTGTGTCCCGTCACTCGTGCACCGACTATAACACCATGTTCAAATCACTTATGTCTTGTTAACCTACCATTTTAGCAGCAGTAATCGGTCTAATAAACCTACAGACACGTGTTGCCGACCGCAGCGCCGTATTCTGGTAGTTTACATGTCTCTGTATTTGAATACACGTGCCTATACAAGTTTCTTTGTCTCTTCAGTGTGTTGTTTTACTAACCGGTTTTGGATTGTTAAAAAATTTTAACAGTGTTGAAAATGAAAAGTACTGTCAGTATTCAGTAACTTCTACTTAAAAATGTATTTAACTTGTAACTGGTGTTTGATAATACGTTTGCTTAATTTGACCTCACTTACTAATTGCTGATGTGTAGTAGAGTACTAGCGTACCAGACTATTAAATACAGTATTGCAACGATGCTTTTAAATTTCAATCGAATATTTGTTCCTTAGTACATGACCGTGTTGTGCCTTGGAATATGTTTTCAAACTTGGAAAAACTTTAATTTTTTCCTAATAACCTTTGTAATTTCACCAAAAGAGTGCAGTGTATAGAAATTGAATCCCATCAGTTAGAAACATAACAAGGAAATATATTAAACTTCTTTTACAGCGCTGGCTAGAGGCCAACATACGTAAAGTGTACCATTCCATTATGAAAAAAGTGTAGGTAATAGGGACAAACTATATTGTGAACAACATAAAAACTATTTGAGGAACACATATTTATTTTCATTCGTCTGACGCGATGCAGACTGGCGTGATTATTACTGTTTGTCACTATTATTACTCACTCGGAACGGGCGGCCGCTAAGTTGGTCTGAATGCACAATTTCCCAGAAACAGTAATTGTTTTGGATAGAAAGTTTATTATCTCGTTAACTTCAGATTAGAGTAAAATCGCAAGCTTTATATGACTGTCTCCATATGCGATACAAACAACATTAAACAGACAAAGAATCAGCTGGACCTTCTGGCTGCCCGGTCAGAGATAATCTCGCTCTGAGAGTACCAGGGATTTTTAATATTCCTTGTGAACGTGGTAGCAGTAAGGCGGCTGTATAGACTGTCGCCGATCGCTGTGTTGAGCATCAGTGTCACCTTCAGTTCAGAAATTTTGTAGAGTCAGTTGTGGCCGAGCACGGTCTAATGAATAAACACAAGATTCCGCTTAAACAATCTAGGATTCTGGTACATTCTTCGAACTACTGAGACTGTGTGATTAGAGAAGCGGTTGTTATCACACAGACTGCATGGAAACAATTTAAGTAGAGATATCGACCATGCGTTTAGAAACGCGTGGAAACATGTAATGAAACGAAGAAGACTCAGAGGGTAAGACTTCACAAAGTGTGCCGCCTGATATGAACACTGCTACAAGTAACACTGGACAGAAAGTACAAGTATAATCTATGGTGTCATCGTGGCGCAGTCTAGGCGGTCAGAGCATAAAAGTGAGAGTCTTGGCAGTTTTATGACCATCGTAACCATATGCCAGGGGCTAATTCAGAGACTCATCAGTAATCTATCAAACATAAAGAGACTCTGGGGTTGTCACCAAATATACACCAACTTTCTATCTCCCTTCTATGTGAATCATGCGCCTTGCCGAAGTGACATGGCTTGGGTCCCTCAACGATACAGACAGTCATACAGAAGATGCAGCTTCAACGGAGGAATACCTGTGGGGAGGTGAGACTATCTTACGGTTTCTGAAGATGGACAAAAGTATTTCCGTTGCTGGGTCAAAAGTTTGCTTGATTGATTGACCTGACCGTGTAACATCAGCCATCATCACATTGCTATGTTGGTACCGTAAATGGTTGACAGCAAGAAGAAATTACAACTTTCGTATTCCGAAGTATGGCTTAACGGTGATGCGATTCTCTTGCGTAAAACATTCCAGACGTTATTCCTCCATTCGGAACTCTGACAAGGATGTACTCAGGACGATGTTGTCATCAGGAAAACCTAACTACCGTTCTAAGGATTGGGTAATGGAGTTTTCGATCACTTAATCAGATTGGTAGGTCAAAGAATTTATGAAGAGAAGTAGCTAGGTTGAAGTTATACTTAGTGAGTTTTAGTGAAGTGCGGTGGCAAGAGGAACAGGACTTTTGGTTAGGTGAATATCTAGTCATAAATACAAAAACAAACAGTGGTAATGCCGGAGTAGGTCTAATTATTAATAAGAAAATAAGATTTCAGGTAAACTATTACGAATATTATTGTGAACACATTATCCGTAGCCAAGACAGACGCGAAACCAACACCCACCACCATTGAACAAGTTTATATGGACAGACTGAAAACGTATGACGAGATAAGAGAAAGTATTTAGATAGCTCAGGGTTATGCAAATTTAAATGTGATAAGGGACCGGAAGTTAATAACAGGAACAGGAAGAGATGGAAGAAAATAATAACAGAATACAGAATGAAAGAAAGGAATGAATCCTCCCACCTGGGAGGATTTTCCACAGAGCATAATTTAATCATTATCTACACTTGGTTCAGGTATGGTGAAACAAGGCTGCGTACGTGGAAAAGAGGTGGAGACATGGAGACACCGGAAGGTTTCAGATGAATGATGTAATGGTAAGGCAGAGATTTCCAAATGCAATGTCAAATTGTAAAAAATTTCTAGTAGCAGAGAGGGGCTCTGACAATCATTTGTTGCTTATGCACTACGGATTAAAACTGAAGAAATTTTGAAAAGGTAGGAAACTGACCTGGATAAAAGAACCAGCGGTTGTCGAGAGTTTCAAACTGAGCATCAGGCAACGATTGGCCGAACCAGGGGGAAGGAATACATAAGATCAATGGTAATTTTTGAGAGATGAACTAGACAAGGAAGCAGAGAATCGAAAAGATAAAAAGACAAAACCTAGTATAAATCCTTGAATAACGTACGAGATATTGAATTTAACTGCCGAAAGAAGAAAATATAAAAATACAACAAAATAAGCAGGTAAAAGGGATTACAGACGTCTGAAAAGTGAGATTAAAAGAAAATGCAAAACGGCAACGCAGTAAGTGCTAGAGGAGGAATACAATTCAATAGAAGCGTTGTTGGCTGTTAGAAAGATAGATACCGCCGAAAGAAAAAAAATAAGGAGATCTCTGGAGAGAGAGAAAACAGCTGAATGGATAAATTCTTTATTGTAATTCCGTCAAAGTTGCGTTTTATGTGCTGGCGACTAGTTTCAAAGTACAAATTTCATTCCTAAGCCAGGCCAGTCAAAGCTAAACACTAATCATAAAAATCAGAAAACATAAAGAAAACAGTTCGGGAAATTTCTTGAGTTGGTCACTGAATTACAACATAGCTGCACTGAAAGTGCTTGATTAGACGACAGTCAATTTACAGATATGTAACAGATAAATAATACATAGTAACATGAGATGTCAGACCAATTTCACATTGTACATGTGTTCATAAAGTGCTGCTAAACGAGACAAGACTAGTGCTGAAGACAGTTACCTAACCAAACAGCTGACGTTGCTAGTGTGTCGTTTAGTATCCGTGCGCGCGCCTACAGCCATCGGCACGTCCCATCACACGTCAAATCTATTCATACACATCTTTGTATAGCGCGTCAAAATTTTATTTTGCTCCATAGTCAAAATTAACTGTAGTCTGCATATATAAATTACGCAACATTTGTATTAACCAAATCTACGCTATCACAATTCCAATTACACAATTTACAGTGTCATTTACGTATCACTAACAGCTAGGTTGTAAAAATGACGTAAATATACTGATAAACGTAGACTCCCCTGTATACATCCTTGTAACAGAATAACACATATTAAACAAGTTTGACATACTTGACGCTCATATGTGAAGACTTCTACATTGTGAAATTGATGTGACATTCCACGTGACTATGAATTGTGTGTGTAAACTGTCACCCAACCAAGTAGTGTTAGTGTAGGTATGGTAAATTTAGTAAACAATTAATGAAGTTTTAGGATCTGTATTTTTATGTTTTCTGATTTTTATGGCCTGCTGCGTTGACCAAGCGGTTCTAGGCGCTACAGCCTGGAACCGCGCGGCCGCTACGGTCGCAGGTTCGAATCCTGCCTCGGGCATGGATGTGTGTGATGTCCTTAGGTTAATTAGGTTTAAGTAGTTCTAGGGGACTGATGACCTCAGAAGTTAAGTCCCATAGTGCTCAGAGCCATTTGAACCATTTTCATTTTTATGTTGTCTTACATTTTTGACCTCGCTTTAATAGCCCTGTCTTGAAAATGAGCCTTGTACTTGGAAATTATTCGCCAGTATAGTTAAACGCAGCTGTGGCTGAATTACGACAAAGAATGTATACTAGCCAAGTTGCTGGTCCTGCACCGAGTTCATGCTGGAAATGCGTATGAATGTCTGGAGGTACTAAGAACCAAGCAAAGATGAGAAAGTTGAAAGATGCAAGAGTACAAAGAAAGACTCCCCACGAAAAACTAACTTGAAGACAATACTACAGAAAGGGAAAAGCAAGTCGATGTAGATAAGATGACAGATACGATACTGCGAGAAGAATTTGATAGAGTACTGAAAGACCTAAGTCGAAACAACGTTTGTGGAGTAAACAACCTACCCTCAGATTTACTAATGTCAGAAGGGAGACCAAGACCAAAACGGTAGTACTGGACGTTAGGCGATTAAAGGTGCGACACCGGCATTTTACACAAAGAATCAATCATCGCAAAGCCGAATCTGCTGCATATTGGGAAAATTATAAGCAAAGAGTATTTTTCACTGAAATAAGAAAAAAAATTGGCCTATTTGGTGCGCTGAATGTTTTTGTAGGTGAGACGTGGATCCACCACTTGACTGGAACGCAAAAGGGGTTCTTCTGATGGATTGTCTTCAAGAAACAACAATTGGCAACCAGTACCCAAATATTCTGCAATCGAAAAAGTACTAGAGAAACGCACTGACTGAGATATCAAATTCGCTGGCCGATTAATAGGAGAATAAAAATTAATGGGCATTTATAGGTACGCCGTGCCACAGCATGTATACCTAATAAGTTCCAAATAAAGACCAAGAGAAAGTGGGAGTGGATGAGAGCGAGTGATATTGAGACAGTATATGACAATGACACCGAGGAAGAGAGAGATAGCGACAGTGAGAAGAGACAACAGCAGTAGGAAGGAAGGTATGTTCAAAAATGTTCAAATGTGTGTGAAATCTTATGGGACTTAACTGCTAAGGTCATCCGTCCCTGAGCTTACATACTACTTGACCTAAATTATCCTAAGGACAAACACACACACCCATGCCCGAGGGAGGACTCGAACCTCCGCCGGGAGCAGCCGCACAGTCCGTGACTGCAACGCCTTAGACCGGTCTGCTAATCCTGCGCGGCAGGAAGGTATGAGGTATTAAATGTAAGGGAGGGAAAGATGGAGGTAATGACAATGAGAGGAAACTGCAATAACACGATAGAAAGAAGGGGACTGTGGTTGTGACATAGGGGACAATGACAGAGCGACACAAACAGATAAGGACAGTGAAAGAGTGAGTGAGAAAGAGCAACTGGAAGCGGATGTGTATGAGCGACATAGTGCGATGGTCTAGTGGGAGTGAGTGACTTACAGTTACGGGAGCTTATTTGTTAAAAAAAGAGCGAATATGTTCGTAAGCGAAACTTTTTGGGAAAATATTTAAAGGTGCTGAGGAAGGTAAAATGAGGCAGCTGGTACAACATTTTTTGTCACTCTTTTAAATGAAGAGGAACATATTCGCCTTTTGTGTGCTCCGATTAGAGGATTTCTCTATCATACTCGCCTTCTAAAGTACCAGCCAAATATTGCAAGAAGTTAACCGATCTGAAATGGGAATCGTCGGTAATAGTGGATCTCTGACGTAAATAACTGCAGTCTTTCAATGCCATTCCGAGTGTCATTTCCAAGCGTGGAATGTAATGAGGATATAAATGGGGGAAGAAAGAACTGTGATGTATGAAGTTATTCTTTGTCCTGGTTAAGAATACGATTATGATTTGATCTGTCCTCTGGGTAAGTCCGTCACTTCAACATCAGCATTCCCCACTTCTCCCCGTTTTCTGTCATTCCTTTCGTTACCGTAAGTGATGTATTTACCTTTGGGTTGTCAAACAGTTGCTGTCTTCTTCCAAGTGACAGTTCTTTGTATTGCATTATTCGTTATGCAGTCTCTTTTCATCCACTGTCGTCTAGTAACCAATTCAATATCTTCCCTCCTCTTAACTGTTTCTAATATATGCCTGTTCTCATTCACACGGTGTAGCATCACTTCCTTTCTCGTTTCATGTTTCCATTTCACACATTCCATTCTTCTCCAAGGAGAAATCTGTAAAGCCTGTAAGCATTTCTCTCTCCGCCGCAGTGTCCATATTTCAGTATCATACAGGGCGTCACTCCAAAGAAAAAACTCCACTAATGTATTCCTTAATTGTTTATTTAACGGACCGCTATACTTCATACGTGGAGCACTATTTTGCAACAAGCATTAGTGGTTTTAACTCTTGATTACATTACATGTCATGTTATTGATTATTTTTGCATCCTAAGCACCCGGCTTTATGGGCTTGTTCCACTAACTCATCGCATTCTTTCACTTTAACCCTCTCTCACTATCTTGTAAACACCTTTTGCCTTAGTCTTCTTCACATTTATTTTCCTCCTATGTTCTTCACAGCTGGTGCTCACTCTTAACAAATTGTGATTATCTTTTCATTTTTGTGTAATTATACTATGCCATCAACAAATGTTATACATTTAATTAGCTTTCCTCCTATTGTCACACCACACTTTTGTTGTAAGCAGTTTGTAACTTAATCATGCAAACAAATATTAAGTGGAGTTTGACTTTTTCTAATTCACTGCCACAGTGCCACCAGGTATGAAATTTTGCAACTCGCGTGTAGAAAGGAAATTTATTCTCAAGTGGTTCGTAAATTTGGACTCTTCAAAACGAAAAACGAATCACTGCATTTATTCTTAGGGTGTTGTTGGAGCGATCTCTGCTTTTGTGCCCGAGTTGAACTCCTGGAGCTTTACATCGCTGAAATACGACAGGTGACGACGCTGTATACAGCGGCGCGGAAGGTCGGGGGTATTGGATGCTAACTGACGGGGGGGAGCCGTGCATAATGCTTACGGTTTAGGCGACACCCGATGCGGAGGCGTCGCAGCATGGTGCCGCTGCACCGGCCCGCAGTTGGTCGGCCAATGGGCGAACGGAAATTTATTGGATCATACGCGCCTTGTAAAGTGGTGGCCGTATTTCAAGCGCGGCGCGCATGCGCGCACTTTGGTACCTCGCCGGAGACGTGTATTTGTCTCCTCCGCGTTGCTCGAGCACTCCGTAACAGGGCCCGACCGCGACATGCCGCAGATGGGATAAAGGATGGCGCGAGGGATGGCCGTGTTTATTGAAATCTGCGTCGCGGCCGGCGTAGTTCCCGGGATAAGCATCTCGCGGCCCGCTCGCCTAACGCCGTGACTGGTCACATGCGAGGCGGAAATCTCGGAGCGCGGTTCTCCATCTGCACGGCATACCTCTGCGGTAGCAGCTGTCTGTTCCTCCCTGCAAGGCTCCCACGGAGTCCACAAGCCCCCTGAGCCACTTGCCGCCAGTCAGATACAATCGTGGTTTTGTTATCACTTACCAACATTAAAGCAAAAAGCAAAGCTAGCCGTTGCGCCAATCTGGACCGATCAACCGCCATGTCATTCTCCGCCTGTGCCGTCACTGGATGCGGTATGGAGGAGCAAAGTGTCAGCACCCCATTACCGCTCCTGGAGCCGCTACTTATCATTCAAGCAGCTCCTCAACTGGAATCACTAGACTGAGTGCACCTCTCACCAATCCTCCCACCAAAGCAAAATCCCTATCAGTAACGGGAATCAGACTCGGATCCTCTTCAAAACTGCCAGACACGCTCCCAACTCAACTACGGAAACGCACACAGTAATATTAATAACAAATAAATCAATCAAGACGTTTCTTGTGGTAGGTCATTTTCCTGCGCTGGCTACTCTATTTTCAAATAAAAACACAGCCCACGCAGAAAATGACTTCCAACCAGAAATCCAGAGTGGCTGTGGATCCGTTTGTAGAGAAGAGTGTGAAGACATTTATTTGCAGCATTTAAAGCTGTGATTGTTAAGGGAATGAACAATGACTAAAAACGAAAATGAAACATTATAAGAAATAGAGACGTGGTTATGAAGAACCAAAAAGCATCATGGGCTGAAAGAAAATCCAATGAGCAGGTCCAAATGGTGGGAGAAACAGGAGGATGACGACATCATGAAGTCTGTGCGTGTAGTGTCTTTGATGATCAATATTAATTTGGATCGATTGAACGATATACGTCTAGGAAGCTCGATCTCTCTTAAAATATAGAATACCATTCAGGCCGTATATTTCTTTTAGAATAAATGTAATCCGTTTTCAGAATGATATAATACGGTTTCTTCATGTCTTCTCCTGTGCCAGAAGACCATTTACAACCAAAATCATCAATTATTTGTTTATTATATTCAAATCTCTGTTTACCTCCACGTTTTGCGCTCTATAGCTCCTCCTAGTGGCATGGAAGTTACACTCAGATGTCTTCATACATGTTCCCATCCAGTCCCTTCTCCATGTGAATGTTTTCACAATTTCATCTCCTCGCCGATTCTTCTTCTTATCAGTCCACATAAATTCAGCATCCTTCTATTTTACTACATCTCAGACACTTCGATGATGTTCATTTCTGAACTTTGCAATGTCGATGATTTACTTTCATGCAGTGCTGTGCTCCAACATACATACTCATAAATCTCTTTTAGAAATTAAGGTCGTGTTTTATTCTAGTAGAATTCTTCTGGTAAGGAATAACCTTTTGTACATGTGCTGGTCTGGTTCTTATATCCTCTGTACGTCGAGCATCATGCGCTGTTTTTCTCCCAATGTAGCAAATATCATTCACATCATCTACTTCGTGGAACCCAAATTTATCGTTTTTCTTATCTCTGTTATTCCTGATTACTTTCCTCTTTTCCTGGTTTATACTTACAATTCACGTTTAGTGCTGTTAGACAGTACATTCTACTCATCAAATACTGTGATATTTCGTCGCTTTTAGTGAGGATGACCGCGTCATCAGCCAATCCTGAAACATCCGAATCTACCTTCCTGATAACATTCCTTCTTACGTTTTGCTGAAGAGATGTGGATATCAGCTTATTTCCTATTGTTACGTATAATCATTATTTTCTTTTTATTTTGAAATTAATTCTATTCTGCTATATTTGGTGATGTTCATGTATCATGATCGATTAGTTTCTTCATCATCAGGCACCTTTGATATTAGTACAAAATCATTACACTCATTTATATACCCTTTAAGGTGATAAATACAGATTAAGTATGATGCACATAAAGAAAAACTCCTCCCGCACAGGCCATGAAGACCCAACGGTACCGACCGGTTGCCGTGTCATCCTCAGCCCACAGGCGTCACTCGATGCGGATATGGAGGGGCACGTGGTCAGCACACCGCTCTCCCAGCCGTATGTCAGTTTCCGAGATCGGAGACGCTACTCCTCAACCACGCAGCTCCTCAGTTAGCCTCACAAGGGCTGAGTGCACCCCGCTTGCCAACAGCTCTCGGCAGACCGGATGGTCACCCATCCAAGAGTTAGGCCAGTCAAACAGCGATTAACTTTGCTGATCTGACGGGAACCAGTGTTACCACTGTGGCAAGGCCGTTGGCACATAATAGCATTAAATCAATTTAGATATCTGAGTCACATTTTTTTGGTACAAATTAGATATTAAAAATGGAAACGTAACAGAAACGTACCGATATCTCTCTCTCCCCCAAGCCAACTTCATTCATTTGCAATTTCTCATATTGATTACTATAAATTAGTATCTGGACATCTAATATTATATTTCGTTTTTAATACGAAAACCATTCAGAAATTCAAAGATTTGTCGCTCCATCAAACTAGTTTCTTTATCCGTCCATCAAAGAATGGTGCTACCTGGCACTTCAGCCAGAAAACTTGGAATATAGGGAGAATTCTGACAAACTTATCTTATAAGTTTGAGTTTTTCCTTCGATTCACAGTATGCGTTTATGCATTGTCATAAGAGAGAATGGTTCCCTTGGTAATTATCCCACGTCATTTGTACTGAATTGACCTTCGGAGCTTAGGAAGAGCCAGTATAAACATATGATGTCCCAGTATTTTCAAGCGTTGCTTTCACAAAACTGTAGTTGAAATCCCTTTGCGATCCCAAGAAACTGTAACCATCCTATTGCCATTTGATAGCGTCCACTTTCATTTTCTGGGATTTGGTTTTTCTGAGAATGAATACGCATCCACTTAGTTTCGTATTTCACTTACTGCACCAATGTCTCGTGCACAGTCACGATTCTGTTCAGATTTCTTATGATGGCGCTATAGGAATCTCTCTCACAATGTTAAGGAGGTTTGTCCTTGAAATCCGATACACGTCTTCCGAAAGGTCAGAAATTGTGAAGCAACGTCGCCGCACCGATAATTTCGTCAACATGTTGCAATAGTTCATCAGTCACATCTGAACGTCTTTCCCGATCACTTTCACCACGCACATTTGTGCGACCGGCCTTGAACTCTCTGTAACCCATCCTCACACATTCTCTCAAGACGACCTCCCCATATAGACATCACTGTAGAGGATAAATTTTGGCGGCAGTGACTCCATCTGTTTGCAGGAAGCGAATGACAGAACGTAAGTCGCAACTGCCGGAGGTGCAACTCCATTTCAGTAGCTTGCTGCTTACACACTGAAAACATAACAGAAGGTTGACTGCCGCAATGTGATCTTCAAAACCTCCTTTTCTAATCACAAGCTCTATGAAGCCACAAGCTTAGCCAGTCAGAGAATATATGAATAACCCTCCTACAGGGTGTCAGGAAGAAAACCCTTTTTCGGTTGTCTATTATGACTGCGGGTGCACGTGTTGGTAGTCGGCGGCACGGTAGCAACGGAGTGGAAAATCCAGTTACGACGGAGAAGCGGAGTGTGCAAGACCGGGTCCATGTGGTAGAGCGACATGTTTTCATGATTCACAATTCTGTCGTCCCTGCGTTACAACAGCATCCCCTCCAATCACATGTTACCAACAGGACGGTGCAGCAGCACACACCGTTGTCTGTCAATGGACGAATTGTATGAACCGTTTCCTGGACGTCTAACCTTCCGACTGGCTGATGCACCTTGGCCGGCACATTCACCCGTTCTGATAGCTTCCGACTGCTTCCTCTGGGGCCGTCGCAAGTCCAGAATGTTCGAAAATCTGCCTGCAAAGCTCCAGACGCTGGACGCTAAAATCATGAGAGAGAATAATTCCTTCAGTAATCACCCCACGTCGTTTGTTTTGGATTGACCTTCGGAGCTTAGGAAGACTCAGAATGAAGCTATGAAGGCGAAGACGCCGGTATTCGTGTTGTTGAACTGGAGAACACTTTTCACAGCAGCTTCGCAACTTGTTTACATGACGGCTCCTATAGCGGCGGTGCTCATCTGCTCATGTGATCTTTGAGAAGTGAGTGCTGTACACCACAAGAAACTCCAAACACTCACTAACACGTCTGAATTTGTAAATCACGAAGACCTGTGTTAGTAAATCTTTCGTAAACTGTTGAAAAGGGGCGTTCTTTCTGGATCACCTTCCATTTGCAGAATGCATTTATATATGTCCTTACAGGCAGTTGAACTAGAATTTTCCTTATTAGGAGGGAGCAACGTTAGTAAGCAACTGAGCGCCGCAAGTTATCTGCCCGCAGTGTGAAAAGATCACGAATGAGCAGAGCACCTGGCAGCCACGGAGTACAGAGAAGTGGGAAGTGGCGCAGACACTTGTTGTCAGTCGTGCTGTAATAGACCACTTCGTCCACGGCCTGTTTACTGCCTCTGTAGAAGAGGAGGTGGAGAGAGAACACGCATCAGCTGGGACAGATGCGTCCAAGCGGAGGTGTGATGCAGCGTTGGTTGGGGCGCAGGCTGCGCGTCGCGTGTCGGGCAGCATGCGGAAGAACGCCGTTAGTCGACAGCAGTAAGTTATGTGCGGCGCGTCGCTTTATCATCTGGCTCATATGCATTTTTATTAATTATTAATCAGCCGCCGTCTCGACTGGTTCTGTTATCGACACGCGACCGTCGCGCCTTGTAACTGGCACTGTTCAACTCCTCACGATGACAGAAACGGCGCTGTCTAAGCGACATCTTCTCTGACAGAGCAAGTAACACACGTATTTAGTGCCCTGTTAACAGTAGTGTGTCGCCGTCTGAACACTTCCAGCCTTTGCATAACTGGATGGAGTGGACTCTGTTACTATGAGCTACAAACAGGACGGTTCGGGCAACAATAAACATTTCTAGAATCGTAAAGAGGATCCCCGAAAATTGGTCGAAACGTTGAGTTTTGTTTTACGGCATTTCATTTCACAGTATAATGTGGTCATATATGTAACATGATTTGGCGTCTACATCTGCATTTAACTCTTCAAGCCACGTAATGAAGTGTTCCCTGTACCATTCGTGGCCGGTGCGTGGGAAAAACGACTGCTGGTGTGCCTCAGTAGGCTTTAGAATGATTTTCTCGTTGTGGTCATTTTGCGAAACGTACACTACTGGCCATTAAAATTGCTACACCACGAAGATGACGTGCTACAGACACGAAATTTAACTGACAGGAAGAAGAGGCTGTGACATGCAAATGATTAGCTTTTCAGAGCATACACACAAGGCTGGCGCCGGTGGCGACACCTACAACGTGCGGACATGAGGAAAGTTTCCAACCGATTTCTCATACACAAACAGACCATAGATGTTAAGTCCCATAGTGCTCAGAGCCATTTGAACCATTTGAACAGACAGGAGCCCCTGCGATGGTGTACTCAACGACGAACCTGGGTGCACGAATGGCAAAATGTCATTTTTTCTGATGAATCCTGGTTCTGTTTACAGCATCATGATGGTCGCATCCGTGTTTGGCGAGATCGCGGTGAACGCACATTGGAAGCGTGTATTCGTCATCGCCATACTGGCGTATCACCCAGCGTGCCACTGGTTACACGTCTCAGTCACCTGTTGTTCGCATTGACGGCACTTTGAACAGTGGACGTTACATTTCAGATGTTACAACCCGTGGCTCTACCCTTCATTGGATCCCTGCGAAACCCTACATTTCGGCAGGATAATGCACGACCGCATGTAACAGGTCCTGTACGGGCCTTTCTGGATACAGAAAATGTTCGACTGCAGCCCTGGCCAGCACATTCTCCAGATCTCTCACCAATTGAAAACGTCTGGTCAATGGTGGCCGAGCAACTGCCTCGACACAATACGCCAGTCACTAATCTTAATGAACTGTGATATCGTGTTGAAGCTGCACGGGCAGCTGTACCTGTACACGCCATCCAAGCTCTGTTTGACTCAGTGCCCAGGCGTATCAAGGCCGTTATTACGGCAAGAGGTGGTAGTTCTGGGTATTGATTTTTCAGGATCTATGCACCCAAATTGCGTGAAAATGGAATCACATGTCAGTTCTAGTATAATACACTCCTCGAAATTGAAATAAGAACACCGTGAATTCATTGTCCCAGGAAGGGGAAACTTTATTGACACATTCCTGGGGTCAGATACATCACGTGATCACACTGACAGACCCACAGGCACATAGACACAGGCAACAGAGCATGCACAATGTCGGCACTAGTACAGTGTATATCCACCTTTCGCAGCAATGCAGGCTGCTATTCTCCCATGGAGACGATCGTAGAGATGCTGGATGTAGTCCTGTGGAACGGCTTGCCATGCCATTTCCACCTGGCGCCTCAGTTGGACCAGCGTTCGTGCTGGACGTGCAGACCGCGTGAGACGACGCTTCATCCAGTCCCAAACATGCTCAATGGGGGACAGATCCGGAGATCTTGCTGGCCAGGGTAGTTGACTTACACCTTCTATAGCACGTTGGGTGGCACGGGATACATGCGGACGTGCATTGTCCTGTTGGAACAGCAAGTTCCCTTGCCGGTCTAGGAATGGTAGAACGATGGGTTCGATGACGGTTTGGATGTACCGTGCACTATTCAGTGTCCCCTCGACGATCACCAGTGGTGTACGGCCAGTGTAGGAGATCGCTCCCCACACCATGATGCCGGGTGTTGGCCCTGTGTGCCTCGGTCGTATGCAGTCCTGATTGTGGCGCTCACCTGCACGGCGCCAAACACGCATACGACCATCATTGGCACCAAGGCAGAAGCGACTCTCATCACTGAAGACGACACGTCTCCATTCGTCCCCCCATTCACGCCTGTCGCGACACCACTGGAGGCGGGCTGCACGATGTTGGGGCGTGAGCGGAAGACGGCCTAACGGTGTGCGGGACCGTAGCCCAGCTTCATGGAGACGGTTACGAATGGTCCTCGCCGATACCCCAGGAGCAACAGTGTCCCTAATTTGCTGGGAAGTGGCGGTGCGGTCCCCTACGGCACTGCGTAGGATCCTACGGTCTTGGCGTGCATCCGTGCGTCGCTGCGGTCCGGTCCCAGGTCGACGGGCACGTGCACCTTCCGCCGACCACTGGCGACAACATAGATGTACTGTGGAGACTTCACGCCCCACGTGTTGAGCAATTCGGCGGTACGTCCACCCGGCCTCCCGCATGCCCACTATACGCCCTCGCTCTAAGTCCGTCAACTGCACATACGGTTCACGTCCACGCTGTCGCGGCATGCTACCAGTGTTAAAGACTGCGATGGAGCTCCGTATGCCACGGCAAACTAGCTGACACTGACGGCGGCGATGCACAAATTCTGCGCAGCTAGCGCCATTCGACGGCCAACACCGCGGTTCCTGGTGTGTCTGCTGTGCCGTGCGTGTGATCATTGCTTGTACAGCCCTCTCGCAGTGTCCGGAGCAAGTATGGTGGGTCTGACACACTGGTGTCAATGTGATCTTTTTTCCATTTCCAGGAGTGTATATTTGTCGATTGAATACCCATTTATCATCTGCATATCTTCTTGGTGTAGCAATTTTAATGGCCAGTAATGTATATGCGAGGCAGTAATAGGTTGGCCAGCTGCTCTTGGAATGTACACTCTCTGATTTTCGGTAATAAACTTTTGTGATGCACGATGTTTCTTTTGTGGCGTCGCTCGCTCGAGTTTGTTTTGGGCGTCTGTCATTCTTTCACTCTTACTTAGCACTCCCAAGACGAAATCTGCCGCTCTTCTCTATTTCGTCTGTTAATCGTACTTGAAAAGGCATCCTGCCGCCGGAAGGGTCTGTCGTATTGGCGGTAGCTTAAGCTTTTGGCTGACAGCAACTAGCGGCAACAGTGATCCGCTAGCTCTGTCCACTTGCAGTTGCCCAACAGCGTCACGGGACGGTGCGGGATTCTGATCCTATTAGCCGTGGGCCACTTGAGGCGCCAGTCCTTAGCAAAATGAAGACACGCTCTGTAGGATTTATCGATTTACCAAAAACTTACGACAAAGTAAGGGCAGGGAAGGGCAGATGAAGTGGAAGTAGGATATGGTTGGGGGGGGGGGGGGAGAAGGGGTGAGGGGGAGGCGAGTAAGGAAATAGGCGTGTGACGATGAGAACGATGGCGGTAGAGGAACGAGGAAGTGGAACGAAGGGTAGCATCAAGGAACGTAGGAGAACCAAGAAGGAACTGTGGAAATGTTATATTAATGATACATTTTCGCGGAATTTTATGTAATAAAAATATGGTCATTACGCTTTCGTATAACTTTAAATATTATTCTGCCTATTACATAAAATTCAGTGAAAATGTATAATTGGTATAGCATTCACCCAGTTCTCCTTTGTTCCGCTCCATTCCCCAGTCTATCATAACACGGCTATAAAATCTGTTATTTATAATGAGGTTTTGTATGTTTTGACATGAACCATTTATGAACTCAAAAGTTTGGCAGTTGCTTGCTCCATTTGAAAAACAATTTAAGAAATGCATATAGTCTTCCTTTATAATTATGTCCTTTACGTTGCTGTCTCTTGGTGGAATATTTGGACAGTGTGCCTAGTGTGCTGTAAGTTCTTTGTATAGGGTGACAATTATTGAACTATGCGAAAAAAAGTCAATTAGCTACAAACTACGGTGTGCACACACTTTTCTCAACATGTAAATGTCGCTACAGATATTCGGCTTTAGGTTGTGACATGTTCGATATGCCCACCATCGTAATTTGGCGCAGACGAACTGAGACATTCTCCATGACCCGCTGAAATGTGGGAACCTCGATGCTGTTAATGATCTGCTGACTGGCTGTTTTCAGCTCAGCAATGATTTTGGGATTATTGCTGTACGCCTTGTCTTTAAAATGGCCCCACAAAAAGCAGTTACATGTGTTCAGATCGGGAGTATATGACGGCCAATAGACGACCATGCCAGTTGCCTCTGGGTACCCCAGAGCCGGAATGCGGTCCCCAAAGTGCTCCTCCGGGACATCACTCTCCTGCTTCGATGGGGTCGAGCTCTGTGTTCCATGAACCACATCTTGTCAAAATCTGGGTCACTCTGCATAACGGGGATGAAATCATCTTCCAAAACCTTCACATACTGTTCGGTAGTCACCGTGCCTTCAAGGAATATCACATTAATTATTCCGTGACTGGACACTGCACACGACAGTCACCAGTTGAGGGTGAGGAGACTTCTCGATCGCGAAATGCGGGTTTTCAGTCCCCGAAATAAGCCAATTTTGCTTATTGACGAACCGATCCAAATGGAAGTAGGCTTCGTTGCTAAACCAAACCACATTCACAACAAAGTCCTGCTCTTCAAATCTGTGGACAATAGTGCTGATGAAATACAACCGTTGCTCCATTGCCCTGGGGCTTAATTGCTGATGGGCTTGAATTTTGTGTGAGAAGAGATGCAGGTCTTTAACAATGATTTATCGCAATGTCTTTCAGTTGATTCCCACCTTTTACGCCTCTCATCTGATCGATTTCCTGGGGCTGGTTTGAAACACAGCACGTGTCTCCTCGATGTTTCCAGGCGTTTTCACCCTTTCTGGACGACCGACACTGCGAACACTGTCATCACGAACAGTACCCGTTCTCTCAAACTTGCGAATCAAATTCTTGATTGTTAGCACGCTTGGACTGGTTGTCTTCATCTTGAACTCGGTCGTAAACTTCCTTTGAGTCGCAATTAGGCTATTATAGCTTGCACAGTAGGCCTTCACAAGCGCAATGCGCTCAGGCACGCTGTGCCGTGACATTTTCACGTGCAAATGGCCGACTACAACAAGGCGCATGCGCATACTAATTCCCATCAAGCTCCGCAGCCTACCATGCAATTTGAACGTCCTAACCCAAACTGTTCAGAAGTTATGTGTATTTTATTTCATATAGTTCAAAATTGTCACCCTTTATATGTCCCATGACAGGTTTTATTCATAACGTATCATACGTTGTTATATTTTTTATTGACGATATTGCGCTTATTGTAACAGATGTAATGTGGTAACGGATTAAACGTTATGTCCTGGTATGTTTCGATCTTTAAGATCAATGCCATTAGGGGACATGTTGAAGTAACACGGCTCTCGAGTCTGCTGCCTCCAGTCTGGCATGCTATGTCTCAAAGTATCGTCCTTTGAAAATACATTTAACGGCAATTGCAAGTGGTAGTGTAAATTTTTCTTGTGTTGCTCACATGTATGAGCTTTCCTAACCAAAAAAAGGCTCTAATCACTATAGGACTTAACATCTGAGGTCATCAGTCTCCTAGACTTAGAACTACGCAAACCTAACTAACCTAAGGACATCACACACATCCATGCCTGAGGGAGGATTCGAACCTGTGACCGTAGCAGCAGCGTGGTTCCAGACTGAAGCGCCTAGAAGCGGTCGGCCACAGCGGCCGGCCTTTCTTAAGCATATTGTGAGTAGTTATACTCAGTAATTTCGTTCTTTATATGACATTGGTCTTACAGTATTTGTAAATAAGATTTTATAATTTTCTCTTTTGTGTTAATTTTAGCCATTTATATCTGATGAAGATTGTTCGAAACGTGTCATAAACGAAGTATTTTGCGATCACGACGTTTCCGAGGAATTACTACATGACATTTAATGAAGTGGTTTCCATTGCCTCCTGCATCCACTTGCAGTTGATTATTGCTTATTCTTCCTTCTTTTACAGGCATTTTCCCACTCCAGGCGCAAGAGAGTGCCCCGAATATCTTTCTGTCCCTACGTCCATTTTGACAAGGCCTTTAACAGGACGAGGGTGACTCCTACTGGAAATCTCCACCAGTTATTACTGAATATTTTTATTCAAAATTTAAACAGTGGTCTGGATCGAACGGGGACCGAGAACGTTTTGATTAATAATCAAACACGCTACCCATTCAAAATGTGTACACCTTATGGAAGGGTGAGAACATACAAAACGAAAGAAATAAGTAACTAGAAAAATACCAAGATAAAAATCAAACAGTGTGCCATCGTCATGTATGTTAAACGAGTCTGTTTAATCAGAGGATTACTAAATTAAAATTAGATTTTGTGTAGCCAAAGTACAGGGTGATTATTTTTTATTTATTTTTTTTTATTTGAGCTAGCGTACTCGGATATTATTTAGCGAATGGGTATCCAGCTTTATAGGAATAATATTCGGACTATGCGCTGCAGGATTGGCTTTGTTGGTATTGTTCGTGTCATGACCTGCCGTTTGGCGCCGGTACTGGCACGGCGAGGTAGGGCTGTAACACAAACATCAGTGTGCGTCACAGCTGCAGGCAGTCAACATCGGTCTGGACCAGATGGGCAAGGTCGGCCAGAGTGGCCGAGCGGTTCTAGGCGCTACAGTCTGGAACCGCGTGACAGCTACGGTCGCAAGTTCGAATCCTGCCTCGGGAATGGATGTGTGTGATGTCCTTAGGTTAGTTAAAGTACATCTAAGTTCTAGGGGACTGATGACCTCAGAAGTTAAGTCCCATAGTGCTCAGAGCCATTTGAACCAGATGAGCAAGCCTTTACTCGTAAAACTGTTTTATCTAAACAACATCAATACTGCTGCTGCTCATCAAAAGGATCGACGCGTTAAAGAAATACGATGAGGTCCTCTTTTCGCACTGGGGTTGAAGAACGTAGTTCGGAAGTTTACTGACGATTTGGATATTGTTCCTGGGAGAGGCCGACGGCCAGTCACGCCACAAATTGTTGAAGTAGTTACTATTGCCACGGTTGAGAATGCTGGACGCAACACGCCATCTTCAAGCAGTGGACGAGCTGTTTCCCGACAGCTGAACATTCCATGGTCCGCAGTTGGAAAAAGGCTGCGAACAATTGTAACATGGTATCTCTAGTGCGATTGAAGGCTGTCGTGGATGAATGTGTTCGTCTCATTGAGCAGTTTTTGTAACTTTGAGTATAAACGTGGTACACAGTTAATGAACATTACCCTCTCAGGAGTAGATAAAACTGTGTTTCTTTCAATGATTTACTCGTTATTTCCCTTCCACATACCCTTTCAAATGTTTCCACAAAGTTTCATTGTCCTGTGATTACTCGTTTTTCATGGGGGCCATCTCAGGAAGCGAAAGTTTAATTATAACCAACCGTATTACGACAGATATTGATAAATCTTCAGCAATGAGTTAATTAATTAATAGTAACTAACCATCGTCTTCTAAGTGAAGCTAGTTTCCACAGTCGGTGTGTTTGACCTCCGACTTTTATTGAAACACATCAATTACTTCAAAATCCTTTCCTAAATAAGTGGTGAAATTAAGTTGAAGAGCATACTCTTACCAGGATTTTCAGGATTGATTGAAAGTAGGCATCTCCTACAAAACCTATTATGTCACTCCGGGTGAGTGTTGGTTCTGACTTCCAATACATGTTAGTAAAGTTGGGAATAATGTCTCAAAGAGAAATGAAATATGGGAAAAATAACCACATGAAGAAAGCTGATAAAGTAGGTACCAAAAAAAAAGATCAATATGAGAAGTGAGGAATAATTCAAGCAATTTGGTGTAGTGGCCGAAAGTATATGTTACGTTACATCAGAACTAATTTTTGTTATGTTATCTTTAGATAATGGCCAAAAAAGCGGTTCCCACGTGAAGCAGTCGATTTGGAACAGATTGACTGGACGCAATTGAATTCGTACTAATGAAAATGGTGGTGCATTGAGTAAAATCCTATCACAACAGTTGTCAGAAAACATCTTCGGTATAATTCTGTTTTGCGTTGTTTTTTCACAACGTGTTGTGCAGATACTTTGGCTGTTGTTTGAAGGTAGAGGGCGCACATTACCGTACTGACGGTCAACATACCTTAACTCCTGCTTTCGCCGTCTCCTCTGGAACAGCTGTGCTCTTATACTCGACTTGATGTCCCTCTGCTCACGGAGCGACAACCCAGCTGCGAGACAGACACGCAACGACACTTGCGAGTCACATCCGGTGCAACTAAGTGGTTGTTACTTTCCTAGTCTCTCATTACTTGACTGGAAACAGTTGGTGGGTACCTATTGTTTGGCCGTTCCTAGGGACGGATATTTCAATTTTTCTTCGTATCGTTTTATGTTTCTTCACTGTTATGTGTGTTGCCAGGACACTAGTGCTGCTACAGTGCGATGTACAATGATTCTCGGCGTTCATTACAGCCTTTTCAGGTCAATAATTGAAAGTCGGTGTCTATATTATGTTTCAGTTGAAATGTGGCAACCACCTTCATCCAAGACAACCTTGAATCGCACTAGAGATACCATATCACAATTATTCGCAGCACTTTCACAGCGGTGGTCCATTGAATATTGAACTGTAGTGACGCAGTTCGTCCACAGCTTGTAGATCGCGCGTTACGCCCAGCATACTCAGCCATGGCAATAGAAACTTCTTGAACATTTTGTGGCGCGATTCGTGAGAACGATTTCTCTGTTGCTTCCTTAAGAGATGTTGAAATCAGTTTTTGTTGTGTTTACAAGGTGTCAGCCAGCTCAATGTGTGTGTCATAGAATGTGCGATGCCTGAGGAAAAAGTCATTATGTTTTCACTTCGAACAAAATGTTGCTATAAGCTCAGTTTTATGTTCACAGTCGACAGAGTGGATTCATATTAATTTGGTGCGATATTCACTTCGACATCTGCTGGCAACAGCAAAACATGAATAAAAGTAACAGGGGCTGGTTGCATTGACCTAAGTACTGCCTTTTACAGTGCTCAATACCGTATCTTCTTACGTCACTGAATGAGACCAGTAAACCCTTGATTCTCTGAAGAATGGAACTCCAATTTATAAAACAGCTTCAAACGTCAGAGTACTTTAGAAATGAGTTAATTTATTAAATATTTGATGTTAAACATGTAAGCTTGTTAAATGCGTATTTGAGAAAAAGCTAAGAAAAGGTTTGAAATTATGTTTAAAAGTTTGTTGGCAGCTCCTATGTTCTCTTATTATGAAACACTTAATGAATACCTCCCGGGCAATTTACGCTCCATTTTCACCAAAAGTTAGTTCTTCACTCATCTCAATGAGTCTGTCATATCTCCTGAACTATCTCAATGATTCTGTCATATCTCCTGAACTGTGGGTCGTACAATGACATAATGCTGCAGATAAATTTAGAGGTATATGGGGATACTATCCTAAAAGTGTGTTGCATATAGAGTTAGTGGTAAAGGGGTAAAACGTAGTGCCTGATGAAGTTCCACTGCACACCATTTTTAACAAAAGCCAGTTTTTCACGCATATCAGTGCGTATGACGTCGTGTCGTACAATGTTATAACTTTGCAGCTATGTTCAGTGGTATATGCGGATTCTGTCTGTAAAATGTATTCGGAATAGAGTCTGTAGTAAACAAGTAACACATTAAAACGTTAGCCTGATGCTGAAGTTTTACTGCAAGGACATTTAAAATGTAATAAGTAACAAACATTTTTCCATTCGTCATTTTGTTTCGGATCGCAGAGAGAAAAAGTTTAATTAAGTTTGAAATTATGTTTAAAGTTTGTTGTACGAGGGTTATTCGCAGAGTAAGATCCGATGGCGTACGAAATGGAAACCAGAGTGAAAATCCGAGAAAGCTTTGCACAGATGTGTTGGGCAGGGCCTCTAGTACGCGCTCTTTTCAGCTATGAGCACAAAGTGAGCACGTAAAGATGCTCAAAACAATAGTACCTCCCGCCAAGTATGAGGGCCACATATGAGATTTTGCCTGATGTCACGCAGCCCAGGTAACGTGGCTGTCCTGCGTTTCCTTCTGCATGACAACTCTCGGCAGCAATCTGCAGGTGGAATGAAGATGCTCCTTCAGTGTTTCTGATGGGAAGTGTTTGATCATCCACAATAGAGCCCGTAATTGACTCTCCCCGAGTTTCATCTCTGCTCACATGAACCGGCGGCTATGAAGACAATGTTCTGGAACAGTCAACGAGCTGTAGATCAGCGTAGAGAATTGGCAGGAAGCACAGGCGGCCGCCTTCTTTGACGAGGGTATTAGAAAGTTGGTACAACGCTACGACAAATGTCTAAATCGGAGCGGCGACTGTGTAGAGATCTAGCTGTAAGGTGTGGCTAACTGTTACAAATAAAGCATTTTTGATTTTCGCAGTGATTTCCATTTTGCGAGCGATCGGACCTTACTTTCCGAATAGGCCTCGTATTATGTAGTACCACGTTTAAAACGTACACGTGGTCTTAAAAGAAAATTACAGTCAATTGCTGTTTGTTATTGCTAAGAACTTGGGAGAGAATTGTAACTTCTATATTATTCGAGATCTGGCAGCCAGAACAGAATAACGTAGCGACGTGAAACTGATCAGGTATGCAACGCATTCGTATATTCTTCTGCTTATTCATGACTGAAGTCCAGGAGATGTTTTTACGTTTGACTGAAGTCCTACGTGATGTACGATTATCCCACAGATTATTGTATTGGACGAGCAGATACTCTCATGGTCAGCTAATGAGATGGGACTATAGACTTGCAGAATGATGGTTGGTGTTTATCTCAGTTTAATCGCGAGAAGAACAGTTTTATTATCGTATTCTTCTTCGTAGTTTATGCCTTAATGAGCCGCGCGGAATTAGCCGAGCCGTCTGGGGCGCTGCAGTCAAGGACTGTGCGGCTGGTCCCGGCGGAGGTTCGAGTCCTCCCTCGGGCATGGGTGTGTGTGTTTGTCCTTAGGATAATTTAGATTAAGTAGTGTGTAAGCTTAGGGACTGATGACCTTAGCAGTTAAGTCCCAGAAGATTTCACACACATTTGAACATTTTTTTATGCCTTAATGTATTTAGTTATTCATCACAGTTTAAATAGCTGTTATATCATTCACTGACATTGTTGTTGCTATACTAATCAGTTCAGATGCCTTCAAACATTTCCGTTATCCTTGGTAGTTGCAAGGTGGTCAGTTTCAATACAACAGCCAAACTTCTAACCTCCCCTTCTACGACTAGTAGAACTTATGTGCTGCCTAAAATTTTTGTCGTTTATGCTTATTGTAAATAGGATGTTTTACTCTGTAAATCGTCAGATGTTATGTGTTAATTAGAAATATGATCTGTGATGTAACCTCCATAAGTTATTTTGTATTATGATTTTTCTGGGTTGGTGCCGTTAGGGAACGTTAGGAAAAACAATATCATTGGTAGGGAGTAAAGAGTTGTGTTGCAGCGCTCTCTCTGTACGCGAATGTGATGTCAAAGCATAGTGTGCAGGGAACGTACTTGGTTGTGAGACGTAAGAGTGAGCGCACACGCCAAGTGGCGTGCACTGTCGGGCCTATGTGAGGCACAGTTGTTAGTAGCGACGCACCAACAACATGAAAAGTGTGGGCAGATGTAAGAGGTTCCGATAACATCAAGATCCTGCCCCATTAGTAGTCACTGCGAATCATGGTGTGCTTGCAATATTGTATGGAGCAGTGGGAGCATTGTATACGACAACGGAGGCGACAGATTAACATTTGCAACGGACTGTAAGATTGTTTTATTTTCGTTCAAGTTAGAAACTTTGTGAGGTATTACCCAGTGCTGTACGTAAAACTGTACTGCAGGGTGTATACAACCCGGGACAACCGGGAGATCCGCGAAAAACCCAGGAATTTTTTCATCCGGGAGAAAACCGGGAAAAACCCGGGAATTTTTTGGAATCCCGGGAAGTTCTCATTTTTTTAGTTTTTGGTTAAATTTTTGTAACTTTGACTGGTAAGAACCAATACCCTAACAAAGAACATTACTGTATCTCGCTACTGCAGAATAATACTGCAGCAACAAAACACGAATGAGAGAAAAAAATACGAAAATAGAGAAAAAAACGAAAATAAAAATTAAGTTGCAAAGGAAATGCACCATATACAAGAACGAAACACAGTGCTCATACAAGCGTCTGCCAACAGCAAAATGTGTCAAAGGCTTTCGGAAGACTATGCAATGTTTCATAACAACAAATTGCCTCCGATGAGCGTGACGTCACAACTGTTTACATTAAATTCGTTGCAGCGGTTGCGAGCGAGCTTATGAGCATGTGCAGATGAGTCGCGTATGAGTAGCACCTTGTCCCGGTTCTGGCTACAGAATTGTGGCAGTTAGCTGTAGAAGCAACAGCAGGAAGCAGCCAGATGCTATGCGGAAAAATTTTACTGGTGCGCCTAAGCTGCCAGATTCACGTATGCGCAACAGGCCCGGAACTAGAGGGCGGGGGCAAACCGGGGTATCTGCCCCGGGTGGCAGTTTCAGAGGGGGGGGGGGGGGGGGGGGGAAGGGAGGGTGGTGGTGACAAATTCATATTATTGAGGAAAAAGACCTTGTTTCACAAAGCGCCAAGCATCCAGCGCACATTGCTCTATTTATTACTCACATGATTTTGAACGCATCTACATCTACATCCATACTCCGCAAGCCACCTGACGGTGTGTGGCATCCCTGTTGGTTTTTGAACATTTTCGATCAAACTCTAAGTTGATTTCTGAATGAACCGTAAATTGATTTTTGAATGCATGCGTAGTGTACGTGATGTCTCTGCCAGGGGAATCCCCGTCGCATCTAGGAATAAACCTTCCTGCAGACAAAATGGGACGGGTCTGTACGAACTGAGTGAATAAAGCCGAAAGGGTGAATGACAATCACTGTTTATGTGGTTGACTGGGATCGCAAATGATCAGCGCTGTTATAATTCCTAGCGAATTCCATAGATTAAGACTATCGGAGTGGAAATAAACAACTAACAGGAATAACAGGCAACAAAGATTACGTATTGTCTTCTCGGGGTATCCAAGAAAATGAAATTTTGACAGAAAATTTTTGGCCAGACCGCTACAGTACTAAGGGACACAATCCCCGGCTAGCAATTGCTTAAATTATATTCTGGGAGTTGCGTGGAAAATGCGTTGTACGTACACGTAATAACGCCTAACCAGAGAATAAATGCGGGATAACTAAACCGGCGATTGTGGCAGGGTTAGTGAAGTTAACCAGAGAATAAATGTTCACACTGGCAGCAATAGTTACAGAATTAGTGATGACAAGATTGTTTGTTAGACGAGGAAGGAGTTGAAATGGGGACTCACAAAAATTACGGAAGAATATGACAATTCTAAATTTATATAAAAATTTCGTGCTACTACTTTTCTATCTCATGCTTTAGAAGCTAGAGAGTAAGAATGAAATGTGAAACTATTTACTAACATAAAACTTTTCGCTTGTAGTAGGCCTAATAAGCATCTGATATTGGTACTCCGTGAATTATATTCTGTCGTGTTATAAAAATTACCATTTGTGCCAAAACAGTCTCGTTTATTTGGTGTATGTAACAATTGCTGCAGTGACAAAATACACGTAATCAGATTTAGAAACCACACCAGTCTTGGGTGCTATTTGTATTAACAGATTTTCTAGTAGTAGACAACGACATTTCGTTTTTCCATATAACAAACGTTGACGAACTTTGATGAGGTAATAGATTCTTTCCCAGAAAGGAAAGTACGCCATATAAAGCTGTGGCAAGATTAGAGAGGAAAGAAAAGCTAGGGCTTAAGGACTGAAGAAATGTGTACTGTCTTGCTTATCTCTTAACTTTACTCGTTTTATGTATCATATATTTCATTTTATGCCACACGAAACAGCAAGTTATTAGCTAATAGGCAGTAAAGACTGCAAATTTTCTGAAGAGTTCTTGTTCTGCCGGTTACAAATAATCCCATCCAACATTAATTGCGAAATTTTTTTAAGAGAGGCAGGATGTCAGACCGACCGACCGGGAGCAGGAGAGGCACCGCATGACATTTTAATTTTCACTGGCCGGAATATAGTTTGATTGCACCCATTACAAAATATTACACGTTTGAATTCCACAGAGCGTAATACAGAGACGTGCGATGGAAGAATGCTGTGTGAAGAGGCTTGGCAGTGCACTTCGGCACACTTTAAGACCAGATAACATGTCTTACGTTCCCTCGACATATATGTTTTATGTATGAGACTATTCAGAAAGATATGCGCTACAAAATGAAGATATTTTTTAATAGTCGATTTTTTTTTAATTTTTGGCGTCCCACCTCAAACGCTTGAGGGAGGGGGAGCGCCACTATCTAATATTGACCCGGTTCGGAAATATCGTAGATCCGGACCTGATGCACAGAGGAGTCTGAGTTGTAGTGGGAAGGTGGTAATCTACACGTGACCCGTGTTTACGTTAAGTGATTTTGTTGTTTCCTCTTAGTTTATTGCTCTCATGTCAGATGAAAACAAAACGGATTTCTGTGGCCGGGAGCTATCAAGTGAGTTAAAATACATTCACATAATTATGGAAGGCTAAAATATATTATTAGTTTCAGATTTTATTTTGTTTCCACCTTTCTGACAGTCAAGCGTTAATCGCCTCGCAGAACAATGAAGTTAATTTTGTCGGTTTGTTAAAGAAATTTGACTTTTATTAATCTTTTCTGCTGAGGCCAATTTATTTGTAACGAAGTGTTTAATTCCACACTATTGGCTACTTTCAACTGTTCGCTGAATTTCAATTTCACGCTTTCATCTTCTAGCATGTATGGTATTATCCCATAATAAAGAACCAATCGTTAGATAATACGGTACTGGTACTCCAAGAAAATTTACATCTGAATCTGGACAAACGAATGTGCATTTTAAACCGAATTATGCATTTTAGTATGGTTCACAAAATTCTCATGCTCTTGGAGTATCCTCTAATGTCTTGTTTCTTTTATGACATAATGTAAGATCTTTTTAATGTTTTACATGTATGAACGTACGGACAAATTATCTCAGCGTTTACCAAGTATGATGGATGTGACGGTCGGCGATATTTTAATAAATTGAGCGTAAACGCCAAGTTTCTGCGACAGCATAACTAAGGAGTCCATCTAAAGACGTTAGAGAAACCTAATAAAGAGGGACAGAAGTTTCAATCTGAATAAAGCCTTTGGAAAACGCAGAATATCAGTGCCAGTTCTGAGAAACAAAAAAGCGTCAAAGCGCATAATGCCCATCGGGAATCGAACTCGACAACACGTAGCAGGGTGAACCAATAATAGTTCACAGTCTGAAAGTCACAATATTATGCAGAAAATGGAAACAACTCGCCCCGGAAGTACGCTGTTTGTCATCGTGACTGTTATTGTTAACCCACCGAAAGTGACACTAAGGACTCGCCGGCCGGGGTGGCCAAGCGGTTCTAGGCGCCATAGTCTGGAACCGCGCGACCGCTACGGTCGCAGGTTCGAATCCTGCCTCGGACATGGATGTGTGTGATGTCCTTAGGTTAGTTAGATTTAAGTAGTTCTAAGTTCTAGGGGACTGATGACCTCAGAAGTTAAGTCCCATGGTGCTCAGAGCCATTTGAACCATTTTGAACTAAGGATTCGACTCTGATAGCGTTTGTTATCGATTACTCCAACAGGAAGTTTTCTACGGATGTCTCATGCAAAATAATATTTTTTACCACGTACTAAGTTACATATGTGCATAAAGTTTGGTGAAACTGCCCCAGGTGTTCCAGAGTTATGCTTACACTTCATCAATCTCATACGCAACGAATAGGCTTGCTTGGAGCATATTTTCCCCAAAAGAGTTTTCTTACAAGATAGTAAGCAAGCTGTTTATAAAACATGACTTCGTGAGGTGAATGAGGCGTAGAAGTCTGCATCATTTTTTAAAATAAATCTTAATTGTCTTGATGATTGCCAGTTTCGGTTGACCAGCAACCATCCTCGGAATACACAATGAATTCGTATATAGGTACAGTATTGGCCACAATAACATTTTTATTAAGTGTAACTCGTCTATATTAAAACTTTTTAACCCTTGGATGCATGACTGGCTAGAGTGGCATAAATGTATGCGAGGTAAGACCTCTACCGCAGATCCAATACAAAAACTTAAGCCCATATTATAGAAGTAAGATAGATTTCCTGATATAGGATGAATGTATTTGTTATGGTATTGTGACCTTCATTTTAGTGTATGTAATAAAACATTATAATTTATGTTATAATTTTTATGTGATGTAATTTTTCAGGCCTTATATCACAAGTTCTGATCTTTACAAAAACCTACTTTAAAAATAATTACACTATGTTTTTGGACATACTTTTAGTGCATTATCTGCATACTTGATCACTTTTTCAGGTTCTGTACATCAATCGGTAAAAACAGAACCCTTATAAGCTCACTTTATTGTCCCTCAGTCTGTACGTCTGTTTCTCTGATCGACAGCTCAAAACTCTTTCTCTCAGGAAAGGGAGGACGAATCAAGTTGAATTTTATGTCAAGTACTAAGGTCTATAGTCACTTGGCGGGGTAATAAACATAAGCTTCTAAGTTAATGCATTCAAAAGATACGGCCATTTGTTTCTCATATTTTGATACTTGCAAACTCACTCATTAATGTAGAGTTTTCTTAAGGTGAGATTCAACAGCCTAAAGTATTTTATAAATCGCATTTTAACCATCAGATGTTTATTGTCCAATTAGTCATCTACCGGTTTCGGCTATTAACCATCATCATGGATGTAGGGCACAAAAGATTAACTAGAAGCATCCCATATTATTTTGAAGCTGAACCATATCGAAATTATCCATAACTGTATAACCAATTTGTCGTAGAATGCTGACAGTCAAATTTTATGTCAAACAAGAAGACATCACAGGTAAAACGAGATGTCTTGTTATGCAGTTAAAATATGATCAACATTCGAAAGAAAATGTAATCTGTTTGGTTTCTTGTGGTGTTTATTGACGACATACATGACGTGATACGTACCTTTGGAGGGAGGGGAGGGGAACACAGAGAAATATGCTATACATAGAGAGAGATATAGAGTGCGTAAATAAATTTCTCTTACAGGCCGACAGGACCCTCACTTCAAAATAAAATAAACTTCTCTAGTAAACAATCAAATGCAAAAACAAAATCTAATAGGGGTAATGCAGGAGTAGGTTTAATAATGAATAAAAAAATAGGAGTGCGGGTAAGCTACTACCAACAGCATAGTGAACGCATTATTGTGGCCAAGATAGACACGAAGCCCATGTCTACTACAGTAGTACAAGTTTATATGCCAACTAGCTCTGCAGATGATGAAGAAATTGATGAAATGTATGATGAGATAAAAGAAATTATTCAGGTAGTGAAGGGAGATGAAAATTTAGTAGTCATGGGTGACTGGAATTCGACAGTAGGAAAAGGAAGAGAAGGAAACGTAGTAGGTGAATATGGATTGGGGCTAAGAAATGAAAGAGGAAGCCGCCTGGTAGAATTTTGCACAGAGCATAACTTAATCATAGCTAACACTTGGTTCAAGACTCATAAAAGAAGGTTGTATACATGGAAGAAGCCTGGAGATACTAGAAGGTATCAGATAGATTATATAATGGTAAGACAGAGATTTAGAAACCAGGTTTTAAATTGGAAGACATTTCCAGGGGCAGATGTGGACTCTGACCACAATCTATTGGTTATGAACTGTAGATTAAAACTGAAGAAACTGCAAAAAGGTGGGAATTTAAGGGGATGGGACCTGGATAAACTGACTAAACCAGAGGTTGTACAGAGTTTCAGGGAGAGCATAAGGGAACAATTGACAGGAATGGGGGAAAGAAATACAGTAGTAGAAGAAGAATGGGTAGCTCTGAGGGATGAAGTAGTGAGGGTAGCAGAGGATCAAGTAGGTAAAAAGATGAGGGCTAATAGAAATCCTTGGGTAACAGAAGAGATATTGAATTTAATTGATGAAAGGAGAAAATATAAAAACGCAGTAAATGAAGCAGGCAAAAAGGAATACAAACTTCTCAAAAATGAGAGCGACAGGAAGTGAAAAATGGCTAAGCAGGGATGGCTAGAGGACAAATGTAAGGATGTAGAGGCTTATCTCACTAGGGGTAAGATAGAAACTGCCTACAGGAAAATTAAAGAGACCTTTGGAGAAAAGAGAACCCCTTGCATGAATATCAAGAGGTCAGATGGAAACTCAGTTCTAAGCAAAGAAGGGAATGCAGAAAGGTGGAAGGAGTATATAGAGGGTTTATACATGGGCGATGTATTTGAGGACAATATTATGGAAATGGAAGAGGATGTAGATGAAGATGAAATGGGAGATACGATACTGCGTGAAGAGTTTGACAGAGCACTGAAAGACCTGAGTCGAAACAAGGCCCCGGGAGTAGACAACATTCCATTGGAACTACTGACGGCCTTGGGAGAGCCAGTCCTGGCAAAACTCTGGTGAGTAAGATGTATGAGACAGGCGAAATACCCTCAGACTTCAAGAAGAATATAATAATTCCAATCCCAAACAAAGCAGGTGTTGACAGATGTGAAAATTACCGAACTATCAGTTTAATAAGTCACAGCTGCAAAATACTAACGCGAATTCCATACAGACGAATGAAAAAACTGGTAGAAGCCGGCCTCGGCGAAGATCAGTTTGGATTCCGCAGAAATGTTGGAACACGTGAGGCAATACTGACCCTACGACTTATCTTAGAAGAAAGATTAAGGAAAGTCAAAGCTACATTTCTAGCATTTGTAGACTTAGAGAAAGCTTTTGACAATGTTTACTGGAATACTCTGTTTCAAATTCTGAAGGTGTAAAGGGTAAAATACAGGAAGCGAAAGGCTATTTACAATTTGTACAGAAACCAGATGGCAGTTATAAGAGTTGTGGGGCATGAAAGGGAAGCAGTGGTTGGTAAGGGAGTGAGACAGGGTTGTAGCCTGTCACCAATGTTATTCAATCTGTATATTGGGCAAGCAGTAAAGGAAACAAAAGAAAAATTCGGAGTAGGTATTAAAATCCATGGAGAAGAAATAAAAACTTTGAGGTTTGCCGATGACACTGTAATTCTGTCAGAGACAGCAAAGGACTTGGAAGAGCAGTTGAACGGAATGGACAGTGTCTTGAAAGGAGGATATAAGATGAACATCAACAAAAGCAAAACGAGGATAATGGAATGTAGTCCAATTAAGTCGGGTGATGCTGAGAGAATTATATTAGGAAATGAGACACTTAAAGTAGTAAAGGAGTTTTGCTATTTGGGGAGCAAAATAACAGATGATGGTCGAAGTAGAGAGGATATGAAATGTAGAGTGGCAATGGCAAGGAAAGCGTTTCTGAAGAAGAGAAATTTGTTAACATCGAGTATAGATTTAAGTGTCAGGAAGTCGTTACTGAAAGTATTTGTATGGAGTGTAGCCATGTATGAAATTGAAACATAGACGATAAATAGTTTGGACAAGAAGAGAATAGAAGCTTTCGAAATGTGGTGCTACAGAAGAATGCTGAAGATTAGATGGGTAGATCACATAACTAATGAGGAGGTATTGAATAGAATTGGGGAGAAGAGGAGTTTGTGGCACAACTTGACAAGAAGAAGGGATCGGTTGGTAGGACATGTTCTGAGGCATCAAGGGATCACAAATTTAACGTTGGAGGGCAGCGTGGAGGGTAAAAATCGTAGAGGGAGACCAAGAGGTGAATACACTAAGCAGATTCAGAAGGATGTAGGTTGCAGTAAGTACTGGGAGATGAAGAAGCTTGCACAGGATAGAGTAGCATGGAGAGCTGCATCAAACCAGTCTCAGGACTGAAGACAACAACAACAACAACAGTAAACAATTGCTCTAAAACGCATGCCTCAAGAGCTCTGAGCGCATGTCCATCTGCGTTACCGTGAAACACATATCTTCTATTGCAATCTCTTTGCTTTCCAAATTTTGAGAGGAGGTAGTTTGGACCAAAACAAGCAAAAAAGTCGAGTAAACACGAGATCAAAAGAGCGTAGTTTCAGAGCTACGAGCACTTGTTCAGTAATAGAGACGTGTTTCACAGTAGTGAAGATAAACAGGTGCCCTCAGCTCTTAAGGTATGGACTTCAGAGCAAATGTTTACAGGATTTTATTTTTTTTTGTCCATGCTACCTCCTATCAAAATATGGCAAGCAAAGACCTTACAGTAGATGCGATGTGTTTTATAGTATAGGAGATGGACAAGTGTTCATAGCATTTCACAGCTCATGTTTACTACACTTTTTTTCCTGTTTCTGTGTAATGAATTTATCCTCAAAGTCTCTAAAGGGTCTTTACTTACACAGTGTACACATCGAGAGAGAAGGGGAGAAAGAGGGAGGATGGTGAAAGGGGAGGGGAGAGGTAAGAGCAGAAATGAACGAATGAGTTAAGTGCGTATGTGTTCCAGACCTTACTCCGCAGCACATTATGTGGCTGCATCTCCGTGACTCCTTATGTTGTATAATTCACCACAGCACATTTGAAACAACACACGTGAAGAAATGAATCACAAGTGGATATAGCTACTCCAGAGCAATCACTTCTAGCATTCAGATGAACGAAACTATTTTCATGGTTGTCCAAACAGTTGGTAATAAATTACAGACATTCATTGCAAGACGTTTCATATATGCCCGAGCAGAAACGAATCACCAAACAAAAATTTTGCGCGGTGCGCATCGATCTGCACAGCAATTATCTTGCACGTCTTTCGCTGCAGAGGGAAAAACAAGGTGGAAGGAGATGAACAGCGGCCTCGGGCCCCCTGACCGCTCAGCAAAGATGTAATAACACGCCGCAACATGCGTGTGTGCGCCGACCGCTGCACCTGATTAAGACACATCAATCATCCCGCTGACGTCCCACGATCGATGGAGTCGTCCGTCAGGTTCTCTTTGACGGCTTTTGGGCAGAACGACCGACATGGCCGTCTTCGTTGTCCTGAATAACAAGCACGCCTGCCCAAAGAGCATGAAATTGGCAAAAAAAAAAAAAAAAATTCTACAAATTACAAGTAAAATTCAAAGGATGCGTTTTAATATTCTCTGTGAAATTCACTGCGTTGTTCTTATAGTATTTATTCATTTTTATGTATTAATTATTTAATATCACCAAGAGCTTATAACGTACAAGTCTTCTGCTTTATAAGATGGACGTTGTGTGAATGTGTGGAGTCTTTTCTTTCGAATATATCCAAAAGAACAGATAGCAAGTGGGATCGGCAGCTGTGATACATACTCACTTCAAAAAAAGTTTTGCGTCACCCTGGTTCCCGGAACTCCTGAAGATAGACGTTGAATGTGAGTATTGTATCACAGACACCGTCCCTTTGACTGTTCAGAGATGTCACTAAGCCCACCCAAGGATGTAAACAACCATGCATTAACAGCGCCTATTAGAGGGAGGGAGTCCGACAGCCGATCAGTACCAGTCATCTTACCAGGAAGGAGGTATACAGTTCGTGTTGTCTGTAGTCCAACCATGCCTAGACGGTCAATACCGCGGTTCGACCGCGTCCGCATTGTTACTTCGTGCCTGGAAGGGCTCTCAACAGAGGAAGTGTCCAGGAGTCTCGCAGTGAACCAAAGCGATGTTGTTCGGACGTGGATGAGACGTAGAGAGACAGGAACTGTTGATGACATGCCTCGCTCAGGCCGGCTAAGGCCTACAACTGGAATGGATGACAGCTACCTACGCATTATGGCTCGGAGGAATCCTGACAGCAACGCTACCGTGTTGAATAATGCTTTTCGTGCAGCCACAGGACGTCGTGTTACCACTCAGACTGTGCGCAAAAGGCTGCATGATGCGCAACTACACTACCGATGCCGGCCGCGGTGGTCTAGCGGTTCTGGCGCTGCAGTCCGGAACCGCGGGACTGCTACGGTCGCAGGTTCGAATCCTGCCTCGGGCATGGGTGTGTGTGATGCCCTTAGGTTAGCTAGGTTTAAGTAGTTCTAAGTTCTAGGGGACTTATGACCTAAGATGTTGAGTCCCATAGTGCTCAGAGCCATTTGAACCATTTTTCACTACCGATGTCCATGGCGAGGTCCATCTTTGCAACCACGACACCATGCAGCGCGAACAGATGGGCCCAACAACATGCCGAATGGACCGCTCAGGATTGTCATCACGTTCTCTTCACCGAAGAGTGTCGCAATGCCTTCAACCAGACAATCGTCGCAGACGTGTTTGGAGGCAACCCGGTAAGGCTGAACGCCGTAGACACACTTTCCAGCGAGTGCGGCAAGGTGGAGGTTCGCTGATGTTTTGAGGTGGCATTACGTGGGGCTGACGTACGCCGCTGGTAATCATGGAAGGCGCCGTACGATACGTGAACGCCATCTTCCGACCTATAGCCCAACAATATCGGCAGTATATTGGCAAGGCATTCGTCGTCGTAGACGACAATTCTCGCACCCATCGTTTACATTTTGTGAATGACTTCCTTCAGGATAACGACATCGCTCGACTAGAGTGGCCAGCATGTTCTCCAGACATGAATCCTACCGAACATGCCTGGGACAGATTGAAAAGGGCTATTTATGGACGAAGTGACGCACCAACGACTCTGAGAGATCTACGCCGAATCGCAGTTGAGGAGTGAAACAATCTGGACCAACAATGCCTTGATAAAATTGTGGATAGTATGCCACGACGAATACAGGCAGGCATCAATGCAAGAATATGTGCTACTTGGTATTAGAGGTACCGGTGTGTAGAGCAATCTGGACCACCACCTGTGAAGGTCTGGCTCTATGATGGTACAATAAGCAATGTGTGGTTTTCATGAGCAATAAAAAGGGCGGAGATAATCTTTATGTTGAGCTCTATTCCAATTTTCCGTGCAGGTTCCGGAACTCTCGGAACCGAGGTGGTGCAAAACTTTTTTGATGTGTGTTATTATGTAAATTTAACGGTGGGTCGGGGGGAGGGGGTGGAGAAAGGAAAGGAAAGGAAAGGAAAGGAAGGAACTAATTATATAAACGTATCAACTGCATCTGGACTTTGTGCGGAATCAGAGGCGAGGAGTGAAAATCCGGGGTCGAGTCCTGGCGCGGCACGCCTTTTCATTCGTCATCGTTGATTCCGCACTAAGTCCTACGGACCTGACATCATTTGTTGATTCCCTTTTCTTTCTCTCCTCTCCCCCTCCTATTTCCATTTTAAATATTGCTTTCATGGAATGCTGGTCCCTATTTTAACTAGGCCAGAGGTGGGATCCTTCCTACACATCAGTTGCTGAATCTGGTTGCAAAAACAAAATGACAACTGGAAATTTCAGCGGCTGAAGGTGTTTTGATTCGACGTTTTATCTCAGCATAACGTCGTATCGTGTTCCTTTCAGTGAATCCGTACACCAGTTGCGTATCGGCCAACTCTTCACCAGTAAATCTGTCCACAATGCTGCATATCACTATTGACGTACAATTAACATTACCGGGAAAACCAAATCAGAGACAGAACAGAGCAGTACTGAATGTAAGCTTAAGGATGAAACGTAAAGTGAGCATTTCTGTTGTAAGCTGGAAGTAGTGCGAGTCAACAGAATAAGCAAAACACACAGCGCATACTGTCAAATTTGCACTGCTGTACAGATATTTTCAGTGCACTACAAATACTTAAAAAAAACGGGAGTAAAAAATCAATCGAAATTCAATTGCTCTGTAAGGAGCCCCCTGAAGCAACAGGCCCCTTATCCAAAAATACACTGAAAACATCGCTGAAAATACTCTGAAATTTTATAGGTTTTCCTAGAGATATAAGCCTCACAAAAAATATTACGTTCTAGTTGATTATGCCTGTCCGCAGCTCGTGGTCTCGCGGTAGCTTTTTCGCTTCCCGAGCACGGGGTCCCGGGTTCGATTCCCGGCGGCGTCAGGGATTTTTCCTGCCTCGAGATGACTGGGTGTTGTTGTGTCGTCTTCATCATCATCATTCATCATCATTACGGTCGGTGGAAGGCAACGGCAAACCACCTCCACTAGGATCTTGCCTAGTACGGCAGTCCGGGTCTTCCGTATCGCTCCCCTACGCTCTGTCCCAGAGTATGGGACTTCATCATCATCATGATTATGCCTATCAACAGGAGGACATAGTTTGCATCTTACAGTTTGCGTCAGTACTGATTTAAAACTGGAAAAGATTGATTCGCTGACAGAAGTGGTAAATTTATCATGGAGGCAGAGAAATAATCTTTATTTTGAAGTCTTGTTGCTCGCTGTTCCTGATACTTCTCCTGTTCTTTAGGAACTTTGTGGTAAGTTCTACGCGACCAAACTGCTGGGGTCATCGCTCCCTAAGCTTACAAGCTGCTTAATCTAACTTAAAGCAACTTACGCTAAAGGCGTCACGCACACCCATTCCCGAGGGAGGACTCGAACCTCCGACTGTGACAAGGCGCCATAGCCGCGTGGCTATCAACGCGGTTCCTGTTCTTGGTTTGTTTTTTAGCACCTAGTAACTCCGACTGTGGCATTTAATTATATTGGAGAGTTAAATTTACGGCAAATTGAAAATCTTCAATTCGTACGAAATATTATATGTTTCGGGAATAGCTGGTTTGGTTTAGTATTTTCACGACTGTGAAAGTTTGAAACATTTCAGATGGGATAATTTAAATGGTATTGGCAATAACACTTTTTAATTAACTGAAGAGCATTACTACAGTTCGTAGGTATCTCGGTGAGATGGCCGCAACGACGCTGTGCAAACTTCGCCCATGCCGGTTAGTGCTGTTTATGCAACACTGATGCACTTTACCACTTGGTAACCCGTTAATGGCAACCCCGACTGAACATCGCCCATCCCAAACCAAACCGCTTAGGATAGAAACTAGAAATTTGGAGAAGGTGTGAATCTTATGCCGTAGTGTTGTTTAAGAAGGAATTTTTCGAAATGCCAGCCATAAGGGATGAAATAAGTGATGAAGTTTTCTTTAAAGAAATCGCTATTAAGGCAATTTTGAAGAAAGACCTACGAAAATTAGTATTTGATTCCTGGGTCAGAAATATGGGGGTGAAATAGTGGGTGAAAGTTTTTTTTTCAAAATATATTATTATTAAAGAACTACTAAGATATTTTTAAAGCTACATCTATATACATTGGTATTTGACTTCTGGGTTACAGATAAAAAGTACGGGTTTCAGTGTTTTTGGAAAGTCAGCAATTATGGCGTGGAATGGGGGATGAAAGTTTTTATGGAAATACTTAACTGTGCAAGCAGTTTTGAAGCTAACTCTATGGAAATTTCGATTTGGCTTCTCTGTTGGAAATAAAACATAAGCATGTCACCGTTTTTGGAAATTGAACCCTATGGGGATGAAATAGGGGACGAGTTTTTTTTCTGAAAACAGTTTATTATGAAAGCATTTTTAAAGCTACATCTATGAAATTTTAAATTTGTCTTCTCACTTAGAAATAAAAAAATAGGTGTTTCACTTGTTTTTGGAAAATCAATCCCCAAAGGGGGGTGACATAGGGGGAGAAAGGTTTTATGAAAATATTCATTGTGAAAGCATATTTGAAGCTAAATCTTTGGGAATTGGTGTTTGGTTTCTTGGTTATAGAGTAAAAAAGGTGGAAGTGGCGGTCAATCTGGGCGGCAAGCGAGAGAGCACGGTAGGTAGTCAGTGGCCAGCAGTCGCTTAGTCAACACCGCAGGTGCCAAGTGAAGCGTTCTGAAACCAAATCTATGATGGAATGGCCTCAGATGTGGTTCCGGCTGTAAAATGATGCTCTCGTATTTGGAATTGTTCTAAAAATGATGAACTCAACGCCAAGAAGAAATAGAGCATTAAACCGCCAGAGGCGAGATCAGATAGCTGCACGTGCCTGCCACCGCTATTGCGCCACAGCTTCAACTACTTCGGAAAACAGATATCTATACCAATGTGCTTGTGTGTGTTTTTGCAATAATAATTCAAGTGTTGCAAGATTTGTGTTTGTCCATTGAAATTGTCCACTTCATGATACTAGGTAGGGTCCTATCCTAAAGGTACTAAACGCCGAGTATCCTGTTTGTGAAGAACTAATGATTTGTTTTTAATTTAAATGGGCTTAAGTTTCAGTGCTAAAGAGCATAAATGTTGTTAGTTATAACTACTTGCTTCACAAGTAGAAAAAGAGGCACATAATATAATAAGTTAAAATCACTTGCTTCACAAGTGGTGTTATAAGGCACTTAATTCTGATCATATTTGAAATTTAACTATTATTTAAATCATCTTGAAGTTAATTAAGTATATTGTCAGTGCAAATCGTTATAAATCTTTGCTATATAATTAATATCAGGTGGGATTGGAAATCATTATTATTGTAATGGTAAATATTTCTGTAAGATGTGCATAGTTGATGATAAAGGAAGGAACAGTTTAAGGGCCCACATTTTAAATTTAACCAGCAGGAGAAAGTAATTGAATCTGGATTTTGCTCATGAATCAAACAGTACCACTGTGGAATGAATATAAAATGTGTTATTTCAGTGTCATATTATTGCTTTTGTGATGTGTATATGTAAGTTAGTTAAACTTGAACTCTGGTCATGTACCATTTAGTCTCGTGTTGTCTTTGGGAACATTTTGTGCTGAATTAGTTAAAGTAATGATTGTAGTTAACAAGGGTAAAGTCTCTATTTACATTTCTGTTATTGCTAACCTACGCTGTTGATAACTACTTCTACCCACTGAGTAGTTCGTCTGGACGTTGTAGGTGTTCATTGCACTTTACTAAGTAAGAATTTAAAAAAGACCCCTTTTGCAATAGTATATTTAAACCTACTGAGAATAATGTTTTCATATTATTATGCCTAACTAGTCTGGCGACCGTTTATTATTTCTTTAACAAAAAAATTTTCACTTCTTTCTTTCTTTATTGTCTAAATTTTAGTCTTTCTGCTTTCTACTAATTACCACAATACGAAGTGTTTTTTCGCTTCCCTCTGTCCGTTAGGTTAAAGCACGGTCAAACTTTTCAAAATTCCTCCCAGAGGGCAATGCTCACTTCATGTTAAGATCATTTTTGGCGTTTAACATTCCGCGGTAGAAAACACGCTGCTGCCGTGTAATATCGGTTCTAACGCTTCTCGTGGTATAATTCGGTGAGGAAGAGAGACCTAGATATTTTTCGAGTACGCTATAGGCGGCTGAAGCTACTCAAAGATATTCATTGATGATTAGATTGCATATCACTGCAAAAATTGGCAGATGCTGACTGCTATGTTCATTCGCTGTTCTACACAGAACTAAATATTTTTATGGGATTAAGATCGAGTGATTAAGCGTGTCAGTAAAGATGCTTTAGGCTGACTAAATATTCGTAAAACCTAATGATGTATTGTAAGCCGGGCTACCTTTTGCGTTAGTTGCATAGCATCCAAGTATGTTGCATTCCGAAATATGCCGCATATGAAGTTTAGACCCATGATTAAAATGATAACGCTGACTGCAAAGGACGTAGAGGAGAACCATCATTGAAAAATAGTAGTAACCATCGCGCATGGAACACCTTGTCAGCGCCCATGGCGGACCCTGTTCCTACTAGGCAAGAGGATACAGTGAAGCATCCCCAACTCTCTTGTGGTTCCCTTTTTAGGTACTCCACGTCGACGTCTGCTCGTAGATACGTATCGTCAGTAGGTTTTCCGTCTTTGACGTCCCCACTCCCTCCGAAAGGTGGCGCAGGCTGTCTTAATCATATTAGTGGAGAGTTTTAGCCGGACAAATTACCAAATAAAAGCATATTTGACTTAGCCTTTTGACATACCACAGCCGGCCGAAGTGGCCGTGCGGTTAAAGGCGCTGCAGTCTGGAACCGCAAGACCGCTACGGTCGCAGGTTCGAATTCTGCCTCGGGCATGGATGTTTGTGGTGTCCTTAGGTTAGTTAGGTTTAACTAGTTCTAAGTTCTAGGGGACTAATGACCTCAGCAGTTGTGTCCCATAGTGCTCAGAGCCATTTGAACCGTTTTGACATACCACACAAGTTTGTAATACTCGTTGCACTTCACTTTTCAGATTTTTGAAGTAACAGTGTACACTAATTTCCGCTGCACACCTCTCAGGTCCACAATGTCCCCATAAATGATGAACATATCAGCATAGATCGCTAACATGTACCAACACCTCGGTTCAGTTTACAGTGATAAAAGCTACAGAAAGAATAAAATTAAGAATAGAATTTTTGGAGGGGAAAATAGTGTAGAATCAGAGTTCGGTAATTGCAGATCAAAATTATAGTATATTAGCAAGAAGTTTAACGTCTAAGTACAGCAAAGCCACGGAAGCTCCGTCATGGAGAAGGCAGTGACGTTAAATTCTTGTGATGAAAAACCTATAAATAGGCCTGATAGGCACTACTGCCGCCTTTTTTCCTTGATTGTTTCGTTAAAGGGCGGGGAACCCGTGTCAGTCAGCGAGACAATAATTAGATTGGACTTTATCGTGTTAAGATTCGCGGTAAACTGTTACAAAATCACGGAGATTAAAAGTGATGTAGTGTACAATCTCTGACTATTAGTAGCAACGGAGTATTAATGGGATTTTAGGACTTTAGTGCTAGATTGGAACTTTACGGACATATAGACGGCAGAAACTCAAATTATCTGCTGATACGAGTGAATTCAGGGTACCGGTATTCAGATATTAACGTGTGGACTTTGGAAAGTGTCGTGTGCCGTTAGTTGCGAATCTGGACGTAGAGCGCGTGCATATCGGCATATGCGGACTATTTAGATTCCTCCAGGCTAGGAACCTTTTAAATAGACTATCATCCATCACCATCTTAATCCTTGAATATAGAGTGAAAGTGAAATACAAGAGTGTTGTACTTATTTCATTTACCTAGTACTAATCAGTGATGGTTTCACTGAATCAAAGCTGTTCAGCAGTACGTCAGCACCATCTAGCGGAAAGCGTAGGCATTAACTAACACGCTAACTGAAGTAAACGTTCACGTGTTTTACAGACTGCTTAATATGAACTTTTGTGACTCTTTAACGTCCCCACTTCCTCCAAAAGGTGGCGCAGGCTGTCTTAATCATAAAAGGGGAGAGTTTTAGCCGGGCAAATTACTAAATAAAAGCGATATTTACGACTCGCAGTAATAGCAAAACACAAGGCTCGCACCTCATCGGAGAGTCGTTGCTGTCACATCGGGTAGTAAAACCGGAAAACCTACCGATGATATGTATCTACGAGTAGACGTCGACATGGAGTACCTAAAAAGGGAACCACAAGCGAGTTGGGGATGCTTCAAAATGCCACCTTCAAGGTGTTCCTCCAAAGATTGGGTTGCTATCAACAGATCGTCCACGTAAGTGGTCACAGATTGTAATAATTCAGGACCTAGGACCGTATCCAGGGCCGTGATAAAAACTCCTCTGCTGATGTTGACGCTGAAAGGCAAGACCCTAAACTGATAACTGTGTCCGGCGAAAATAAATGCCGTATACTTCCGAGAATCTTCTGAAATCATGACCTGCCAATATGGACTTCTGAGGTCAATTGAAGATAATATCTTCACTCCATGAAATCTCTGTAACATTTCCTCTAAATTCTCAGGTCTTGTCATTATGAGTTTTACTATTTTACTAATGTTGCGGGCATCTAAAACTAGTCTAACACTCTCATCAGATTTAATAACTGAAACTATCGGGCAACTGTATGATGAATTCAAGAGTTCAATAATCTTCCACTCTAACATTTTCTTTATCTCTCTCGCTACCAACTCCTTTTTTGATGATGGTACAGAATACAATGGTCGGCAGTACGTTTGGTGGGGATATACTTCAAACTTGTATACAGGGTGCTACAAAAAGATACGGCCAAACTTTCAGGAAATATTCCTCACACACAGATAAAGAAAAGATGTTATGTGGACATGTGTCCGGAAACGCTTAATTTCCATGTTAGAGCTCATTTTAGTTTCGTCCACCTACGCTCAATGGAGAACGTTATCATGATTTCATACGGGACACTCTACCTGTGCTGCCAGAACATGTGCCTTTACAAGTACGACACAACATGTGGTTCGTGCGCGATGGAGCTCCTGGCATTTCAGTCGAAGTGTTCGTACGCTTCTCAATAACAGATTCGGTGACCTATGGATTGGTAAAGGCGGACCAATTCCATGGCCTCCAGGCTCTCCTGACCTCAACCCTCTTGACTTTCATTTATGGGGGCATTTGAAAGCTCTTGTCTACGCAACCCCGGCACCAAATGTAGAGACTCTTCGTGCTCGTATTGTGGACGGCTGTGATACAATACGCCATTCTCCAGGGCTGCATCAGCGCATCAGAGATTCCATGCGGCGGAGGGTGGATGCATGTATCCTCGCTAACGGAGGACATTTTGAACATTTCCTGTAACAAAGTGTTTGAAGTCAAGCTGGTACGTTCTGTCGCTGTGTGTTTCCATTCCATGATTAATGTGATTTGAAGAGAAGTAATAAAATGAGCTCTAACATGGAAAGTAAGAGTTTCCGGACACATGTCCACATAACATATTTTCTTTCTTTGTGTGTGAGGAATGTTTCCTGAAAGTTTGGCCGTATCTTTTTGTAACACCCTGTATAAAATCTTTACTTATGCCTGGTTTAGTAGCAAACACTTCCATATTATTTATTAAAACCTCGCTGAGTTCTACTCTTTGATTTTCAGACGTATACTCGGATTGGCTGTTGGCTCTGAGCACTATAGGACTTAACTTCTAAGGTCATCAGTCCCCTAGAACTTAGAACTACTTAAACCTAACTAACCTAAGGACATCACACACATCCATGTCCGAGGCAGGATTCGAACCTGCGACCGTAGCGGCCGCGCGGTTCCAGACTGTAGCGCCTTTAACCGCTTGGCCACCACGGCCGGCTACTCAGATTCATTAACGTTGTCTTTAATGGCTTGCTTTATATCCATGGTTTCTTGAGCACTCAAATAACATAGTTGGTTTAATCTATTACAATCTTCGATCAGGTCAGATGTCTCAGTGATTACCTGAAAACTACGGGAATACTTTCCGGTAAGCTCGACCCTCTCTATAAATTTAATTTCTATTATTTGGTCGTTAAGTACTAGAGCACATGTTCCTTGATTAAGGTTCAGTATTGCCTAGTGATCCCTTAATAAATCCCAACCCAAATGCAATCGTAGGATAGTCCTGTGGTGATTAAATAATTTACATTCAATTTATGTCCCTCTAGATCTTTCTCTACTATGGTCTGGAGGTTAACGGGTACTGAACGGGTTCCTACAGCACCTGACGCAGTGAGATACTGGTAACATAGGTAAAGCTTCCATTTTCCTAAGTTGATCGAACAAATTGCGGCTCGTAACACACGTGGTATCCATCAGAATATCAATATCTCTTCCGCAAATGTTCCCCTTTATGATGGCCTGTATAACCTCATGTGTTAATGGAGCTTTCTTTGTTGGTGTATCTAATAATTGCTTTCTAATGTCGACGCCGTTATTAAACCTCAATGCTGGAATGGTTGAATTCATTTTGCCCCCATGCCCATCACCAGTCCGTGTCGGAAGGCTTACAAGGACAGGGCTAAGTTTGTTGGCGATTGACTTGATGTACCTGGTTGCTCCTCGACCACTACGACCCGTACATCGTGATTTTGATTACCCCATTCACTACTATTCATATATGGCCTAGTCTCTGTTTCTCTTTGCTCTGGTACCATTCTATTTCCTGGAATACCACTTGGGATATTTCCTAACTGTTGTTTCCAAGGAGTTGGCGCTGAATTATTCCACCTTACCGCTCTGTGTTCACCACCAGCCACTGAATTCCCTTCAAACTTCCGTTTCCGGTAACCGGTATTAACAATCCTACTACTATTATTCCCATTATATTGATTATGCGAGCCATATCCGTTGAAATTATTAGGTTGGTTGCTTCTCCTATTAAAATTCCCCTTTCCGTTTCCATTGCTATTACGACCATTATCAGATCTATTACCCTTGCAACAGCTGTTGCAATAATGACTATTGGCAAAATTACCTCCAGAATTAACATTTAATCCTCAGCTACCACAATTATACTGCCCTAAATGCTTTATGTCTTCGTACATTACGTCTATCGTCCCTACTACTGATAAGACATTTTCTAAATCTTCATCTGGCACGTTAATTAACTGTTCTCTAATACTGGTCGGTAATTTTGAAATTAGGATACGCAGTAACTCTCTATGTGACATTGCTTCATCCGAGTAATGGATTTTTTTGAGATATTTTTCAAAGTATTTTCTCAAACTACCCTTTTTTGGGTTATAATACTCAGGATAATAAATTTCATTGCTTAAGTGGCGCTGTCTACTCCTTGACCAGTATTTAGCTACGAAAAACTGTTCAAATTCCTCGCACGTATGACAATTCTCAGCTACTTCGGCCGCCCAAACTACTACTTTTCCTGCCGTTTTGGACGCAGTAAAGTGTAATTTGTCACTCTCCGTCCAACCTCTTGGTAATATATTCCTAAACGACCTAATGAACACCACTGGGTGTATGGATCCCTTCTCGTCGTCAAAGATGTGAAATTGCCTGGACTCATAGAGTAAATATCTCTGGAGTGAGCACTCACATGCGCAGAACAGATTTTGTGTTGTCAACATACACTGCCGGCCTGGTCACGTGATCTCGGGACGTCGTGTGTTTGTTCGTGTAGCGCCCTGTATAATGTCACTACATCCCTAGTACAGACGGATTCTTTTCGTGCGCGTCGTGGATTATTTATATATGTTGCGCAGACATTTTAACAGTATCCATTTGATACCGGGAATAAACCAGCTACGTAACTTTTAAGGGCAAGTGATATTACATTCAGCTTCTTTGCGATAGGTGTCGTAGTTCAGATGCACTCGATTTTTGGTAGTTTTTGGTATGATACCGCACTTTATAGTATTACAGAGCCTGAAGTACATTTTTGCAGTGATAGTCCTGCAAAACGACTTGACAGTACGTTAGTACTTTCGCAAGTGTCCGAAAAACACTGAATTTACCACACATTAGCGATTATATCCCTGCTAATTCGTCCTTTTTTCTTTTATTTCTGCGTATTTATTTTCTCGTTTTTGCGACCTAAAGCACAATTTTTCTTACTGGTGGCACTTTGAGCTATTTATTTAACGCATTTTAAGTACTTGCTCCCAGTTCATTAAATAAATAGTAGACGGAGTAATCTATATACATAATTGACAAGTCACTGATAAATGCATGGAGGATAGTATTTCCTGAAACAACTAACTTTTCCCCTTCCTGTTCCACTAGCAAATTTACGAGAGGAAGCGATTGTTTGTAAGCTTTTGTACGAGCCGTAATATCTATTACATAGTCATAAATCATCATCATCATCATCATCATCATCATCATCCTTTAAGACTGATTATGCCTTTCAGCGTTCAGTCTGGAGCATAGCCCCCCTTATACAGTTCCTCCATGATCCCCTATTCAGTGCTAACATTGGTGCCTCTTCTGATGTTAAACCTATTACTTCAAAATCATTCTTAACCGAATCCAGGTACCTTCTCCTCGGTCTGCCCCGACTCCTCCTACCCTCTACTGCTGAATCCATGAGTCTCTTGGGTAACCTTGCTTCTCCCATGCGTGTAACATGACCCCACCATCTAAGCCTGTTCGCCCTGACTGCTACATCTATACAGTTCATTCCCAGTTTTTCTTTGATTTCCTCATTGTGGACACCCTCCTGCCATTGTTCCCATCTACTAGTACCTGCAATCATCCTAGCTACTTTCATATCCATAACCTCAACCTTGTTGATAAGGTAACCGGAATCCACCCAGCTTTCGCTCCCATACAACAAAGTTGGTCGAAAGATTGAACGGTGCACAGATAACTTAGTCTTGGTACTGACTTCCTTCTTGCAGAAGAGAGTAGATCGTAGCTGAGCACTCACTGCCTTAGCTTTGCTACACCTCGCTTCCAGTTCTTTCACTATGTTGCCATCCTGTGAGAATATGCATCCTAAGTACTTGAAACCGTCCACCTGATCTAACTTTGTTCCTCCTATTTGGCACTCAATCCGTTTATATTTCTTTCCCACTGACATTACTTTCGTTTTGGAGATGCTATTCTTCATACCATAGTCTTTACATTTCTGATCTAGCTCTGAAATATTACTTTGCAAACTTTCAATCGAATCTGCCATCACAATTAAGTCATCCGCATATGCAAGACTGCTTATTTTGTGTTCACATATCTTAATCTCACCCAGCCAGTCTATTGTTTTCAACATATGATCCATAAATAATATGAACAACATTGGAGACAGGTTGCAGCCTTGTCTTACCCCTGAAACTACTCTGAACCATGAACTCAATTTACCGTCAACTCTAACTGCTGCCTGACTATCCATGTAAAGACCTTTAATTGCTTGCAAAAGTTTGCCTCCTATTCCATAATCTTGTAGAACAGACAATAACTTCCTCCTAGGAACCCGGTCATATGACTTTTCTAGATCTATAAAGCATAGATACAATTCCCTGTTCCACTCATAACACTTCTCCATTATTTGCCGTAAGCTAAATATCTGGTCCTGACAACCTCTAAGAGGCCTAAACCCACATTGATTTTCATCCAATTGGTCCTCAACTAATACTCGCACTTTCCTTTCAACAATACCTGAGAAGATTTTACCCACAACGCTGATTAAAGGGATACCTCTATAGTTGTTACAATCTTTTCTGTTTCCATGTTTAAAGATTGGTGTGATTACTGCTTTCGTCCAGTCTGATGGAACCTGTCCCGACTCCCAGGCCATTTCAATTATCCTGTGTAGCCATTTAAGACCTGACATTCCACTGTATTTGATGAGTTCCGACTTAATTTCATCCACCCCAGCCGCTTTATTGCACTGCAATCTATTGACCATTTTTTCCACTTCCTCAAATGTGATCCTATTTCCATCATCATTCCTATCCCATTCTACCTCGAAATCTGAAACATTACTGATCGCATTTTCACCTACATTGAGCAACTCTTCAAAATATTCCCTCCATCTGCCCAAGGCATCCACAGGATTCACCAGCAGTTTTCCTAACCTGTCCAAAATACTTGTCATTTCCTTCTTACCTCCTTCCGAAGACTGCTAATTACACTCCAGAATGGTTTTCCAGCAGATTGACCCATAGTCTCCAACCTGTTTCCAAAGTCTTCCCACGATTTCTTCTTGGATGCTGCAATTATCTGTTTGGCTTTGTTTCTTTCTTCAACATAACTCTCTCTGTCTACCTGGGTTCTGGTTTGTAGCCATTTTTGATACGCCTTCTTTTTCCTTTTACAGGCTGCCTTGACTGTATCATTCCACGAAGCTGTTTGCTTCATCCTACTTTTACACACTACTGTTCCAAGACATTCTTTAGCCACTTCTAGTACTGTGTCCCTGTACCTTGTCCATTCCTTTTCCAATGACTGTAATTGACTACATTCAACTAACTGGTACCTTTCTGAGATCGCTGTTACGTACTTGGGCCTGATTTCCTTATCCTGAAGTTTCTCCACTCTTATCCTCCTACATATGGACCTGACCTCCTGCACTTTCGGCCTCACAATCCCAATTTCACTGCAGATTAAATAATGATCAGTGTCATCAAAGAATCCCCTGAATACACGTGTGTCCCCCACAGCCTTCCTGAATTCCTGATCTGTTATTATATAGTCAATGACAGATCTGGTTCCCTGGCTTCCCAAGTATACCGGTGAATGTTCTTATGTTTAAAAAAGGAGTTTGTGATTACTAAGCCCATACTGGCACAGAAATCCAAGAGTTGTTTCCCGTTCCTGTTGGCCTCCATATCCTCTCCAAATTTACCCATAACCTTTTCACACCCTTCTGTCCGATTTCCAATCCTGGAGTTAAAATCACCCATGAGCAGAACACTGTCCTTGTCCTTTACTCTAACAACTACATCACTGAGTGCCTCATAAAAACTATCCATCTTATCTTGATCTGTCCCTTCACAATGCGAATATACTGACACAATCCTAATTTTCTTGCTAGACACTGTCAAATCTATCCACATCAGTCGTTCGTTTACATACCTTTTTGCAACTACGCTGGGTTCCATTTCTTTCCTGATGTTAAGCCCTACACCCCATTGTGCTATTCCTGCTATGACTCCTGACTGGTCATAAAATCGTAGAAAAATAGGTCTACAGAATCAAGTCTTAATTATAATGCATCTAGAAATTTTTAAACGTATACAGTGTCTCTTACTAAAATGAAAACTATAATTAGAGCTATATGGAATGTACCCATGAAAAGTTACTATCCCTCCTTTCACATATTTTTCTTTGCATCCGTAGCAACAATGTAATTCACCATCGCTATTACACTATCAACAAAGGGTGAAACACAACAAAAACTCTTGGTATTATAAACTTCAAACGCTGCAGAAAGCACACAGGCACAGCGAAGTCCCGAGATCACGTGACAATCCTGGTTTAATGTTGACAACATGCGCAGAACGCAATGCTCACTCCAGAGATATTTACTCTATGCCTGGACTTCAAGATGTTATTCTCTACCTTCGTCCTATCACACAACGAAAAACACGACTCGTGATACCTATCAGGATCTAAACTCAAATCACGATTTTCACTAGCAGGATGAACATTAAATTGTACCCTCCTATCTTCACTAACATTCTCTTGCAGTCGGTCAGTGTTCAATCGTTTATTATTATTGTGATTCGGAAATTCAAATCATTCGGTGACGTTCGTCAGAACCGATCGTGCATTGTCTGTTTCAACACGCGCAACCGTAATCTCTCCCACGATCGAGTCTTTAATCGATTTAAGTTCATCTGTACATCTTTCCACAAAATCACGTTCGCTAGCGTTATGTACCTTGTCCGATATACACTCCTGGAAATTGAAATAAGAACACCGTGAATTCATTGTCCCAGGAAGGGGAAACTTTATTGACACATTCCTGTGGTCAGATACATCACATGATCACACTGACAGAACCACAGGCACATAGACACAGGCAACAGAGCATGCACAATGTCGGCACTAGTACAGTGTATATCCACCTTTCGCAGCAATGCAGGCTGCTATTCTCCCATGGAGACGATCGTAGAGATGCTGGACGTAGTCCTGTGGAACGGCTTGCCATGCCATTTCCACCTGGCGCCTCAGTTGGACCAGCGTTCGTGCTGGACGTACATACCGCGTGAGACGACGCTTCATCCAGTCCCAAACATGCTCAATGGGGGACAGATCCGGAGATCTTGCTGGCCAGGGTAGTTGACTTACACCTTCTAGAGCACGTTGGGTGGCACGGGATACATGCGGACGTGCATTGTCCTGTTGGAACAGCAAGTTCCCTTGCCGGTCTAGGAATGGTAGAACGATGGGTTCGATGACGGTTAATAATATCATTAAGTCCCTTTTTAAATGATTCGTCCCTTTCCTGCTGCTGATCTAAAAATTTTGCTAACAGGTCATCTCTACTCTTATCAAGATCTTCCCTTTCTTTTCCTTTCTCTCGTTCTCTAGCTTCCCTTTCTTTTTCCTACTCCGCTTCTCGTGCTTCCCTTTCTTTATCTCTAACGCTCTGTCGAAGCATAAATTGACGTATCATGTCCTCCACACTATTACTCTCAGTGCTAGTACTACCTTTCGGTATCTGTTCACTATGAGTTTCATCTCGGGTATTGAGATTATCCGCTACGGTCGGGCAAGAACTAGCAAGAACTAGTCCCTTCCGTCGCCCCCCCCCCCCCCCCCCGCCCAGAATCCACATACCTTTCACCTTTCTATTGCAGTAACGCGATCTACAGATTCTACCTCACTTGCACTATCATTCACACGTTCTACTAATCTAACACTCATAGAATCACCACCTCACGCATTCCGATCCACATTCCTATCGCTCCCGTTCTCCTCTAAGTCGTCCATTGATCTTAACATATAAAATCTTTTTAACATAAGGACACACACTGATTACAAAAAAAAAATTAATCACGCTTCTAAAACATACACTTAACAATACAACAGGCACAGTGGTTGGGAAATCAAATCAATACCTCATACTAGTACATTCACAATGTCTAATCTATGACAAGTATAGGAATGAGTTGTGCTGCTAGTCAACGACACTACGCAATTACCTCAAATAATCAGCCAAGTCGTTGGATAACGATTACAGTACCTTGTTCCTGCACTCGTGTTCACGTTCGAGGTTGTCCACTCGACCTCGTTTATAACCTGGTAGTCCACTTAAACACTGGTATTCTCAGCACATGGAACAGATAAAGGTCACACACAAACGCAATTAGTCACTGTTATTAATTCCAACAAATGTTATGTAACACATACAAGATTACAATAACTTGGTTCACGTACCTTTTCAATTTATTGAGTATCTGGCCCTCAGACAGGCAGGTTTAACTCACAGTTTGGCACCATTGTTTGTTAGTGAATTATCTTCTCACAGATAACTCGTTCCTTCTTCTGTTTCTTCTTTCCCATGCCGGTTTAGTGCCGTCTTCTCCTTTCTTCGAGCCCCGCGTTCGGGCACCATTTTGAAGCATCCCCAACTCTCTTGTGGTTCCCTTTTTAGGTACTCCATGTCGACGTCTGCTCGTAGATACGTACCGTCGGTAGGTTTTCCGGCTTTGCTACCCGACGTGACAGCAATGACTCTCCGATGAGGTGCGAGCCTTGTGTTTTGCTATTACTACGAGTCTTGTAAATATCGCTTTTATTTAGTAATTTGCACTGCAAAAACTCTCCCCTTTTATAATTAAGACAGACTGCGCCACCTTTCGGAGGGAGTGGGGACGTTAAAGAGTCACAAAAGTTCATATTAAGCAGTCCGTAAAACACGTGAACGTTCACTTCAGTTAGCATGTTAGTTAATGCCTACGCTTTCCGCTAGATGGTGGTGACGTACTGCTGAACAGCTTTGATTCAGTGAAACCATCACTGATTAGTACTAGGTAAATGAAATAAGTACAACACTCTTGTATTTCACTTTCACTCTATATTCAAGGATTAAGATGGTGATGGATGATAGTCTATTTAAAAGGTTCCTAGCCTGGAGGAATCTAAATAGTCCGCATATGCCGATATGCACGCGCTCTACGTCCAGATTCGCAACTAACGGCACACAACACTTCCCAAAGTCCACACGTTAATATCTGAATCCGGTACCTCTGAATTCAATCGTATCAGCAGATAATTTGAGTTTCTGACGTCTATACGTCCGTAAAGTTCCAATCTAGCACTAAAGTCCTAAAACCCCATTAATAATCCGTTGCTACCAACAGTCAGAGATAGCACACTACATCGCTTTTAATCTCCGTAATATTCTAACAGTTTATCGTGAATCTTAACACGATAAAGTCCAATCTAATTATTGTCTCGCTGACTGACACGGGTTCCCCGCCCTTTAACGAAACAATCAAGGAAAAAAGGCGGCAATAATGACGATCAGCCCTATTTATAGGTTTTTCATCACAAGAATTTAACGCCACTGCCTTCTCCATGACGGAACTTCCGTGGCTTTACTGTACTTAGACGTTAAACTACTTGCTGATATACTATAAATTTGATCTGCAATTACTGAACTCTGATTCTACACTATTTTGCCCTCTAAAAATACTATTCTTAATTATAAATTAGTCTTTCTATAGCTTTTATCGCTGGAAACTGAACCGATGTGTTTCAACATGCAGAACTGACGTGACTGAAATACTAATTATTTCTGCCGAACATACTGATCCACAAGTCCTGTGTATATGAAAGTCCTATCTCTAGTCGTTCAAGGTGTTCTGTCTTTTCTGAGCAGGAGTGTACGAGCATTACGTTTCTTCCTTCGTCCTTGCTTTCACGTCCCAGACTAGGGCTCAATGGTGAGAAATGGTGAAATGTGTGAAACCAACCTCTGTTGAGGGGGTAAAAACACCGAGCTCCTCCTGGTCTCCAGTGCGAAAGGAACTGGAATATTGTTTCGCTCAATAGTTATTATTATTATTATTTGCAAAGAAGGGACAAGTGAGAACCACATTCCAGTTTCAGTCCTCGTTGATCGTTTTTTTCAGTACTCTCATCTGTTCACTACGTTTTTTATATCTGTCTTATGACCACATCTCACAAGTTCTTTTCACTAAAAACCTTGCTATCCTTCCATACACAGTACTTATTCCCGAGAAGCTTCTAGCACTTGTTTCTTCAGATTTTACATTATTTTTCATTTTCTTTTACTTCGTAGATCCAACATTTCTTATACCTTTCAACTCACAAATACTTGGAGATCTTTTTGGTTAATCTGCTATCTTGCATTCCATGTAAATGTTCGGAAAATACGGTTTATTTTTCTCCCTACTTCTGATGTGTTTTCTGTTTCGATAAATTTCATCGTTATTTCGCAATTTCAAACCTCCCATAGTTTGTCGTCAACCATATATTTACCTAATTATTAGCTTTTGTAGTATTCCTGCTTCATTTAAACTGTAGTTTACCCTTAGACACTCGGTTGCCTTCCGACGGTATTTCAATAGCTTATTTTCGGATTGTCCGATAGGCTTTTCTTGTTGTAAAGGTATCATTTATTCTGTAGACTTTCGAAACCATTTTTTAACTTTCTCTATTTGGCCACTATCCGAATTCCGTAATTTCAGTGCACTTTTAATCTTTGCTAAAAACATTTATGTGCATATTCTCAAGCTAGTCGTACTGACTATTTCTTCTATAAGATTAGTTTGTATTGCAGCAAAGTCATCTCCGAAATCGAGTCTGTTCACAGTTTTTCCATTTCTTTTGTTTCCTCTTTCATTTCAAATTTTTACCATTATTTTCTAGAGCACAGAGTGAATTGGGGATAGGCTATCACCCCTTCGAACACCTGTATGTATTTGGAAGGATTGAAATATTCCTCACTTAAATTTCACTTTAGATAATTGGCTGTATGTGTTTCAAGAATTAGATTCATTAATTTAGACTAGCCTAATTTACAACATGGAAACATTTGTTATTGACCTCACTCGTTGCGAACTATACGGAAACTACAATCGTAACTAAACGCTTCGAGAGTGCTGAAATGACAAAGAGCTGACGAACAACTAATATAAAGGGGCAGAACTTGAGAATGTGTGCTTTGTGCAGTGCCAGCTCCCTCTTGTCCCCTCGAATTGTACACTAACGTGGTTCATTTTGCGGCAATCACGCAGCATCTTCTCACAGGAGGCCTTTGTCCCTCCGTGTGTAGATTCTGGGTCTCCTATTGTATATTCCCAGCACCATTACGTTGCTAATTGCTTTTCCACAATCTCCGATGGGAGGAGTGTCAGCAGAATACTGGAAGCCACCAGCAGCTGCCATTACTGCAAGCAATTAAACGCTCGTATTGTCGGCTGAATTGCAAACCGCGATTAGCTGGCGCGTCTTCGTCATTCTACGCAGCGACCGATCGTCTTTTACCGCCAGCAGCCGTCGCTGCAACAGGAAAAAATTGTTGGAATGCCAGAGGGCTGGGAAGACAACTTGTACCTTGCGTCAGGTCGATGACGTGAATCGACCTCCGCAACGAAAATTACCTTGAAAAATTTACAGTTGCGAAAGGGGCTTCGTAGATACTAAGGTAATGATGGCAATGACGGTGAGACACTAAGACCCCGTTATTTTCATGCCACGTCGGGGCCACAGTGACTGAGGTAAATAATCTATAAAATTATTCGTAAACGTCGGTGGACACAGATTTTCGTCGTCATGGAGTAGACCAGCAGTTCCCAGAATCCTTGGTAAATCACTTTCATTTAGTGGAACCCAATGTAACACAAACATGTGATGAATAGCAACTAACCTGCAAAATCAATACCAAACAGAGTTTCCACTTGTTATAATTTTTACAAAAAACCGTCCATGTTACGAAGATGTAGGATTGTATTTTGTAAGCCTCCTACTTTTTTTGTAACCGAACTATGTACATAAGAACACATGAATTCAGTAATATGCCCTGGACATATACCCTTTCTGTATCAAATTTTGATCTAAGAATAAGTTTCATAAACATGTTCAAGAGAAGGGGGCGTATACATAGCGCAACTGGAAGGAATGGTGTCCTGGATGAATATTTGAATGAAGTTAAGATCACAATTACTTCCAGAAGTTTCATAACTTTATTGGGTGAACGTATAGTAGACTAAGTCCTATGAGGATGTGAGCCTCAGTTTAGTAGTCCGACACCAGTCTACACAAGAAGATGAAGTATAATCATAACGCCGAAGGTTAGTAAACAGTAAATGGTCTGGGGGCCCCAGCTGCGCTTCTTACCTTCTTAGCTGTGAAGGCATGCTTATATTGAAACAGGCGTTTGCCGATTGGAGTTCAACTTCGAATTGTTTAATAACAGGGCGATCAAAAAGATTCTGTTTGAGGGCGTTACTGCAAATTATATGCAACGCAGCACAATCCCGATGCGGATATAAAAGCACCGCCATACAGACAAGCGACTAATGTCACATTGCTGTCTTTCTGACGCGAGTGCAGGAAATGCGGAAACGTGAACTATGGTTGTTACCAAATGTGTCCATACAGGACCACTGTGCTGCTGTTCTCTCCTTCGCACTGGTAGACATCCTTCGGAGTAAAGAGAACGTGTGTAGTGTAGCATGTCTGCCGAAAACCACGATTGTGGAATGGTGTAGCAAATTTCGTGACGCTGAAGTTACGCCAAATCAAGTGGGAGACACTAGAGCACCCGCCTCAGGCGATTTTCTCACATTTGAACCCTTAGAAAACACCTCGAAGGTCGACTATTCCTGTCGGACGAGGGTGAGGAGCAGGCGGTTAAAGGCTTCTTCATGCAGCAGGACATGGTATTTTACGAAACGGGTATCTTCAAACTAATGCGTCGGTGGGATGATTTCCTCGATGCACACGGTGATTTTGCATGACTAGCATACTGATTCTGGATGTATGGCATATGAACGAAAGCTTTTTGATCGGCCCTTGTATTTTTGCTGATGCAAGAGTTTTCAGTAAAGCTGGTGTTCAAATTAAATGTGGATTTAAGAGTGTATATAAGTACATTGGGAATAGAATTTTTGCATGGGTTTCATTGAGTAACTGGGTAAGTAAAATAAATTGTAGAAATTTCAGTTAGTAGTGGAGTAATGGCGGCAGCGGGTCATTTTGCGAGTGTGGGATGCCTACATCAGGAGCAAGCTTACATTCAGAGGCAAACTCAATTTTCTGCTCCATGTCAACACTTCACTTATCTTCCTATTTTGATTGACAGGTCCTTAACTTATTCCTATATGCCACTTTATACCAAATTTATAGCAAATAAATTAATTAATTAAATAATCATCCTATTAATGATGGCATGAGTTTTCCTGCTCTTCCCCTCCCCTGCCGATTCGTGCCCCACTTTTTGAATTTCGTGTTCTTTTGAATGAGGTTTTTGGGCCACTTCTCTTAGTCACCCACTCTTCTAGGAAATTCCAGGCTGCATGATGCGCAACTTTACTCCTGATGTCCATGGCGAGGTCCATCTATGCAACCACGACACCATGCAGCACCTTCCGGATGGGTCCAGCAACATGCCAAATGGACCGCTCAGGATTGGCATCACGTTCTCTTCACCGATGAGTGTCACGTATGCCTTCAACCAGACAATCGTCGGAAACGTGTTTGAAGGCAACCTGGTCCAATGAGTGCAGCAAGGTGGGGGGTACCTGCTGTTTTGGGGTGGCATTATGTTGGGACGACTTACGCCACTGGTGGTCATGGAAGGCGCCGTAATAGCTGTACAATACGTGAATGCCATCCTCCAACCGATAGTGCAACCACATCAGCAGCATATTGGCGCTGCATTAGTCTTCATGGACGACAATTCAGGCTTCCATCATGCACATTTTGTGAATGACTTCCTTCAGGATAACAGCATCGCTTGACTAGAGTGGTCAGCATGTTCTCCAGATATGAACCCTATCGAACATGTCTGAGATGTAGTGAAAAGGGCTGTTTATGGATGATGTGACCGACCAACCACTCTGAGGGAACTACGCGGAATCGCCATTGAGGAGTGAGACAATTTGAATTAACGGTGCCTTGATGAACTTGTGGATAGCATGCCACAACGAATACAGGCACGCATCAATGCAAGAGAACATGCTACTAGGTATTAGAGATGCCAATGTCTACAGCAATCTGGACCACCACCTCTGAAGGTCTCACTGTACTGTGGTACAACTTGAAATGTGTGGTTTTCATGAGCAATGAAAAGGGTGGAAATGATATTTATGTTGATCTCTATTCCAAATTTCTGTACAAGTTCCGGAACTATCGGAACTGAGGTGATGCAAAACTTTTTTTGATGTGTGTGTATAGGGGAAAAGGAGGGTTGATCCTACAATTACTCTCAGAAAATTCGGCAAATAATACGTCAATGATTTTTATAATAAATCACTCAAAGATATTGTTGTTGTTGTTGTCTTCAGTCCTGAGACTGGTTTGATGCAGCTCTCCATGCTACTCTATCCTGTGCAAGCTTCTTCATCTCCCAGTACTTACTGCAACCTACATCCTTCTGAATCTGCTTAGTGTATTCATCTCTTGGTCTCCCTCTACGATTTTTACCCTCCATGCTGCCCTCCAATGCTAAATTTGTGATCCCTTGATGCCTCAGAACATGTCCTACCAACCGATCCCTTCTTCTTGTCAAGTTGTGCCACAAACTCCTCTTCTCCCCAATTCTATTCAATACCTCCTCATTAGTTATGTGATCTACCCATCTAATCTTCAGCATTCTTCTGTAGCACCACATTTCGAAAGCTTCTATTCTCTTCTTGTCCAACTATTTATCGTCCAATTTTCACTTCCATACATAGCTACACTCCATACAAATTCTTTCAGAAACGACTTCCTGACACTTAAATCTATACTCGATATTAACAAATTTCTCTTCTTCAGAAATGCTTTCCTTGCCATTGCCAGCCTACATTTTATATCCTCTCTACTTCGACCATCATCAGTCATTTTGCTCCCCAAATAGCAAAACTCCTTTACCACTTTAAGTGTCTCATTTCCTAATCTAATTCCCTCAGCATCACCTGATTTGACTACATTCCATATCCTCGTTTTGCTTTTGTTGATGTTCATCTTATATCCTCCTTTCAAGACACTGTCCATTCCGTTCAACTGCTCTTCCAAGTCCTTTGCTGTCTTTGACAGAATTACAATGTCATCGCGAACCTCAAAGTTTTTATTTCTTCTCCATCGATTTTAATTCCTATGCCGAATATTTTTTTTGTTTCCTTTACTGCTTGCTCAATATATAGACTGAATAACATCTGGGAGAGGCTACAACTTTGTCTCTCTCCCTTCCCAACCACTGCTTCCCTTTCATGCCCCCCCCCCCCCTGACTCTTATAACTGCGATCTGGTTTCTGTACAAATTGTAAATCGCCTTTCGCTCCCTGTATTTTACCCCTGCCGCCTTTAGAATTTGAAAGAGAGCATTCCGGTCAACATTGTCGAAAGCTTTCTCTATGTCTGGAAATGATAGAAACGTAGGTTTGACTTTCCTTAATCTTTCTTCTAAGATAAGCCGTAGGGTCAGTATTGCCTCACGTGTTCCAACATTTCTCCGGAATCCAAACTGATCTTCCATGAGGTCGGCTTCTACCAGTTTTTCCATTCGTCTGTAAATAATTCGCGTTAGTATTTTGCAGCTGTGACTTATTAAACTGATAGTTCGGTAATTTTCACATCGGTCAACACCTGCTTTCTTTGGGATTGGAATTATTATATTCTTCTTGAAGTCTGAGGGTATTTCGCCTGTCTCATACATCTTACTCACCAGATGGTAGAGGTTTGTCAGGACTGGCTCTCCCAAGGCCGTCAGTAGTTCCAATGGAATGTTTTGTCTACTCCCGGGGCCTTGTTTCGACTCAGGTTTTTCAGTGCTCTGTCAAACTCTTCACGCAGTATCGTATCTCCCATTTTATCTTCATCTACATCCTCTTCCATTTCCATAATATTGTCCTCAAATACATCGCCCATGTATGGACCCTCTATATACTCCTTCCACCTTTCTCCTTTCCCTTCTTTGCCTAGAACTGGGTTTCCATCTGAGCTCTTGATATTCATGCAAGTGGTTCTCTTTTCTCCAAAGGTCTTTTTAAGTTTCCTGCAGGCAGTATATATCCTACCCCTCGTGAGGTAAGCCTCTACATCCTTATATTTGTCCTCTAGCCATCCCTGCTTAGCCGTTTTGCACTTCCTGTCGACCTCATTTTTGAGACGTTTGTATTCCTTTTTATTTCATTCCTCAAAGCTGCCCAGTCTTCTTCTACTGTATTTCTTTCCCCCATTCCTGTCAATTGTTCCCTTATGCTCTCAAAGATATTATAGGAAGGAATATGGTCCATTACTATACTTTGATAGAGTCATTCAAACTTCGCACGCTTTTACTTCCACAAGGCTAAGTGTCCAATTCTGTTTTTATATTCAGTTTAACGTCCCTTCGTATAATTCACAGATCCTACTATCGGTTATTCGGCATGTAATAGAATATACTACTGAATGCTACTTTTTCTCGTGCACACAGTTCCTGAGATATTCTTAGTCTGTGACCTTACGGAAAAAGTCTGTCCGGGTATAAATTAACTATAGTCAATTTTCTTGCAGTTTAACAAAAGTGACCTGACCCCTGGCATAGCATATCACACAGAAATGCCAGCTATATCGCATGCTGCAGCCACGTACACTTATTCGGAGCTTAGAAAACATGACAAGAGAACTAACAATGCCAGCGCATGGTTTATATAGTAGAATTTAGAAACAAAAGTAGCCGCTTTAAACCGTCTTTGATTTCCCTGAGGCACTACTTTGCTGCGGGCATTATTCTGACGAGAGATTATATATCGATAATTTTAAATTAAAATTTTTCAATACTATTAATTTTTTCCATATATGAGAATAAGCCTGGTAATATTGTTCTCAATTAAAAGAGCTGTTACAATGAGTAGCGATGGAATCTTTCGAAAGTTCTAAATGCTAGTCTATTAATAACATTATCTTTCCATCCATGGGAGTTTTTTGATTAACCAGTGCTACCGTCTGCAAGCAGGCAAACGTGGTCTCTTAATTTCGCCGCTCAGCTGGAGGTGCCCAGGTTCATAATCCATGCGTTTCATACGAAAGAAGAGGGAATATAGTCAATGATTTCACCATATCTGATAACTGGAAGTTAACTAACGCCAGAGTCCACCTGAACTCTGAATTCTATCTGCATGATAATTTACACCTGCAGTAGAAATAAAATGTATTCAGTATAGCATATGATATGTATGCAGGGTACTATGCTTCATACTATGAAGAGGAGGGATGACAACTCAGTCCATGGAAATTCAAGGACCTAGTATTAATCATTGTCACATAATATACTGCACAAAACGAAACAATATAATTATCTCGACTTCTAGATGTAAGAATTGAATTCGAATCTTCAGTAAATTTCCCAGAATGCACTGCAGTATATCCTCTAGTTCTTCATGACCGCGTGACTAACTACTGCCTGCTCACCGGCATTGTGCAACGAGCTGTATGAATGACCAGGTGCTGCGCTATACTCAGCGCATTCCACAATGTTATCTCAAGGTGTGAACATCATTGCAGACAATCAGGGTTTTTATGATGATTATAGAAGACAGTTCATATTTAAAGATGTTGCATTCATAGAATACACAAAAGATGCCCGAATAATTGAGATATTCTCAGCAAAAATTGCATCATGAATGTCATTCAAGTATGTGAAAAGATCTAAATCACGGAAGAGTGCAAAGTGGTTAACACTGCTGTGGCGCGCACAGACACGCAAATATAACTGGCGGCTACCGCTGCAGAATAAGCCACATCTGCAACACAGTTCCGGCGCGTTCCGCCAGCCCTCACTAGAAGCATTTCCCGCCAAACATGAAAGCAGCCGCGGAATACGCACGCGCGTGACCCCTTTTTCCGACGCGGATGGTAATACGATGACATCATCATCCGCCAATCGGGTATCGCCAACGGCCGCCAATCCTCACGACAGAGTCCGCGGAGAAAGACTAGAGCCGCCGGGTTAAATAGCCGGCAGGAAAGGAGACAGGCGTCTTTCGACCCGCCGCCAGGAGGAAACATCGTCGCAGCCGGGTTGACCAGGTGCCCGTCTTCAATACGACAGTCTTCGACCCGGAAGCGGCGCCCGCCACATGCTCGGCATCCGTTGGAGAGCATCGGGAGAGCACTACCAAGGAACGTAAAATCAGTTACGTTATAAAAGTCAATTTTATTAAGGTTGTATATTCGTGTTCTGATGCTAAATTTTTGGGCAGGAGAAAAGCCTTTTTATTTTCCAAAGAAGGTTATCTGTTGTAAAATTAAGTGGTATCCTGGCTACACCTAATAAAGCAAATTTTATTATCACGTGGCTGTTGATCAGTGTATATAACAAACACATTTCTAAAAAGGAATTCACTGAGATAATGCTGGCATACCCTGCAAAGATATGGTGATGTCACTTAGATGATTCGACCACACAGATAGCATCATCTACGTCAAAGGAAAGCAGAAGATCACATAGATGCGTCGAACCTTCAAGTTTGCTGCTACTCAAGACCTGGAATTCTATGGGGGTTGTGCTCTCCAACGACTCATAAAGAAGATGCGTCAAATTACTTTTAAGTTGGGTGAGAAATAAATGAATTTTTTGCCTCAGAGACTGTGTTTGATTTATCTTCACTCTGATATATATATATATATATATATATATATATATATATATATATATATATATAGACCTATCCAAAATCTGTATGTTCATTTCACAGATCCTAAATTACTTTGTATGGACAGCTTCATCTATAGGGCGAAAAACTGCAGTCCATGTGAAGTAATGAGGCACTATGGTAATGAATTTGACGCGTCCTCATACACGGCCAATAATCCTTATGGTATTATTCCACAAAACAAGATGGTTATAGGCCTTATGAATGACGGGGCGAATTGATTGCCAATGGTGGAGTTTGTAGGTCTGCGATCAAAAAATGTAGGAAGGTGCCACCCTGATGCAGGCTAAGGGTGTGCTAATATGACATCTAAAGCTCTCTCTACCGAGGACTATTTGCAGAGCCTGTACAGTGGTGTTTGCGATGCTGCATCGTAAACTAGTATTCGATCGGGAGGACTTCTAGTGTACACCATGCTGCACTCTAAAATAGGCCTGTCGCCTCATGGCGATAAGTCATTTGTGATGACGGGATTGAAACTCTCCTGTACTCAGACTACTCACTTCTAGTAAGAGAAGTGCTAGGGAACTCTGATTGAGTGAGAGGGCGAAAACGAGTAACACAGAAAGAGAGAGAGAGAGAGAGAGAGAGAGAGAGGGAGAGACTGTGTCTGTAGTAGGATAGTATGACCCTATTATCGTAGTGTAAGTAATTAAGTGTGTGTGTGTGTGTGTGTGTGTGTGTGTGTGTGTGTGTGTGTGTGTCTGTGTGTGTGTGTGTTGTGTTGTGTTGTGTTGTTTGTGTAAATATTTATCTATTTCCTTGTGTATGTGTACGACAAATACACACACACACACACACACACACACACACACACACACACATACACACACAATTACTTACACTATGACAATAGGGTCACACTATTCAACTACAGATACTCTCTCTCTCTCTCTCTCTCCCTCTACTGCAGTCTCTGCTACCTCCACAGCAGCAAAGATCTTACTGAATACGGTGACCCATTAAAATTTGGTCTGTTGACACACTTTATTATGCCTCAACACCCATCCCATTCGGTTCTAAACAGAATTACCTCAAATTCTCCATCGATTTGCCGAGAATTGAATTATTCATTAGCTTATAAAAATCTTACTCAAAGTCACACGTTGCAGAAGCTCTCTGTCCTGTATTCAAATCAATATATTCCTTAAACCAGCGAGACTGCTTGAAAGAGATCCCTTGTGTGATTCTGATGAGCTCCATCCCCACTGCTGAAGATTACGGTAATGTATATCTCCACTTATTCCCCAGCGTTGTCATCAGTTTTGGGGTGGAGCCTCCGCGTGGAACTAGTCACCGTGAACACAGCAGCAAGTCAGCCTGGGCGTGACGCAAAACAGTAGAGTACGTAATATCTACCTCGACCACATACCCCACATCAGAATCAACTGCCATACCCTTGATTTTTCCACCTAATCCCAAGCATTCGCCTTGGGGCACCCGTTGAAACTCATCAGTCGGCAGTGATTGTTGTATGGTGTGCCTGTATAAATTATTTACCTTGAGATACATGACATAACTCAAACCAACGGATGGTTTGAACCTGTCACCCATCTGTGGGTTATTTGTCTTGGCGTGTCTATGGTTCAAAATGGTTCAAATGGTTCTGAGCACTATAGTACTTAACATCTTAGGTCATCAGTCCCCTAGAACTTAGAACTACTTAAACCTAACTAACCTAAGGACATCACATACATCCATGCCCGATGCAGGATTCGAACCTGCGACCGTAGCAGTCCCGCGGTTCCGGAATGCAGCGCCTAGAACCGCAAGGCCACCACGGCCGGCTCGTGTCTATGGACACATTGGCAAAGACCTCACAGATCCCTTACTCAAGGAAAAGAAGTATGTCAGCATTGGTCAGTAATTCAGTGCTGCACTTCGTTTTCTTTAGCATTGTGACCCAAGATAACCCAGTGCCATGTAATAAAAGGCGAACATGTGGTCATGCACAATTCCCGGAATTTCTCGAAAACATCTGCAAGCAAGTGGACATCTATGTCCATGTAAAAACATTCCTACTTTCTTAAAGTGGTGATGCTGGAATCCCACCAGATGTTCACAGCATACTCACTCTATGCATCTATTATGGCATCACCTGTAAGGTTGCTGGAGAATGCAGTTATGTCGGGTGGCCAGGTTTCATTGAGTTTTGCCATACTATCCAGATACTCATATGGGGAAACTCCCTACCAAGTCACTAGTTGAAACTTTTCCTCATCTCCATGCCGAAATCAGCCAAGTGCTCAACAAGAAAGTGAGTGTCACACCCACTTAAATTTAGAAGAAAATGCGTATGTGTTTTGGTAACTGGCGGATTTACAGAACCACTCAGTGACTGATGTGCTCCATGTTATCACGCCATTATCCCCTAAAGATAATGAAATGCGACTTTTGTGTGGGAGGACGGGAGGGGGGGTTCAAAGCACAGCATCAAGCCGCATTTAATGAAATTCTTGACTACTTTGAGGAGCTGCACTTCCACTACAGGAACACTCTTATAAGCCCAACAGGGTCGTGGTACCCTCATGCCAGATTCCCGATCCTTGTGAACAAGATTTGCTCCTCAAAGGAGTCTGCAATCAGCAAATATTCAAACTGTAGCATGGTGTCACTGACCTGATGTCCTCCACTAAAGCGCTGGGAGAGGGAACTGCAGCTAACCACAGGATCATCTTTATAACCAATACTACTAGTACAATATGATGACTCCGTCCACCCCATTGGTGAAGGTGGTTGTCGTGAGGTGTTGATGATATGTGCCACGGTAACGTACCCTCCATTGATGGCGAGGATGAGATGGTGGAGGGGATGAGATGCTGCGATATCAAGCCATCTGAGCAGCAGCCTGGAGCTTCTCCTGCTCCAGCCCTGACCCTTTTCCCAGAGGGAGTGTGGCCTATGGAACAATGCTGGTGCGGCATCATGGATGGTGGCGGGAATGGCGGCGGTGGCAGTGGCTGCGGCGGTGGCTTCCCTCACGAAGAGTAGCAGCATCTTGACCCATGAGGTGTGCCTTACCGGGCGACATTTTGGTGAAGTAGGCCTCGCCACCCCTAGTACCCACGCCACGCTATGTTGCATGAATTTTTACCTTTCCATGGCCGCTATAGAAGGGAGAGAAAATAATGAAAATAACTAAGTACAACATCACAGGCAGCACCAGCTGGTGCAAGGAAAGAAATATTACAGAATATTATTATTATTATTTGTATTTGGAATGAGTAATTACCTATTTCACTCTGGCTCCTTCGCATCTCCCTTAGCCGGCCGAGGTGACCGAGCGGTTCTAGGCGCTTCAGTCCGGAACCGCGCTACTGCTACGGTCGCAGGTTCGAATCCTGCCTCGGGCGTGGATGTGTGTGATGTCCTTAGGTTAGTTAGGTTTAAGTAGTTCTAAGTTCTAGGGGACTGATGACCTCAGATGTTAAGTCCCATAGTGCTTAGAGCCATTTGAACCAAGCCATCTACCTTATCTCCTCACAACAACAAAAGTATCTCTCCATTTCCTCCATCCATTGTGGCATTTTGTTCTCACCTGAACTGGGGAAGAGCGATCTGTCCAGCTTTCCTAAATCGCCTGCTACATAATGATCTAGTAACAAAAATATACAAATGCAAAAAATCTATGAGGAAAAAAATACACTTGCAGGAGATCTATGATGGCTTCAGCTTATCCACAACTCATACCCCACCCTGTCCATATTATTCTGCCACAAAATCATCTACAACAAAGAATACATGACATATTTTATGTATATGATGAAATGTTCGTCAAAAAGCAACATAAAACATACAAACAGTACTATGAAGATGAAAAATATATATACCACTTACAATACTATTGCTGCTGCTGCTGTTACTGGCTTTTAGCAGCCAGTACGTCAGTTACCTGCTGGACACATACTGAAAAAAAGAAAAAACGAAATTCTTAGTGAAAAGAAAATCAGTCACGTTTACCGATTTGATCCTCAAAATCTTCTACAACAACATATTACGTGAATATTAAATTTTTTTTTTGAATGAAATTTCTTGTACAGGATACTATGATGAAGAAAATATGGACATAGAAAATTTTCAGTGAAAAAGTAACATTTTTGATTTTGATGCACGAAATCATGTAAAACAGAAAATACTCACTGACTGACCACTAAATAACAGTAACATACTATATATGAAGAAAAATATAGATATATTACTTACGACAATAATGTTGCTGTTGCTGCTGCTGCTGCTGCTGTTGGACCTCCAACTCTTCGACAATTTGGTTGATGTGCACTGAAAGAATAAAATGTTAAATACTATCAAATTCGTAGACTATAGGGACAAAGTTACAGTTGTTGATTTGAATCTGTACTCACCAAGTAATTGTCATTCCTGAAACTGACTGGTTGACAGGTTCAGATACGTTGGTTCATGCATGCACAAACAGGAAGTAACCATTTGAGGTAGCTCGTGACAGGAATGTGCTTTTGTTCATCGGATTAGTGCAAGCCCGAGTGCACTGCTCCTTGCAGCATCTCAGGCCCTGGCCAATGTGGAGCGGCCTGGCAATCAATGTGTGATGCACCCTGGCCGACGGCAAGTCGTGAGCACCAGATATATCTAGCATGATCTGTGACAGTGTAATTGTGTGTTTTGGAATAAAAATGAAGCGCTGCAATTTCGCACACTGCCTTGTAGCCCATAAATTGTTTAATCAATATTCCACACACTGCAGTCAATTTCTCGCAAACTGAACAATATTTCCAGAACACACCAAGGAAAACTGAAGGATAGCAACATAATTAATTAGTCAATGAATTCAACAGAGTGAGAGGCAGGATATTAAATCGACAAGAAGCAGCTCATGAATACCAAAAGTAGCACAGTAGGCTATTTATGACCAATTTTTTTCGATCAGTTTAATTACTTTGTCAATTAATTTGATATCAAAAGTGGCACAAGACTTCAGGGATTTCCCAGTGGGGGACAAAGAAAAGTGGCTCAGAAACCCAATTTAAAAGCACATGAAATTCAGAAAGTGGTGAGGACACTGGTGGAGGAGGGAGGAGAGAGAAAATCAGTGACATCTTCAGAGGGGGTGGGGGTGGGGAGGGGTTAATGAATTACTCTGATATAGTGGCATATCACAATAGGTTGAGGACCTGTCAAATAAAAGGGAACAATAGGCTAAAGGCTGACATGTAGCAGAACAACAGGTTTTCCCGTGACTGTATGCTTGCTCCTGATGTAGGAAACCTGCACTAACAAAATTGCCTGTTGTTGCCATTAACCCACTACTTTAATTATATTCCTGATATTGAGACTCATTTAAAAAAACAATAACAAATGGAAGATTCCACTTGTCCTGTGATGGACCACATAGTGTATAGGGCTATGATGTGTGAAAAATTTAAAGAAAAGTTCTAAATACGCTAGCCAACCCTGAAAACACTTCAATTAACAGGAATGGGGTGTAGTGGTGCGGCAACTGTGTGGATGAAGGAGATGTAAAAACGATACTGTGCCATGTGCATGGACCACGATCTGTCTCTCTGAAAACTGAAGCTAAGCTTGAACACAGAGTAACGCAAATTTAGACCTAAAAGTGCTGCAAATAATACATTAAGCCTGTATATAAGAAAACATGATCTGTTGCAGGCTGTAACGATTACTATGGGCCATGATTTCTTTTATAACGTATTTAGAGACTGTGGATACCGAAAAGAAGTGCCCAGCTACAAGTGGCCATGAGGAAGTAACTCCAGTGCCAATACCCAACATCAATAAGCAGCCGGCCGGAATGGCCGTGCGGTTCTAGGCGCTACAGTCTGGAACCGCGTGAGCGCTACGGTGGCAGGTTCGAATCCTGCCTCGGGTATGGCTGTATGTGATGTCCTTAGGTTGGTTAAATTTAAGTAGTCCTAAGTTCTAGGGGACTGATGACCACAGCAGTTAAGTCCCATAGTGCTCAGAGCCATTTGAACCAACATCAATAAGCAACTTGAATTCTCTGGCTGCCGTGGTACAGCTATTTCCTTGTTCTTGAAGCTAGTGTTGCGAATCATACGCCATGTTTACATCCACACATGGACAGCATGATATGGTTGGCTCTGAGCACTATGGGACTTAACATCTGTGGTCATCAGTCCCCTAGAACTTAGAACTACTTAAACCTAACTAACCTAAGGACATCACACATATCCATGCCCGAGGCAGGATTCGAACCTGCGACCGTAGTAGTCGCGCGGTTCCGGACTGAGCGCCTGAACCGCTAGACCACCGCGGCCGGCGACAGCATGATAGTTACCACTGTCAGTCTCCTTGCATCTATATGTAGTGAGTGCTGGAGACATGAGTGGCTAAAACGTGATGACCTACTTTAACGTGTACACGACTACAAGAACGAGTCATCTCAACACATAATGACGACGTGTAATGCCTGGTGGCTGGTGCACACTGAATTAAGTAATAATTTTTTTTTATTCATCTCAAGATGGCGCATTAATGACCTGAAACTAGTAATCAATAAAGGAATTTAGCAATCTTGACGTAGGATTTTTACCCACACATTTTAACATGATACATCTCCTGTCTTCCAATTTGAAAATGCCAAATGACAACATAAGTCGCTTATGTTTGGGATGGGGTCCTATTACAATAATGTGTAATACCTCTGTAATAAGGTTTTAAAGAGTGAACGCAAATATAGTGTTTTTGAAAAATTTGGAATTCTATTTGAAGAATGATATTATGGATTATTGATACGGAAAGAGGTGCTTTAGGTCAGGTGAAGTTCTCTTGAAGAGTCGTTTCACAAGAACAGTTATGAGAAAGCAAGATCTCTGGTTTGTGGAAATTACGTTAAATTACATTTTGAGTTGGCTCGATATTCTGATACTGAGTGAAAATGATATTCGTGAGATTATTCCATGGTTATATAGACTTTATATTCCTTCTGGAAAGGAGAAATATAGAGATAATGGTGAAATAAGTTTTCAACTGACTGTTCGTAAATAATCAGAGGTGATCTTTGCGACTGAAGCGAAGTTTAAGGAACACCGATACTAACATCGCTGGACGCTATAGATTACTACAAATGCAATATTAGTGTGAAATATCACCTTATTCATGAGAGAACTATGATAATAAATTTCTTAAAACCAATGCATTCCCTAAAACAAATGCTGCAGATTGATTAAATTTATAGTTCGTGAATTAATCACAGATTATTTCAAAACCGGATATGAAAGAACCAGAGATAATTAATAGCACCGATTTCTCATGAAGTTAGTATCTATGTATTACTATCTCAACAAAATTAACGAGACTGTGATAAGGTGATTTTCAAAACTCAAACTGATAATAATTATAAAAGAGCTGACGACCGACCATCAAGACGGATCTGCAACCTAGTTAAATATTTTATTCAGAACTACACTGTGATGTCTGCCTGTGGTACGAATTAAACACTACCGCAGTAGTAACTCGTAACTGACAGATGGCACATTCTGTTATGGCGGAGCTCTTCGGAAGCACTGTAGCGATTCAACCGCCTGTTAGACACGTGGACTAGAATTTTGGTTTTCTTTTGTGTTCCCAAGCTAGAGAACAGCGCGCCAGAGACAACAAGACATAAGACTTAAGGAACTGGCCAGAACATTTCTAACTGCAAGTTTCTGGAATGGGGCGACACTACGATTCACTTCGATGGCCACATTTTTCCTTCTTTGGTGGAGTACAGAGACGTCAGCTTATTTTTCTCATTGTCGGGATTTAAATTTCACTTTCTAGTTGGGAATTCCTACTTGAGGCGAGAAAGAACGCAAGTAGAAAAGAGGGACTCTGCGTCCCTTCCGACACTTCGGTTTCTTCTCTCACTTGTTATTTGAGACACTTTGGCCAGGGGGATTCGGGCGGAGACTTCACCTAGCAGGTTTCTAGTTCTGACCTCGTCCGAGGGCGATACAGCAGCTGCCCACAAACAGGAGTAGGTAGTGATCCGACGCCACTACCCTCAGCCAACACATTCACATTTCAGTGATGGTGAGATAGACGTTCAGCACCGGCAGTACAGATCACGATAAATTTAGTAATCCTCCATAATAATACGGTTAGATTCGACTTGGCCACTGGAGCAGACAAGTTCCACAATAGATACACTTCTGTTTCGAGCATGATAAGCAGTCACCTTGTTGGAGTCGTAGAGTTTGTTCTGTCAGTTTTAATAGTTCGAAATCTGATTTAATCATCCCTATCCCAAACTTTTCCAATCACAGTTCATTCAAATTTTGCTTCTTCGTTCCGCTATTAATGTTTGTCATGTCAGAAGCACGTTTTTGCATAATTATTTGACAATTTTTGAAAATCAGTTATCGTTAATAAATTCAGGGAGTCATTTTACCATTGAATTTCATTCCGTAGATAGTCCTCCTTTTGTGTAATCAGTGAAACTTTGCGGTTACTCCCAATCACTGAGACATTGAAAGTTAGCGTTTATTAATTACGTTGTGTACCGTTTATTTGGTAGTGTTTCGTTAGGCAGAAACCTAGGTAGGCAACTAGCTTGCATGATAAATCTCTCTTGACCTGACGAGGTGTTCGCAACAGATTCTGGAAAACGCCTAGGACAATGCAGGGACCCAAGCCTATAACCCAAGTTATGAGGTTCTGACCACAACCCATTAAGAAGAATAGAAAATACTGGTCCGCCATTTGCAAGCTGAACAAAATGCCCCGTCCACCAGGTACCGGAAACTGTCTCCAGTGTCCGCAGTAACAAACAGGATGAACATACAGGAACAGTCAGGAAATGATACACTATCTGATCAAAAGTATCTGTATATCAGTTAGTGGAGGTTAGCCCATCCTTCGGCTTTACGACGACTTCACCTCTGCTGAAGAAAGTTTCAGAGGAGTGTCTGACTGTCTGTGGAGGAATGGCAGCCTAATCATCAAGGGACGAAACCAAAGAAGGTAGTGATGTTCGACACTGGGTCTGGAACGACATTTCAAAGGTGTTCCATTTCGTTCAGGTCGGGATTCTGGCAGTCCAGTCCATTCTGGAATGTTACTGATCACAAACCAATGCCTCAGAGGTGTTGTTTATGAGAGGGAACATTGTCATACTGATAAAAATAATCGTCTCCAAACTTTTCGCTGTTGTATTCTGCATAGAATGCTATAAAATGTGTACATATTTTTCTTCATCCAGAGTTCTCCTCAGTGCAGTGAAAAGCACCCAATATCGTAACACCACCTCCTCCGTACTTCATTACTGGAGCTACACATGATGGCAGGTAACATTTCCCATGTTTTCGCCGAAGCCAAATCTTTCCATCCGACTGCCACAGGCAATCACTCCAAATCAGTCATTTCCAGTCATTCATTGACGACTGACGCGCTTTACACCACTTTGAACGCCCCTTGACATTTGCAACAGAAATCTGTAAGTATTGAGGATCTTCTCGACTATTCTACTTCATTCTCTTAACTTTATACGCACCCTTATTACCCACCTCACACCTACACACATTTTCTGTCCACGCCTGATACAAAAGCGTAAATCATAAACAGAGCAAGAATCATCGTTAAGATGCACACTGAATGCAACCTAATAGCTAGAAACAGAAAATACTAAAACTACAGGGTCATTGTAGGCGTGGCCATATGGCTGTTGCCCAGGTACTTTATATAGGTCAGATATAATCCGTGGGGCGGCTTATGCACTTCTCAGCTGCTCCATCCACGTAAGACGTCGATTCCACTTCTCGCGTGCAGGCGTGACAACTTGCCTGCTGACAACATGTAGCATATTTGCACCAATGTTGCTGCTATCGATACCCGCTGAGACGCCGATACTAAATCCCTACTTCCATTAATCCGCATGCAGTGCGGATAGCGGCTGGGTTTATGCCAGTGCCGGCAAGATAGAGGGATAAGGGGGGGAGGGGGTCTACTTCTGAAAGAATCAAGTGAAGTGGCTTCTTCTGGAATGTGGAGTGGCCAGACGTGGTCCTGCAGGCAGAATGTCGATGGCCGAAAACTATGGTGATTCGATGTGTAGGAGGGGTTAAGGGGGGGGGGGGGAATTGCTGGGCAATGAGAGTTGTTTCCTGACCATGGGCACCTCTAGACCAGTGGTTCCCAACAGGTGGTCGGCGGACCCCCATGGGTCCGTGAGCTATGCCAGAGGGATCAGCAAGATGCTATTAGAATAAAAATTATATTAAATATATTTCGTATGATAACAGATATTTTGTTTTGGCTGCTCAATATTTTTTCAATAATGAATATGTCAATGATTTTTCTAAGTACCAAAAATAGAAAACGTATAAAAAGACTCTTATTTCGGCTTTTTTAGGTACTTGATACTGTGATATGACAAGGTACCAATCATGCTCGGTGAGGGGGTCCTCAAGAAAATTTTGTTGGGAACCCCTGGTCTAGACCATTCGACTGCGTGCTTACCAGTGGCGTAGTGGTGGCGCAGTTTCTACTGGTTACTGGTGAGAGCGCGGCGCAGGCGGCTCAGGATTACTAACAGTGGCAGTGCGGGTGATTGTGTGTGTCAGATCCCTGGGTAAGTGACAGCCAGCGTCAGTGGGAGCACTGCTTATTAATGCAGCGCCGCGCGGAGTTGCCGCGCCGTTTTAGGCGCCATGTCACAGGTAGCGCAGCCTCTTCCACCGGAGGTTCGAGTACTCCCTGGGGCATGGCTTGTGTGCTGTCCTTAGCGTAAGTTAGGTTAAGTTAGTTTAAGTAGGTATAGGGACCGGTGATCTCAGCAGTTTAGTCCCTTAGGAATTCACACACATCTGAACATTTTGTGAATGCAGCAGCAGCCGTGGCTGGTTTGGGTGGCGGCTCTGAGCTCGAAATCGGCGGGGACGTCGAACGGTTGATTACCAAACACCTTATTTGAATAGTGTCGTGTGTCACACTACGTCGTCGTCTTGTAATACGCAAGCAGCAATAAATTTGTTTTATGCCTTTCTTTTGGGATACGTTCTTTAGATGCCCTGCCCTGACGCCACCGGCTGATCGTTTTATTTCTTTTCTCTCATGTGTGTGTGTATGTGTGTGTGTGTGTGTGTGTGTGTGATGCCAGGGTCACATAATTGTCTTTTAGACATCGGGTACCATCGGCGGCACAAACACAATGTAAGGTGAATGTATTTGAGAATAATACATCCCAATACAGCCACCGAACACGAAGTGTGTTGGCAGGTTCAATTATAGTCGTTTCTAGAACATATCTGATCAGGTGGTATTTCCACACCAAGAGATCAGACTAGGCCTATATTCACTCCATGTTGGCTTACTATTATGGGTAGTGTTTCAAACTCTCGGCAAATCACATCTTTCTAGGTCGTCTCTCATTACAGTTTACTCACAAATTTTGTGACAAATACTAGACGAAGCGCGCGGCTACTCTTTAAATCTTTAGTACCTGTTCCATGAATTTAACTTAGTGTCCAGTTAGTGGTGTTTAAATTCTGTTCCATAGGAGTACTCGTTTTACCAACGACCTTCCGACTAGAGAGGAAAAGACGACAGTAATTGAGGGTAGCTTTTTGCCCTCTGGGTGGGAAGCTGCCCCTAAAAGGCGGAGGAATTAGCAGTGATCAACGACACGAGGATGCCGAACACAATGGAAACAATTTCGTTAAAGACAAATAATACGTATCGCCAGCACATCTGAACTGGAAGCGAAACGGTTTGATGGCGATCTCTCTACTGGCAAAAAGGTTTCGAAAGAGTTCATAATTATTCGGGTCTTCGGGAGGGGACTGCCAGCGGGAAGGAAACGATGAAACAAAAGGTTGAATAACATTCTACGATTAGAAGCGTGGAATATCCGGTATGAACGTGGCAGGGAAGTTAAAAAGTTCAAAAAGATAAATGAAGAAATTAAATCTAGAAATAGTGTGTATCGGCGAGGTGAAATGGAAGGAATTCAAGGATTTCTGATCAGACGAATTTATGTCAGCATCAACAGCAGCAGAACATGGTATAACATCACTAGGATTAGTTATGTGTAGGGAGGTTGGGCAGAGAGAGTGAGATATTGTGAACAGTTCACTGATAGGGTTGTTCTCAAGTATATGTGCACTCGCCACATACAGAACCAAATATTTCATGATACTTAACGGGTAATTTGGCTCGTAAAGGGAGATAATAAATTAATATTCATGGGGGATTGCAACGAGACAGTGGGGGAAGGAATATAAGAAGCAGTTACTAGAAAATATGTGCTTCGTAGTAGTAGGAATGAGAGGCGAGAAAGAATAACGGAGATGTTTTAATACACTCCTGGAAATTGAAATAAGAACACCGTGAATTCATTGTCCCAGGAAGGGGAAACTTTATTGACACATTCCTGGGGTCAGATACATCACATGATCACACTGACAGAACCACAGGCACATAGACACAGGCAACAGAGCATGCACAATGTCGGCACTAGTACAGTGTATATCTACCTTTCGCAGCAATGCAGGCTGCTATTCTCCCATGGAGACGATCGTAGAGATGCTGGATGTAGTCCTGTGGAACGGCTTGCCATGCCATTTCCACCTGGCGCCTCAGTTGGACCAGCGTTCGTGCTGGACGTGCAGACCGCGTGAGACGACGCTTCATCCAGTCCCAAACATGCTCAATGGGGGACAGATCCGGAGATCTTGCTGGCCAGGGTAGTTGACTTACACCTTCTAGAGCACGTTGGGTGGCACGGGATACACGCGGACGTGCATTGTCCTGTTGGAACAGCAAGTTCCCTTGCCGGTCTAGGAATGGTAGAACGATGGGTTCGATGACGGTTTGGATGTACCGTGCACTATTCAGTGTCCCCTCGACGATCACCAGTGGTGTACGGCCAGTGTAGGAGATCGCTCCCCACACCATGATGCCGGGTGTTGGCCCTGTGTGCCTCGGTCGTATGCAGTCCTGATTGTGGCGCTCACCTGCACGGCGCCAAACACGCATACGACCATCATTGGTACCAAGGCAGAAGCGACTCTCATCGCTGAAGACGACACGTCTCCATTCGTCCCTCCATTCACGCCTGTCGCGACACCACTGGAGGCGGGCTGCACGATGTTGGGGCGTGAGCAGAAGACGGCCTAACGGTGTGCGGGACCGTAGCCCAGCTTCAAGGAGACGGTTGCGAATGGTCCTCGCCGATACCCCAGGAGCAACAGTGTCCCTAATTTGCTGGGAAGTGGCGGTGCGGTCCCCTACGGCACTGCGTAGGATCCTACGGTCTTGGCGTGCATCCGTGCATCGCTGCGGTCCGGTCCCAGGTCGACGGGCACGTGCACCTTCCGCCGACCACTGGCGACAACATCGATGTACTGTGGAGACCTCACGCCCCACGTGTTGAGCAATTCGGCGGTACGTCCACCCGGCCTCCCGCATGCCCACTATAAGCCCTCGCTCAAAGTCCGTCAACTGCACATACGGTTCACGTCCACGCTGTCGCGGCATGCTACCAGTGTTAAAGACTGCGATGGAGCTCCGTATGCCACGGCAAACTGGCTGACACTGACGGCGGCGGTGCACAAATGCTGCGCAGCTAGCGCCATTCGACGGCCAACACCGCGGTTCCTGGTGTGTCCGCTGTGCCGTGCGTGTGATCATTGCTTGTACAGCCCTCTCGCAGTGTCCGGAGCAAGTATGGTGGGTCTGACACACCGGTGTCAATGTGTTCTTTTTTCCATTTCCAGGAGTGTAATACCGAATACACTGTGCAGAAACCACAAGAAGAAGAGCTGTACTTGTAAAAGTCTCAGGGGCATGGGAAGATACCAGGAAAATTATATCATGGTCTCATGGTCAGGCAAGGATTCCGTTATCAGACATCGTAGTGCAAGTTGTACACAGGAGCTGATATGAACTTGCCTAACAATTAAGTAAAGATGAAGACTAGGCTGAGGTTTAAGAGTGTCGTCCGGAACTTCAATGTGAAAAGAAATGGGCTCAGTTACAGAAGAACTGAGGAATGATGAGATGCGTTTTAAGTTCTCTTAGGCTATAGATTCTGCGATGATGAATACCACGTTTGGTAGTCAATTGAAAAGGAATGGACATTTCTAAATAGGGCAATTATCAAATTTGAAGAAATAAACATATAAAGAGCAGTCAAACGAAAAGTAAGTATACTATTCATGATTTCAAAAGTGATCGCCATAACTGCTAATACATTTGTCCCACCGTGAAGAACACGGTTAATACCTTCATGCAAAAATGTTTGCGATTGTCTTAACAACCATGATCGTCCCCAGGTGTGCACTTCCACGTTCAAAGAAAATCAGCGGCCACGAATTTCTTTCTTCATGGGTCCAAAACTACGTAAATTACGGGGGTGAGATTGGGACTGTATAGAGCATGTGCAAGGGCTCCCCAGCGAAATTTCTGCACCGTAGTCAAAACATCTTGCCAACAAAATGCCAGCCGACATGTTTCCAAGGTCGTTTTGACTACGGTGCTAAAGTTTCGCTTGAAAGCCCTTACACATCCTCCATAAAACCCCAATCTCTCCCTAAGCGATTCACTTTTTTTGGAGCCCCTAGCGAGACATTCGAGGCCGTCAATCTGCTTCGGATGAAGAGGCGCACGCCTGGCATCATTCGTGGTTCCGTAGGCTGCCGCAAACACATTTCCATGAAAGTATTGACCGTCTTCTTCACGGTGGGACTAATTTATTAACAGTTATGGTAATTAGTTTTGAAATCATGAATGGTATACTTACTTTTCATTTGACAGCCCTTTATATGTTTAGCTGTTCAAAGTTTATGATTGCCCTACTTAGAAATGTTGAAACCTTCCCGTCTCCTCTATGTCTCTTTTGTTACGCAACCTTCCCTTCTACAACAATCTATGAAACCTTCCCTTATGATTTCTACCTCTTGCTTAATAATAAAAAATGAAATCTTACCTTTGAAATTAATTCTCTTTCTTAATCTTCACATACAAATTTGAATGCTGCTTATTAAAAGTGATTCTTTTTATTAGTTCGACGAAACATAGAATGTGTCGTCGTCGTGGCCCTCAGTCGTTACCTGCAATAACCCAAAACTGTTCCTTATCTTTTTGTACTGTTACTGGATCGCCATCTGACTGCTACATCGAATCCATTAGCCGCTGATGGGCTTTCATAATAAGTGGCTGTATTTATTACCAAAGCTGACATTATTCTTTAATAGCAAAGCTGATGTTATTCTTTAATTTGACTGAAGTTACGTAATTCATAGTTAAACTTTTTCTTGACAACAATAAAATTTTGCAATTTTTTTTTACATTGATGGTTATTGGGATGGATTATTTCAGTAATGCAATATTGCTGGCAAAAATTAATTATATTCTGAATGAAACGATTTTAAAAACGTTCAAATGGGACTTACTTTTTACAATAATCTGACAACTAGCATTGCGCAAACGTATCTTCAGTAGTCTTGAGTTTCACAAAAAAAAAAAAATAAATAAATAAATAAATAAATAAATAAATAAATTCAATAATATTAGTTCCTCTTATGATAATAGTTAGCTGATGTCTCTGTACATCCGTTTATAATCTCCTGTAAATCATAGCTGGTGGCTGGCAGGCACACCGCTCCTCTCAACCTCTCGCTTCAGACCTGCTACCGACTCGCTTCACTTCTCGCTTACTACTGACTCCTACGAACGCTAAAGTGCGGTCTCTCCTGCCAACAATGCTTTCTGGTGCAGACAATCCCTGCTACCATTACAAAATGTATCAATGCGCGGTCTTTCCCGCTCTTTTCTTAAAATGTATCCATACGCGGTCTCTCCCGCCCTTTTTAAAATTATATCAATTTGCGGTCTCTCTTGCCAACAATGCTTCGATGCAGACACTCCCTGCTACCACAATTATTTCCAACATGACAAATATTAATTATTCCTACTTAATCCTATTAATAAAATATAAACATCTTTCATAAATTGTGGTTTCACAATAGACAGAAGAAATATACACGCCTTACAATGTCCATTCCTTTGCAGTTGATCTGCCAACAGTGGTATTCATCATCGCAGAATCTGTAACCTAAGAGAACTTAAAATGCATATCATCATTGCTCATCTCGTCTGTAACTGAGTCCTCTTCTTTCCACATTGAAGTTCCGGACAATACCCTTAAACCTCAGCCTAGTCTTCATCTTTGCTTAATTGTTATGCGAGTCTACAAGGTTCATTCAAGTTCTAAAGCCTCCGATTTTTTTTCTCCGGACTGGAAAGAGATAGAAACATGCACATTGTTTTAAAATGAGGCCGCGTTCATTGTCAATACGTCCCAGAGATGGCAGCACCGTACAGCAGATGGAATTTTACTGCCAGCGGTGAGAATGAGAACTGTTTTAAATACTTAAAATGGCGACGTTTTTCTTACTTGAACAGCGTGCAACTATTCGTTTTCTGAATTTGCGTGGTGTGAAACCAATGGAAATTCTTCGACAGTTGAAGGAGACGTGTGGTGATGGAGTTATGGATGTGCCGAAAGTGCGTTCGTGGGTGCAACAGTTTAATGAAAGCAGAACGTCGTGTGACAACAGAGCGAAACAACCTTGGGCTCGCACAAGCCGATCTGACGACATGATCGAGAAAGTGGAGAGAATTGTTTTGGGGAATCGCCGAATGACTGTTGAACAGATCACCTTCAGAGTTGGCATTTCTGTGGGTTGTGTGCACACAATCCTGCATGACGACCTGAAAATGCGAAAAGTGTCATCCAGGTGGGTGCCACGAATGCTGACAGACGACCACATGGCTGCCCGTGTGGCATGTTGCCAAGCAATGTTGACACGCAACGACAGCATGAATGGGACTTTCTTTTCGTCGGTTGTGACAATGGATGAGACGTGGATGCCATTTTTCAATCCAGAAAAAAAGCGCCAGTCAGCTCAATGGAAGCACACAGATTCACCACCACCAAAAAAATTTCGGGTAACCGCCAGTGCTGAAAAAATGATGGTGTCCATGTTCTGGGACAGCGAGGGCGTAATCCTTACCCATTGCGTTCCAAAGGGCACTACGGTAACAGGTGCATCCTACGAAAATGTTTTGAGGAACAAATTCCTTCCTGCACTGCAACAAAAACGTCCGGGAAGGGCTGTGCGTGTGCTGTTTCACCAAGACAACGCACCCGCACATCGAGCTAACGTTACGCAACAGTTTCTTCGTGATAACAACTTTGAAGTGATTCCTCATGCTCCCTACTCACCTGACCTGACTCCTAGTGACTTCTGGCTTTTTCCAACAATGGAAGACACTCTCCGTGGCCGCACATTCACCAGCCGTGCTGCTATTGCCTCGGCGATTTTCCAGTGGTCAAAACAGACTCATAAAGAAGCCTTCGCCGCTGCCATGGAATCATGGCGTCAGCGTTGTGAAAAATGTGTACGTCTGCAGGGCGATTACGTCGAGAAGCAACGCCAGTTTCATCGATTTCGGGTGAGTAGTTAATTAGAAAAAAAATCGGAGGCCTTAGAACTTGAATGCACCTCGTATGTCTGCCCATGTGTACAACTTGCACTGCAATATCTAATAATGGAATCCTTGCCTGACCGTGATGTAATTTTGCATGGGGTAACAGGATACTTCAGTAAAAGAACTGAAGAAGAAAGTAAAAAACTCTATATTGAAAGACGGTAGACCAGGCTACGCCATGTGGGGATTAAATAAATGTGAAGTACAGGGAAACCAAGGCATGACGACCGCAAGAAGAAGTGAAGAAATCGGAAAAGCTCGTTGAGCATATAGAAAACTTAACACAAATTTCGGCTAAATTAAAAGCAAGGCCGGCAACGATAAGATCCAATGGGAGTTCTGCTGTTAAATGCAGAGGTGAAAGCTGATAGACGGAATTTCTAAAATCATTGGAGGATGTGGCAACCAACAACTACTCAGTTGGGTTCGTAGAACCTATGAGACAGGAGACATACCATCAGACTTTCGGTAAAAAGTCATCCACACAGACAGCAAGGGCAGGTAAGTGCGGTAATTATCGGACAATCGGCTTAACGTCTAATGCATCCAAGTCGCTAACAAGAATAAAACACAGATGAATACTAAGAAAACTGGGAATCTGTTAGGTGACAGTCAATTCGACTTTCGGAAGGTAAGGGACTGGACGGTCTGAAGTTGCACTTGACAATGGAATCAAGATTTAAGACAATTAAGACTCTTTCATAGGGTTTTTACGATGTACGTAAAACGTTTGACAATGTAAAATAGTGTTCGAAAGTGCTGAAATTAGAGTCGCTTATGATATTGCCACCTGCAGTGAAAGTGAAGAATTATAGGACCTGACGAACGGAATAGTATAAGGAATATATGGGAACTCCGGAAAAGAGGAGAATCGAAGTGTTTGAGCTGTGGAGGAATATTGATAATCACGTGCTCTGACGAGGCAGGGGTTGAGGACGTTCTCTGCAGAATCGGCGACGAACGGAACAAATCGAAAAAAGACGGGACGGAATGATAGGTCATGTGTTAAAGAACGTCAAGAAATAACTTCCATTATTCGAGATGGGACTGTGAAGAGTACTGTGGTGCAAGTGTTACTCTGAGACGAAGGGATTGGCACAAGAGAAGAACTCGCGGCGGGTCAGATCGAACAAGTCAGAAGAAGAAGACTGGTGTTAAAAAAAAATTAAAAAAAACAGGTGGTGATGATATTATATCTGAAATTTCATGAAGAGCCATTAATGGCAGAAACCAGGGTCGTATTTAAATAAACAACAATGCACTCAAATGGCGGTGTGCTCATTTAAAAATTATGGTATGACTGTTGCTGATCAACACCAAAAACTGTTTAAAGAAAAAGATCTGGAAAATGGAACCTACATTCTATGGGCAAGTAAAGAAACTGGAACCAAACATACTAACAGGAGAGTTTGTGGAGTTCTTTGAAAAAATCAGTAAAGGTAAAATTGAAACAATGAAATGGGTCGATGCATTAAAGAAAGATCTGAAGGAAGCAGGAACACGTTTTGATGTTCCAAACAGAACAATTTATAGGCAGAAAATTAACGACTGGGGAGGTGGCATGGCAGAAAAATCCAAGAAGACTAGAACAACCTGGTCTGACGACCGGAGAAAAGTCCATTCTGAGAAAATGAAAGTAAAATGAGTAAAGCGAAAAGATGAAACCAAACTGTGAAAACGCCCTTTGTTGTACATCGTATGGACCAGTGGGGCCTACAAGTGAATAAATAATATTACGGGGGATTTTTACGGCAATGAAATCGCCGCCACTACTGGTGACCACCATTAACTTGCGGTCAATATTTGATTTAGAATTTAATGTTTCACTGCTATTCGAGTTCAAGAGCCCTTACTGCACGTTATCTTGTGTTCAGTTTTGAAGATATTATGATTTATTTTAACTGCTATTAACCTTGACCTTTCATCCAATAGTGACATTAGTACACACGATGATCAGATGAGCTGTTCACCTCAAATATTTCCGGAACCGCTTAAGATATCGTAGTTCTGTTTAATGTAAATGTTTTGTGTGAAAATATTCACTAAACTGCATACAGCCTCTTTTCATGGATACATGAATTACAAAAATAATCGTACCTCTTTCGCTTTTTCAAATAGAAATACTTTTATTTCAGCTGCTAGTATCATAGTTCTCAAACAGAAAGATTAAGTAGCGTTTCAGTCTTCAAAATCAGATTAATAATTTTGCAGTAATTAAAATATTCATAGCTTAGGATTTATCTGTTAGCACATGAAACCGATTGTTGTGAGGAGTGTCACGTCGGATGAGGATGAGGAGGAAATAGAATGTCTTACCACTGCGATACTGGTGTAATTGGGGCACAGAGGAAATGAAGCTTTCATCACATTAGAGTCATGGATGCAAAGGCGAGAGTACAGAGCAGGCCGATCGCCATCTAGCGAAGCTTGCCGTCTCTCACCCTACTTTCCACAACGCCACCATTGGCTATTGCAGCATCGACGAACCAGGTTTTTATAACGGACATTGCAATGGATTAAGAGTTGGACAAGATTGTCTTGCCAGTACCGGAAGATGAATTAACCATAATGCCACCAAAAGCAGAAACTGCCTTGAGAAACAAAAGAGTAGCCAGCCTCTGTGACCGCTGCTACGGTCGCAGGTTCGAAACCTGCCACGGGCATGGATGTGTGTGATGTCCTTAGGTTAGTTAGGTTTAAGTAGTTCTAAGTCTAGAGGACTGATGACCGTGAATGTTAAGTCCCATAGTGCTTAGAGTCAATTTGAACCCAAACAAAAGAGTTCCGGTTATCGCCGCCAGTATACGAAGATCGCAGAAGGGGAGAAAAGGGATGAAGACGTCACCGGATGTCGACGGCTTTGTAATGGAGATGGCACTCGAAATCTCCACTTCAATACGGACCCAGATCATTTGAAGCTAGAACCTGAAGCTGTGCTCTTTTCTGCAAGGGTGGACGTAAACCTCGAACATCCAAATACAACACAGTATACAGCCCCTCCCACTATTGGTAATTGCAACCGACAACGCGGAAAACACAAGGATTTCCAACTGACTCGTCTTTCCAATCTCACGGTACGAGCATAAAATCAAAGAGCACTGGCAACAACACATGTCGTGATTGTCCTCTACCAGTATATTCGACGCCAACACGCACACTGTGCGGCGGACATCGGACTAGCTACAGCGGTTGCACCGTGTGGAAACGCGCTATAGCTCACCAACGAGGGCAGACCACTCAACTGCAACAAAAGATGATGGCCAAGACACGCCCTGGAGTTTCCTACGCCGCAACTGTCGGGTCCACAGCGCTGGAGCATCTGTCCTGCAGTACTCAAGCACACCACAGAAGGCAAGCGTCACCGTAACCACGCGGAAGACTACACCTCAGACGCCTCAAGATGCCGACAACTCTTCGCAGCACCCACGCAAAGCAATGAAGCAGTTTACGTTTGATACCCCGCCGATGCAGCCTAGCACTGTATCTCGACTTAAAGAGGCCGAAGTAATGATGAATACCAGAAGCAAAGTTCATCTGAAAGTCGCACAGCCATGAGCACTACCATTGAAGGAGCCGAAGAATCTGAAAGCAATTCTTCTGATACAAACCACAATCTCAGCAGATTAGTTTTGCAAATGACTCCTTCGCTGTACAGCGTACCTAAGCTGAGAGGGCTCCTTCGGCAGCAAATTAATGTTACAGTGATGATAACTGCACAAGAAATCACCACATCTAAACCACGACGTCTCCATTACGTACGGCATTAATAGATTGACAATGACTCCCGTACTTAAGCTGGTGTAATTCGCCAGTTTCTCCGAGACGAAGCTGTTGACCTTTGCCTGGTGCTCGAAACATATCTAAAGCGAGCACCAAACTATTCCTGTTTAAACACAGTGGCACCAACGACAAGTGGCGGTACATCTGTATAATGCGAAACAGGATCCACCACGACAGAATTCAGCTCCAGCCGCTGGCAACATTGCAGGTCACTGGCAACGTCGTCCATAAGTCAACGGGATATATCACGTTCATCGCAGTATACAGACCGCCGTCTCGTCCTCTGGATCAGAATGATTTCGAAGCCTTTCTGAACTTAACGGGCCCTCAAGTGGAGTCTTAAATTTAACTCTACCAAGTCGCAGTTCTTGGTAGTTGTTACTTGGTTGGTTGATTTGGGGGAGGGGACCAAAGAGCGAGGTCATCGGTCGAGGTCATCGGCCCCATTGGATTAGGGAAGGAAGCCAGCCTGCCCTTTCAAAGAAACCATCCTGGCATTTGCCTGAAACGATTTAGGGAAATTACGGAAAACCTAAATCAGGATGGCCGGACGCGGATTTGAACCATCGTCCCCCGAATGCCAGTCGAGACTGGTAATCACTGCACCATTCACTCGGCGCTAGTCATTCCCCACTCCTTTTCTTCACTAGTGTCACCCGTCCACCTCGCAAACAGCCTTGTTCAACGGGAGCGACACGGTACGATATCTTGGTGTCTCTCTAGCCGACTGTTTAATATGACGCCAGCACGAACGAGAAATCATGCACAAAGACAACGGTCGGCGGTAAGATTTACCGATTAGTGAATGCATCTTCCATCCTACCACCGCCTTGCGTTATGAAAAGGTGCTCGATCGTGTTGAAAGATGCAATCGACATCCCGAATTGATCTTCAATAGTGGGAAGCAAGAAGGCGCTTTATACATCAATGTAGGCCTGTGTTTGTGATAGTGCTACGCAAAACAACAAGAGGTGCAAGCCCCCTCTATGAAAAACACGACCACACCACAGCACCACCGCCTCCGAATTTTGCTGTTGGCACTACACATGCTGGCAGATGACACTACCGGGCATTCGCCATACCCACATCCTGCCATCGGATCGCCACATTGTGTTCCGTGATTCGTCACTCCACTCAACGTTTTTCCACTGTTCAATTGTCCAATGTTTACGCTCCTTACACCAAGCGGGCCATCGTTTAGCACTTACTGCCGTGATGTGTGGCTTATGAGCCGCATCTCGGCCATGAAATCCAAGTTTTCTCACCTTTGAGCGGGTGGAATTCCCGTGTGATTGCTGGATAGATGTCTGCCGATTACACATTACGACCCTCTTCAACTGTCGGCGGCCGGCCGGTGTGGCCGTGCGGTTGTAGGCGCTTCAGTTTGTAACCGCGTGACAGCTACGGTCACAGGTTCGAATCCTGCCTCGAGCATGGATGCGTGGGACGTCCTTAGGTTAGTTAGGTTTAAGTAGTTCTAAGTTGTCGGGGACTGATGACCTCAGATGTTGAGTCCCATAGTGCTCAGAGCCATTTGAACCATTTGAACCAACTGTCAGAGGTCTCTGTCAGTCAACGGACGAGGTCGGCCTGTACGCTTTTTTGCTGTACGTGTCCCTTCATGTTTTCACTTCACTATCACATCGGAAACAGTGGAACTACGGATGTTTAGGAGTGTTGAAGTCTGGTATACAGACGTATGACACAAGTGACACTCAATCGCCTGACCACGTTTGAAGTCCGTGAGTTCCGGGGAGCGCCCCATTCTGCTCTCTCACAATGTCTAATGACTAATGAGGTCGCTGATATGGAGTACCTGGCAGTTGGCGGCAGCACAATGCACCTAACATGAGGAACATAAGTGTTTGGGGGTGCTCGGATATTTTTGATCGCATAGTGCAGCTAATGTTGACGTAGAGCTGTACGAGTTGTGTGACGTCACTTACTGTTATTTCACGTTGAGGAGCCAATTCCTCACGTGAAACAAAAATAAGTTCTGCGATATTTCGGCAATGTGCTACGAAACGTTGGATCAATAAGAGGCATGAACGGTCTCTGCGTGATAAGTAGAAATTGCGAGACACAATATTGTATTTGCCAATTTCATTTGAATGCCGTATTTGGTGGGTTGGACGGAAAAACATCGAGTAAAACAGAAATGATATCCGGCCTTCCTCAAGAAAATATTATAGACCCTCTGCTGTTCATAGCTGTATAGATCATTTAGGAGAAAATCTGAGTCGCCCTCTTAGATTTTTGCAGATGATGCTTCCATTTGTCGCCATTAAAGTCATCATAAAATCAAATCCAAATCCAAAATGACTCAGACACGGTATCTGTATGGTGCGAAAAGTGGGAATTGTCACTGAATAAGGAAAAGTGTGAGGTCATCCACTTAACTAGCGTAATTAAATTTCGGTTACACAATAAATCACAGAAATTTAAGGCTGTCATTCAACTAAACGCCTAGGAATTACAATTACGAACAACTTAAATTGGAACGATCACTTAGTGTGGGGTGTACAATAATTATGTATAATAATTATATATTACTAATGGTTGTGGGTAATAATTATATGTTATTTATGGTTGTTCAAACAGATATCCGATAGAAAAATACTTAAAGACATATTATAGGTTAAGTGACGATTCTAGAGGCTTCGCCACGTTAAGTGGAGTTGAAACACCCTATCCCGACAATGTTAAATTTAGATTTGGCTTCCCTATATTTCAGGAACCACTGTAACCATTTACGTGAAACTTTTGCGGGACATTAAGCTGTATGTTCTGAGTCTACTCAACAACAATAACTCCATTTCAGCCACTGCTTTGGGAAATACAATTTCTTAATTACACTGTTAAAATTTCGTGTACTTTTTTGTACTTTATCCTGTATAATTTTAATTGTACATAACACTATGTTCTTCTTTTAGTTCAGTAGACTCAGGATATGTATCTTATTACTCTCTGAAAAGTTGAATACTCTACTCGAAGTGGTTTCTGAGATTTAGGGAAAAATACAACAGGAAATATAAATTTTCAAGAACGGCTTCTAATGTTAATATATGCTTAATTTTTTTATTTTTAGTCACTCAGAAGCACTATGCACCATGCTGTACATCATCCTCTTGATCTTTTTCCAGGTTTTTCTTCTTTTTTCTTTCTGCGTTCATTAGTGCCCAACTGTGCTGCATACTCTGCTTTATCAGTGCGAACCTTGCCCATCCGTTCAAGTTCTCTGATGCAGTTTGCTCCAGGATTAATTCCCATATACTGTAGTACTTTCACCCTACCAATGATACCATCATTAAAAGCAATAACAGCATCACTGGCCCCTCGCCCCACTTTAGTGTCTTTATTCCAACAAAAATATTTTTTGGTAAATGAGTCCATATAAGATTATTGAACAACTCATTGGGATTTTGAGTCTGACCATGCAGACACTTCTTCAGTAATTCAGGAATTGTCAGTTTTCTGTAAATAGGTTTTATGATATCCATTACTTCTGCTGGGATGGAATGTTTATGGTAGTATGGACTGTTTAAATACTGGGCATTGCGGTAACTGCACCATGAATCAGATTCAGGAGGACAAAGGAGTTGTACTGGTTTTTCATCAGTTGACAGTCTGTGGAAGAAGGTAGCCCCCACTACCTGCTTCATTTCCAACAAATCCTCAGTATTATTTCTGATGGCCATCCCACAATACTGCTGTAGTTCATCAGTCATTTTGTCTGTCAGTCTGCCTCCTAGGATTTTACCATCATAAAGTTTCTTGTCTCTAAAACTTTGTTTCAACTTCCTCAGCCTGGTACCCATCCTCTTCTGGACATGACCAGCACATTCTACTTTTGTGATAATCTTCTCACCATAAGGCTGAGCGGCTACTACACTGTTATATGCTTTTGAGTCTCCATCACCTAACAATTTAATGTAACACGCTCCCCTTCCGTTCACAGATCGACTAAAAATTTCAACAGCTGCAGAGGCCTCCATACCACCACTTGTTCCTTTATAATTTCTGTCACAGAGATGCCCTTATTCAGCCCTGATTTACACTTACAACAATGTTTGGCTAAAATTTGGAAATCTGTTACCTTTCCAGTATCCACACTGGTCACTGTAGCAACAGAATTCTTAGAACTGTAGCCGCACTCCCGCCAAGAGCCATGAAAAGCTACGGGTATTCAGCCATACCATCGTTTATTTCAACAGCTTCGTTTGCAGCACCCTTCATTGGCTCACATGCAACAGATTCCACAGTACCTCCAATAAATCCTGCATACTTGTCAATTTTACAAGGTGGGCGTGGTGTATTCATTAGGGTACACATTGTTTCTGCTGCAGCGTGTCATTTTCCAATAGCTCTCAATCCATAAAACCACCTAACACTTACTACAAAATAATTATCTTTACACTTACAGAATTCCAAAATGAATGAGTATATTTACAACTGGCACAATTAATGATAAGTTTACTGGCCAGTCAATTTGATACCTCACCGCCTTCATGTAAACTAACTGGCCCTCCACATATTTTACAACACACACATTCACCTAACCTACTATTTACATCACTTTTGTTTTGATAAAACTGTGTATCACAACGTTTTATTTTAATCTTCGAAGCCCTACTGGCTGTTTCTCTAGATACTGACGAGATTGCCGGTATTTCATTCTCTGTAACATCACACGCCACACGTTGAACACAGTGTTTCCCTTTATTCGAAAATCTATTACCATGAAACCCACGTTTCTTAAAAACACTTCGTTTTGGCGTCATACTTTACTTCTTGAGAGATTACCAATCAATTGGTCACTTTTCCTCGGAAAAACGATAGCTCTTCGACATACAACTCGTTTTTATACTATGAAACGATACGATACTGTTTTCGACAGTGCTTCCAATACAAACACGTAATTTAGCCTTTATAAAATGGCAATCCACAGCCTTCCATATAAAAATTACCGATTTTATTAGACCTCGAAGTAATGCATATAAAAATTTTAACATTTTCAACCGGTGTAGCCCATATTTAAAAATAATAAAGTAAAGTACTTCCCATGTGAGTTTATAAGTAACATATACATCATTTTAAGAAAACTGCAATTTTATAATGAGATAAAAATCCGAAAATGTGAAAAAAAACCGTTCTAACTTCTGTTAAGCCACAATATTCGGAAACGGCAGCAGTCAAACAGGGAAAGCCGGCAGATGTGTCGACATTGGTCACTTTTCTGTCTAAAGTGAGAAGGCCGATGAACAGCAGAGTTTGCACAGCAGCAGTCAGCAATTCGACAGATTGAGCAGACGGGCAATGCTTCCAAGGAGAACAACGACCAGGGCAGTTCGCACATCAGCGGTCAATGCTCCAGGAACTGTCAGCATACTGAACTCATGTGTGTGACGTATCTGGCGATGCGGAGGCGGACTACAGGGCAATGCCCGTCCACGCCAACGTAGAGGTAAAACAAGGAAAGCTGACACGTGTGTCGACATTGGTCACGTTTCTGCCCAACGTGAGAAGGATAGATCAACGACTGAAGAGGCAATCGCCGCCCTAGAACCTTCGCGACATTGGCGAAAACACTGAATAAATATCTCCGACGAACGAGCATGCGGGGATCCATCGAGAGAAACGTCACCTGGACAGGCGGACCGATGGTTAGTCGGTGGACGTCATACTTCGCTACAGCGACTTAGCCGCTGTTGTGTCTAGGAATCCTGCATACTTAGTTTGGTAGACAAACAATCAAACAACTCGTATTAACAAGTTTTATTACAAGACAAGTACAAATACTTAACTTTTATGTGAGAATTGTTGTAGTCCTTTATACATGATCATCCAAAGGTCAATTACACAGATGTGTCGCAGGTAAAGGGCTACGTACAAAATAATGTTTTCTGTGTGAACTACAGTGACTGCTGATCTCTAACTGAGCTACGTAGAGATTGCTAATGAAGTGGCTACGGTGCGTCGGCAACGAAGTGGCTACGTTGAAGCTGCTTTCAAAGTGGCCCGCCACCACTCACGCGCGGTGCTTATGTCGTCTTCACCTAGGGGCGGTTGCTGTCACGTTGTCGTCCTGGAGGGCGGTAAGTCAGCGTGCGATTGGCTGACCTCTTGTCACAGCCTCCTGTTCTCTGTTGTTCCCGACTGGCATGCCGGCGCTGACTTTACTATGTAACAGCCGCTACGCTACTCGACAGAAGAAGCAGTCGGTACCGCACCAATAGGTCAATGCAGAAGATGCCATCCCAGATGTTAACAGAAAGAAGTTCGTGTGGTACTTACCCAGTTGGCTGGTGAGGACGAAGGGATTGTCGCCTCATGAAATGGTTCACCTGTGAATTTTGAGGCTGATGAACTCCGCCTGAAAACGCCGAACCTGGGGGTCGCTGGTTCGATTCCTGGACGGAGCACCTCGCGTCACGCCGTAACCTCTTGTTAATAACACAACGAGAGAATTCACAAGAAGACCGCGCCACCACCGCAGTGAGTCACGGGTACGGTACTGAATGGAAGAATACGACGGTCTGGCGCTCCGCTGCAGCACGAGTCGTCGCCACATCAGCAGGCACTGGGACCTTACGCTACTCCCCCGCATCGCATTGCCGCCGCGAGGAACTGAGCGAGTTAAAACACAATGTATTACTCTGCTTGTTTAAAGAGTCTTATGTGTCAATAAATGACTGTTAGTGTAACCACGAATGTTTCACTCGTACTGAGCCAACTAAAGAACCCAATCCACCGCCCACAAAGTGTAGCTCTCCCTCTCGCCATCCCTGACAAAATAATGACCCTTGCTCCCCTCTCTCACTGATGCTCAGTATCTAGTGTCACTAAGCCCCGAACTGCTACAAAAGATAACGTTCTGGGGAAGGCTAACCAAAGATTGTATTTAATTGGCAGAACACTCTGAAGATGCAACAAGTATATTAAAGGGACTGCCTACACTAAGCTTGTTCGTTTTCTGTTAGAGTAATGCTGTGCGAATTGGATTCTTGCTAGATGAGATTGTCAGGGGACATAGAAAAAATCCAAAGTATGGCCGCTCGTTTTGTATCATCGAGAATAGGAGAGACAGCTTTCCGTTTTACTTCATGACTTTCCGTCAATAATTACGAATTGTGACATTTCTGACAGGAAATCACGAATGCCGTAGGTACGCAATGAAGTCGCTTGAGAGGAACGGTGTATAAAGTCTACTGAAAATCTGAAATATGGAATCAATTTGACGTCCCCTGTCGATAGCACTCATTATTTCATGAGAATTAGGACCTGGTTGTGTTTTACAAGAATGATATTTTCTGAATCTATGTTGTCTGTTTGTCAATAATCGTGGCTTTTTTCCGGGGTGGTTCATAATGTTCATCACAACGTATATTCCAAAGTCCTACCACAAAATCGACGTTAGTGATATGGATCTGAGATTCCTCCTATTTACTTTCTTGGGTACTGGCGTGACTTACGCACTTTTACACTCTGGGTACGGAACTTGCTAGGAGGGAGCGTTCGTACATGATTGCTAATTAGAATGGTGTTGTATCAGCATACTCTGAAAGCAACCTAACTGGTATACAATCTGGCCCGGGAGACTTCACTTTATTAAGGGCTTTAAGCTGCTTCGCTACATCGTGGTATCTACTTCTAAGTTTCTATTCTTTGGTGAAGGAATTTCAGAAAACTGTAATACTCCACTTTAGTGCTAAGTCATCGGCAATATTATCATTGTCATCGCGCAGAACATCTACTGAGATAAGAACATTTCTCTTTAGTACACGTAAGCATTAGGCATAGAACTATTTAGTCTTTCTAATAGAATGTTGTAACAACTTTAATTTCAGAATTACGTTTGCATTTTCGTAATTCGATACCAGTCAGTAACAGTCGCATTCCGTTAGAATTCAGGTTTTTCTGGCTTGGAATAATGCGTGTCGCCGACTCTCTCCCTCACTCCAGATATCAGTTATCTTACACGCAGAACAGAATTCTTTAAGTACAGTTCACCTGTTTAATTCAGTACCTGCCGTACAGTTGATTATAGAAGTCTCCTGCCTCATTTATATCTTCTATTGCGAATTATCCCCTCAAATACAATAGCCTCTCTGTAATGACGAAGAATGTACTTCCAGATGCCTGGTCTCACCTGCAAGTAGGCCACCTTTATCCCCATTCTCGTGCGTCGTAGAAATTCATGACCACTTTTACATGTGCAGTATTATGTGCAGTGCGGTTTACGAAACAGAGATTGCAATGGAAGATATTTCGCGGTCGCGTTCTCGCTTCCCGAGCACGGGTTCCCGGATTCGATTCCCGGCGGGGTCAGGGATTTTCACCTGCCTCGAGATGACTGGGTGTTTGTGTTGTCCTCATCATTTCATCATCATTCATGAAAAGTGGCGAGATTGGACTGAGCAAAGGTTGGAAATTTGTACGGGCGCTGATAACCGCGCAGTTGAGCGCCCCACAAACCAAATCATCATCATCACCACCAATGGAAGATAGTCTCGAATCTAGCTGTCCACGGACGATTAGATTGAAAGTATATATTCGTTTATTGTTGAATATCGAATTAATGTTAGTTTAACGTTTTCCACGACACTGTGCCCTGCTTAATGAATAACCATATGTATATCCTTTCCTTAAGTTTGAGAGAATTATCCGATCTGTTCATTTCTTACGCCATTTTTGGTTCAATTCTTCCCCACCTGGAGTGATTTCCGAGGTCACAAGCTACACTCCTGGAAATTGAAATAAGAACACCATGAATTCATTGTCCCAGGAAGGGGAAACTTTATTGACACATTCCTGGGGTCAGATACATCACATGATCACACTGACAGAACCACAGGCACATAGACACAGGCAACAGAGCATGCACAATGTCGGCATTAGTACAGTGTATATCCAAATTTCGCAGCAATGCAGGCTGCTATTCTCCCATGGAGACGATCGTAGAGATGCTGGATGTAGTCCTGTGGAACGGCTTGCCATGCCATTTCCACCTGGCGCCTCAGTTGGACCAGCGTTCGTGCTGGACGTGCAGACCGCGTGAGACGACGCTTCATCCAGTCCCAAACATGCTCAATGGGGGACAGATCCGGAGATCTTGCTGGCCAGGGTAGTTGACTTACACCTTCTAGAGCACGTTGGGTGGCACGGGATACATGCGGACGTGCATTGTCCTGTTGGAACAGCAAGTTCCCTTGCCGGTCTAGGAATGGTAGAACGATGGGTTCGATGACGGTTTGGATGTACCGTGCACTATTCAGTGTCCCCTCGACGATCACCAGTGGTGTACGGCCAGTGTAGGAGATCGCTCCCCACACCATGATGCCGGGTGTTGGCCCTGTGTGCCTCGGTCGTATGCAGTCCTGATTGTGGCGCTCACCTGCACGGCGCCAAACACGCATACGACCATCATCGGCACCAAGGCAGAAGCGACTCTCATCGCTGAAGACGACACGTCTCCATTCGTCCCTCCATTCACGCCTGTCGCGACACCACTGGAGGCGGGCTGCACGATGTTGGGGCGTGAGCGGAAGACGGCCTAACGGTGCGCGGGACCGTAGCCCAGCTTCATGGAGATGGTTGCGAATGGTCCTCGCCGATACCCCAGGAGCAACAGTGTCCCTAATTTGCTGGGAAGTGGCGGTGCGGTCCCCTACGGCACTGCGTAGGATCCTACGGTCTTGGCGTGCATCCGTGCGTCGCTGCGGTCCGGTCCCAGGTCGACGGGCACGTGCACCTTCCGCCGACCACTGGCGACAACATTGATGTACTGTGGAGACCTCACGCCCCACGTGTTGAGCAATTCGGCGGTACGTCCACCCGGCCTCCCGCATGCCCACTATACGCCCTCGCTCAAAGTCCGTCAACTGCACATACGGTTCACGTCCACGCTGTCGCGGCATGCTACCAGTGTTAAAGACTGCGATGGAGCTCCGTATGCCACGGCAAACTGGCTGACACTGACGGCGGCGGTGCACAAATGCTGCGCAGCTAGCGCCATTCGACGGCCAACACCGCGGTTCCTGGTGTGTCCGCTGTGCCGTGCGTGTGATCATTGCTTGTACAGCCCTCTCGCAGTGTCCGGAGCAAGTATGGTGGGTCTGACACACCGGTGTCTATGTGTTCTTTTTTCCATTTCCAGGAGTGTATTAGTCAAACAGAGTCTCTCCGTTGAGCCGTTTTGATGATAGGATGTTTTTCTGTAATTTGCTTGTACTTCGCACTGAGTAATCAGTGTTTATGAATCTGACCAAGAACATGTGTACAGTTCCCCATTTATTCACATGAAAGTGGGTGAAAGTTTTCGAAATGTTTTCAGATCGTTTAACTGAGTCAAGAATTTGGTGCCAGCCTGGTATTCATCTAGTGGGATGTGGGAAACCACGTAAAAACGACGTACAGATTGGGCGGCACACCGACCTTCTTTATTAATTCGGCTGGCGGATTCAATCCGGTGCCAGCACATCTCCCCACCGGAAGCTGTGCCGCATCACGCACGTACCTCTACTGTGCCAACGTTGCGTAATAGATTGCAAGTACTTATCAGATACAAAAGAGAACAACCTCGTGCCAAGGTCCCAACGTATATCTCATTAAGTGTATTCCTGTCACTTTATGTTAACAATAAGGGCTAATAGTACAGTAAATTTTGCTCATAGGTAGCTACACAGTATCACTGATAAGATACAGGTGGTGTTTAGTTCGTTTAATACAACACAGGTGGTGTCTAGCACAAAGTGGAGTCATATTGTATCTCCTCTGGTGCAGTGTACCATACATCAAATCCACATAATAACTTTCCGTATGGACGAGCAGACATAAGTTGTTAAAAGAGCCAGCGCTGAACAATAACTTCTTAAAAAATAGCTAGTTTAGTAACCAGTCGGTATGAAATTATTTCGACTATACAAGAAAACAGTTTTAGAATAATGTTTTACAAAGCAGTGGAAGGAATTGCCCAAATAAATGTTCACCTTACTTTCAAATGTAGCTTTTCTACCAAACATTTTATGGTCATTAATTAAATGTTTTGACTTTAGAATTATTCATCCCTTTCTAAGCAAAATTCAGCGTATGGAATGAGGATGGTAACTTTCGAATTCAGTCTCATCTTAGAAACGGATGAAAATCAACCCTCCTAAAACCTTTGAGAGTAATAAACTTCTGAAATAGCACAAGGTTTCTAAGATATCAAACTGATAAAAATATTTTGTACCACTGTTACACACTAAAGGAAATGAGTACAGATTTCACACAGTGACGTTCGGATATTACACTTGCTAATTTGTAGATAATCATAAAAAGATGGGCTTGATGTGTAATTCCTAGCTTGAAAATTTGATATTGGATTCCTTTTACTGTCTGCCTTGAATTCATTTATTGTAAAACGTATTTTATTAAACAAAGAAAACAATCAGAAACACTTTGGTATTCGGAATGAGTTGAAGCAATTTGGAACATTTTCGTGTTCGCAGATGCTAGTCGAAGAGTTGGTGATCGAAATAGGATAAGTAGTCAGCAAAGACTTCTAATTCTAGCTTAAAGTCTCCCTCCCATAACACTTTGTATTCATTCAGTCTTAGTTTTAACGTTTTCTGTAATGACTAGATTGCATTACCGAAGAAATTTTACCATTGGAAGTTTTTCTTTCTCCTTCATATTCATCAGTCTCTTGTAACGTCATATTTCAAATGTTTCTAATCGTTTCATTTATTTCTTTCCCACTAACAACTTTTTACGTCTAAAGAAGGCGGTGTCTCCAGCATAGATCTGCATAAAACTGTATTTTTGGACGCAGTAGCTCTTCCCTTTTTTAGAAGGTGCGTTTGACGTGAGCATTGCTTTCTGCTGCATATTTCTTTTTAGCGACGAGGGAATTTTGAAAAGTAATGCCTCCGAACTTTTATGTCAACACACTTAAAATTTTTTAAATAAAACAAACACTGTTAACATTCTACACCCTTATACTTAATGTCTACATATTTATTTTTCAACATAGTCACCCTGGTGACGAACCCATTTCTCTCAACGAGAGACCAATATGTTGATACCATCATCGTAGAATGTTTGACTTTGTTGAGGGAGCCACAATCTCACCTCTCCTTGCACATCTTCATCACTATGAAAGTAACGCCCTCTTTAAGTTTTGGAAACAGGCGAAAATCGGATGGGTACCACTCGGGACTGTGTCTACGACGATGAATGGCAATGTGGGATTGTGGCGGACGTCGCAACGCTGGTGTGTGGTCTGCCATTGTCATGCCGAAGCACAGGGTGCTACATGTGTAGACGAACTCTTCGAATATGAAACTCGATTATTGCACGCTATTTGTCACGCAGCGGCATAGATACGTTACACACCGCCATTTTACACGCTACAACTCGGAGAGGGCTGCAAACATGTAGACTTAAAGAATAAAGATGTAGACTGTTAATAACACCTTTTTTATCAAAAAGCTATAAAAGCTTTCACATAAAACATTCCAAGACATTCCTTTACAGGACGCCTTCGCAGTCTGGGACCACCTGAGGAACTCGGCGTTTCTGCTGTGCTACTGTCGCCTGTCGCTTCTGGTGCTCCTGGCGATGTCTAACAGCTGTTTTCTTGTTTGGAACTTGAACTTTTCCGTTAGCCCAGTATTCCTTCATTTTCCTGCAAAACTCAATCATACGTTTCTTGGACAATTTCCTGGTCTCACTGTCGTTAACTTCTGTAAGAATTTTGGGGAGGGTACGATTTTAACAGTTTAATAATAAACACCCTTGTTAGATATATCTTGCCTTACATGAAGTTTTGCAAGGTCTTTATCTAATGTGCTTGATCCACAGGATTCTAGTGGCTTTATCCTATTGTCTACTTTGAAGGTGTTGTAGGACAACCCACTGGGGTCCATTCTGTACCGGTGACCATTGGTGACCATAGAAAGCTAGTCGTCTTCCTCTTTTGCCATCGGTGAGATTTTTTTGGTGTTGGTAGAGTTCACGATTAGGGTCGTACCATCGTCTTCCATCTGGAAAGATCTTTGGTCTTACAACCTTCACACAAATTTCTTTTCTTCTAATTCGAAGATTCTTATTGGAGTCTGCTCTCTGATGTATAAGAACTGACTGTCTGACTACAGTGTTATAGTGTTTTCGATTGATATATATCACAGGTATTTCGAGCCACGAATTGTTTTTCAAGAATAATGTGCCCATCTAGTTTTATTTTCCATTGTTCGTGAGTTACCGTTTCGCTGAGATCACCTGAGATCTATTCTCCAAGGTAATTTACAGTTTGGGCTCCCTTGATATTCAGCCATCGGTTTATGAACGTGAAATGGATAGATATTCTGAACATTAGTAACATATCACGATGTACCACGTAATTTTACGAAAAATCGCCTTAAGTGAATCAGGTCTTGAAAACGCTGTTGACTCTATCAGAATGCTACTGTCATCTCTGAAATTCATCGAAATTTTCTGTCCTGGCCTCTTAAGCTGAAGTGAATGTCATACATAAGTGTTACTCGATTGTCAATGTATTTATGGTTTTCTAAGGTCCTCAAACATTAATCAGTTGGAAATTCTGCTCTTCTTAAATGTTTTTATGATATAAAATGGTTTCTTTAAATGAACAAAAATAATTAAATAAAATAAACAGAATAGAAGAGATGTTCTCAGAAAAGAGAATCCAGTGAGGAATTCTCAAGCTAGGAATTACAGATTTACCTTGCATCCAAGATGTGAATAAATTTCGTTTTATGGCTTAATATATTTGAGAAATGCCAGACACTAACGTAATGCTATTTTTACGAGTAGCATAGCATTGCAGTATACGAAACTTTATTTTGGTGCGTTATCTATTTTGCAATAGGGAGCTCGTTGTACGAAGCCTACTGAAAAGAAAATACGTCTGGAGCTGTTTGTCTGACAAATTTTCTGATTCGTCGTACATGGACGGCTGTTAAATGTATGCCTTACCAATGCTGTCCACTATCGCATTTGCCGTAAATGCGCTGCCGCGGGAAGTGAGTTTATAGCCACCTGCTTGACCCTGCACCCAGTACTTAAAACATATTTTACAGCTTAAAACCTCACACGTGTCACGGATACTCAGCTATAATACTTTTATTGTGATTCAGAGTTCGTAAAAGAGTAGTGGTTGGCGGAAACTGAGATTCATTCAGCTGCCATGCTGGTAATTAGCACGCATTAAGGATAGTGCGTTTACATCCCTTGAGGTGATGCTATATGACATATACTTCATTACAGCTTCGTGTCTAAAGCCTGTCTTTCAAGCCACATTCCCTAATGGTGTTGGTTTTTTCCTTCACGTCTTGATTCTCGCAAATTCACCTGTGCGCGTTAATGTGAATCTCTCGGTGTAGGTAAAATGGAAGAATTTAGCACAACTTGATTATAAATTTTATTCTATAATACCTAGCGGCTCAAATTTTCGTATAACATTAGCCGCATGTGTTCACTGTAACATACCTTAAAATCATAAATATACAGCCACACGATTTGGAAAAAAGACCTGGTAATTATAACATCTTTACACTGCGATATTTTACCCGACGTACCATGTAAAATAACGCAGTGATTGTGGTAAATTGGCGCAAGGAATGGAATAAGATATTTAATTCCACATATATTACAGTACAAAAGGTACGTATTCAGTATTATGTTAATTAAACAGAACACTGAAAAGGCGTCATTCTGAAATTTTCCCGGCGTATTTCTTCTTCCATTAATTTTCGGGTTTGCAGCCGGATCACTTTAACATTTTATCACGATATTTCGGCCCAGAGACGTCAGGCCATCCTCAGGTGAGTAGGCGAAGTCCTGAAGAGACATGTTGCAGTCATGATATTTATAGCCAATTCCACGCATGCGAATCGTACTGGCGGTTTACAGCGCATGTGTTAGAAGGTGACATGCGCGAGGCAGCCATGTTGTGTGTGCTGCCCTCAGTGGTGAATTAAGAACTATCTAATCGCTGAGTATCGAGTGAGCATGTCGATTCCGTTGTGACTGCATAATTTTCATAACTGGATTCCAATTATCATCAAGCTGAAAGCCGTCATCACGATTAATTAAATTATCAGTAGGACCTATTTCCGCGGATTCTTTAATTACGGAGTCCCAGAAGCTGGAAACAAGTGCTAAAATTGTGGTATTATTGTATTCCATTGAAAGTCCCATGGAAATGAAATGTTCTACTACTGCTGATTTTAAAGGTTGCTGCAGATTGGTGTGTCTATCGTGTTCCACACTTCGTTCCCGGACCATTCTTGTTGTCTGAGCTATACATGCAGAGCCACATTCACAGGGAATTTTATAAACATCCGCCGTCCTGAATTGTAAATCGTCTGTAAGGTGTCCGACTAAGGCCCTGATCCTTGTTGGTGGACGGAAGATGACATTAATATTATTCATCCTAAGCAATCTGGCTATTTTAGAAGACACGTTCCCGGCATATGAAAGGAACGCAGTTGATTTACAGTCAACAGTCTCCACAGAGTGTTGTATCTTGTTGTTATAATTGAGCATGGCCTTCTGTATTTGACACGACTTATAGCCATTCTCTTTAAAAACCATGGATGCGACACTGGCCCCCAACCCTACAATCCCTTCCACATCCACTCCAATCCTGATCCTCAATTCCCCGACGCCTACCCCCTCACCCTGGCCATCCATAAATACTTCCCCAGTGCTGCCATCTCTCTTCTCATTCCCCGAAAGCACTTGATCCTCATTAAATCCCCCACGCTGATCTCCTCTCCAAAATTCCGAATGTACAATTTGGTCCTTCAAGCCACTGTTACCCCCTTCCACACCTTGTCCTCTCCCCAACAGCCTCCAACTGACGTCCGCCAACTTTCAGTGCCATGATCACGAAGCTTAGCCCCATGATCATGGAGGATGAGGTGTTGGCAGAACTAAATTCCTATCCTGACATTGAAATCTGCTCGGCCCGTCGGATCTTTATAACGATGCCTGGCAACTTACCTTATGCACCTATGCAGAGAATCCTCCCCCTCCATCGATCGCCTCCCTCATCTACAATAGACATCACAAAGTTGACCCCTCCCATTTCCCGCTCCAATCATACCACTGCCAGCGCTGCCTTAAGTACAATGACCATGTCACTGCTGCCTGCAAGAACCCACCCTACCTGCCCCCACTGCAAAGATTCCCACTTCCTGAAGAACAGCCCCAACCTCGCCTCTCTACCGCCCTGTAATACCTGTAATGAACCCCATCCTACCTACTCCTCAAAATGTCTCCTCAGAGCTCACCGTCCCTGTCCATCCTGTCGATGACCCCCATCCACTCCAACAACTCGCTCTGCCCTCCTCCTTCTGCAGAGGACATCATCCACTTTGTCACCATTGTCCTCCAAAACACCCACCCCTTCCAGATCTCCCACACCCTTTCCTAAATCGCCCTCACTGCCCGCTCCATCTTCCACCTCACCACCTATGCTACCCACTCCCACAACCAGGCCCACTTCACCTTCATCCCCTCACCACCCTCATCTAAATCTCCCCTACCATGGTGCGGCGACAACGTTACAGCATTCTCACCATAATATCTGCTCCCTGCCCACCCACAAACTCCTCTTCCTCCACACCCTCAATCAACACCGCGTGGACGCATTCATCCTAAATGGGACCCTCCTTCAACCCCGTATCTCTGTCAGCACTCCCCCTGACACCCTCCACTGCACCAATAACCCATACCCCCTGGTGCATGGCTGGGTTGCTGTCAGCCACTTGAAGCATCACCCTGTTTGGCCCCAACTTCTCCTCAACAATCCGGCCAAGCATTTCACCCTCAGCCTCTTCTTCCCCAACCTTACCATCAGATGTGCCACCATTTACATCCACCTTTGTACCCCCATCCTGTATGATTTCCTGGCCCACATTGACCAAACCTTATCCAATGACGTGATTGCCGCAGACCTCAATATCCATAGCTGTGCTCCTGCCAAACTTCTGTGGTGGAATCAGTTTATAACCATCCGCCAGGGAGACCTGGTTCCCTCCCCAACACACCCAACCTTTATCCAGCACCACTCCTGATGTGATCCTAGACTCTCACAACCTCCTTGAGCACATCTCCACAGAAGCCCTAGACCTAAATGGCAGCATCCATGCCCCCGTCCTCCTCACTGTTTCTGATGGTCACCATCCCAACTACGTTCCTCAGCCTGACATTCCTCCTAAACTTGTCCTCAATTACTCCTACACCAACTGGGATACCTACCAGGGCTCCACACACATCCAGATCAAATGCCATGACCCTACCCTCCAATCTCCTGATGACATCTCCTGATCTGTTGCCTTCCAGACCTTGTCTGGGCTGTAGCCACCCATATCCCCCACAAAGCCATCCACCCTCACCACCTGGTGCTGCCCCCACAGGCTGTCCTCCTTCATGAATCCCATCGCCTGTACCGATCTTTCCTCTGCACTTGTGGCTGGGACACACTCACCTGCCAAGGGCAATTACTACACATCTGCAACATGCTTACAGTGAAGAAATGGCGTGCCTAGTGACAGACATGTACGCAGCTCAACGCCACACTCTCAATAAAGTCCCAAGTGTTGCCTTACTGGGAACTGCCCTACCACACAGTACCCTCTCCTCCTTGATGGCCGTCCCTTTTCTGAGAATTTCAGTAAGGCTGATCACTTTGCCTCCCACCTACCTGGTGTCTTTTCCATTCCAGATGATCCCCAGTTTGATTATTCCCTCTTCCACAACATCATTGAATGTACAGATACCTCAGCTCCTGCCCTTGTTCCCATCTTCCAGTACTTGAGCCACACACAACCAACAGAAGCTAACATGCCCATCACTACACAGGACATCAGTCTCACACTCTGCTCTGAATGGAACACTGGCCCTGGCCATGACCATGTTACTTACTGCCTTCTCAAAAACTGCCCTTCATTCTTCCTTGCTGGCCTTGCCACCCTTTACAGTTTAATCCATGCCACTGGCATCTAGCCCGACTTGGGGAAAACGTCCCATATCCTGCTGTTCTCCAAACCCAACATGCCTCCATCTGATGCCTCTTCCTATCGCCCTATATGTCTCACCTCCTCCCCGAAACCCAATATGGCTTTCGACGTTCCTTCTCTGCCAACAACCAACTCTTACACCTCGCTCATCTCCTCTCCCTCCAGCTTAACTCCGTTGCTCTTCCATTTTCGTCTCCCTAGACTTCAAAAAAGCCTATGAGCACTTATGGTATCCTGATCTCCTGCTTTGACTCCAGACCTATACCCTTCCTACCAACTATGTCCATCTAACTGCCTCATTTCTCTCCTGCCACCTTTCCTACATTAGCATCCATAATGCCAATTCCTGCATCTTTGACCCCTCTGTGAGTGTGCCCCAGGGCTCTGTCCTTTCCCCTCTTCTCTACCTCCTATACACAGCAGATGTGCCCCAACCCCCCTACAGTGCACCTCCTACAGAATGCCGAAGACATTTCCATCCTTGCACTGACATCCTTGACCTTTTTGCCACATGGTGTGACCAGTGGCTCTTCAAAATCAATCCTTCCAAGAGCCAGGCAATCCTCATAGGTCATACCATTTGCTCCTTATAGCTCCTTGATTTTTCCCTTGCCATCTGTGCCTGTCCTGTCTGCCTCTCCCCCACTCTCACCTACCTTGGACAGCATTGACCATCATCTTACCTGGATTCCTCATCTCTGCTCGAACCAATCAAAAGCCTGCAACCTCCTCTGTCTCCTTAAACTCCTCTCTTGCCAGACATGGAGGTTGAACCCTTCTACCATCCTCTGCACCTACAAATCCTTAATCTCTTCCATCCCTTGTTATGCCTCTGGATATCGCCCCCCCCCCCAAATTCTAGAAGTCCCTCCATATCCTCGAGTGCGATCCACTCTGCCTTGCCTTCTGTATAAGGCTCCTGTCTGCCAAGTGGATCCTCTATAACCTAATTCCATTCCCCCATCTGCTTCTTTTCCTCAAACATATCTGAGTTCTCTACATCTCCTGCCAATGTGATACCCTCATCCCTTGGTTTCTACTTTCCAAACCCTGACCACTGCCACGCCTTCCCCATTGTGTCCCTCTATCCTCTACCTCTATACCCTTCATCTCTTTTCCCAAGGTGGCTTCTGTCAACTCCACCTCCCAGATGATGCCCTCTCTCCCTCTATTTATCCCTTTTATCAACTCTGAACCTCACGTCCCCCTCCCTCCCTCTGTCCTTTTCCTGGGCTGTTTCGGCCCCCCCCCTTTCCATCCTGACTTTTCCCTGCCTACCCTTCTGACACTCCACTCCTTTTCTCTATTCTCTGACACCAGCAAAAACACCCAGTGAGTGCTTTAGCGTCTATAGAAAAAGTGACTGGGCATAGGGGTGGATCTTATTCTACGACAGAGCACAACGGTGTTTAGCTGTACACAAATTGTTTTTAATTCAAGATTATTGTCAAAGAATTGCACGAATTTACATGGGTTGTAACATGACAGCGTTAGGACTGTTGTCAAGATAATGCATTACACCCTGTTTAACCAATATGACACTGAACACAACAATAGCAAATTGTAACCAGAAGGTTCACTACAAAATTATTCTTACTACTATATCGTGAAGTTGGCCAATATTACGACAAATCATCCGATTCCAGTTCTAAATTCGGTACTATATGGGATGACAATCAAGTCTAAAGGTGATGGTTATTTTTTATGACAAGCTGAGCAAAAGATTACTCAAGGTTGCTCGAGTTCACAGTGGACACAAGCTGGTAAACCAACGAGTTTACGCCTCTGCTAGCGATATTTACCGTAGCTGCGACGAGCTGTCAGCTGCATAGTTGCTCTCGTCCTCTGAAAGTCCTATAAAAGCTAATCAAAATCTTTGCCTATTTTATCAGCAGAAACTGTGATTCTCGTTAGGCGAGAAAACATGCACTCATCCCTATGGCGATATGCACGTGCATGGATGGAGCAGCATGCATACTACAATGCCCTCTCAGTTCTCACAAGAACAGTTAACTATGTGTCTGTTTCGTTTCTTCGCTGTTGGAGCTCAACGACGCTACAGCTAATATCTACCTGATTGTCAGTCGAAGTGAACGCAGCATTCACACAAAATTCCTCCTTTGCGTTATACAGAGTGTGATGCACTCCGTTCTGCACTTGACACTGTTTCAGAGGAGAGACGCTGGAATTTTAGGTTTCGTGTCTCTCGTAACAAAACTGTCCCTCACCTGGGTCCTTTTGTGCTCCATGTCATAGCTTTTTCTGACTAATAGGAGAATCCCTTTCATCTTTCAATCGCAAAGGGCCTACCATCAAACTGCATCGAAATTTCGACACTTTACTCCTTCCTAGTTCATGTCAGCAAATCGGAGATTTCGTGCCCGCTCTAGATGCCTAAAAGTTACACGCATACATCATGAGCATACCACATGCAGTTCATGTGATCGACTGCGTCGGTACTCTATTTGTATCCATCTGGAAATTCCCCAATGCAGTTTTCTAAAGATTCTCTCCGTAGCATGCCACTGGCTCGCTACCTGCCCTCTTCGATGAGTCAACCAGTGCGTTCATTGTCCCTCACCATGGGTCGTTTTAAGAGCACTTTGTTCTACATGGGCCATGACGTCACAACTCGCATCTCCTCCCAAACTAAGACTTTTACTCCAGCAGCTTTTTTCTTCTCTTGCTCACTGACATGCAGGATTTAGTTCAGCGTGTTAATACCGTCGACTGAGTGTTATCCCTTTGCTTTGCATACTGTACATTTTAATAGGCAAATCTGCTCATTTTCGGCGAAGTATGTAAGGTGGCATATTTACCTTCCTGTTATGATGTATATAATCACTCATGTAAGGTGCGAAATTGACGTTCATTTAATCTGCCACCTTACATATTCTCCTCATTCCATGTTGAATTTTGCGCTGGGTCAATCAATGGTTGAGAAATTGATTGAAGTCAGTGCAAAATTGTTTTCAATGGCTGACTGTAGCAATTGACATATATTTATTGACTAACTTACTATTTTAATATGGCATAATCAAACAGTGGTTCTGTTAGTCTCCTTATCGTTATTTTGCAGCGCAATTGATATCCTGTATACTTGTGTTTTGAGCTCTAAAATAATGTTTCTCTAAAATTTAACATGTTATTTCTAATTTAATACAATTATTTAACTAATCTGAAGTCTTTTATTTCTCTTTTATGGTTGTCTATGTTTTAATTTGTAATTCAAACACAATAGAGCTTTTGTATAAATTTGTACCACTCACAATTTCTAAATTTGAGACACTCCTTTCTATGAGTCTCGACGTGTCTGCTGAGCATGGAATGATGGTCGGCAGAGAACGAGATTGCTGAAGGTATGAGTGTGTCACGAATGCTTGGTTCCCTTTGTTCCAATCCGTATGAGCCCATGGCGAAATTGTATTAGAGATTTATTCTTGGCAGCATAAAAACATATCTACGTTATTGCTTGAATCGTTATGCTGATTCATCATTGGTCAGTTCTTATACTGGTTTCCATGTGAGTAGTCATCTCCCATCTCTTGGTGCGACATCCGAAAGTCATAAGGAATATCCGACATTTGCACTGGTAGAAAAGTTGAAATTTGATTCTTTGTTAGTAGGTAAATGCAATAATGGTCTTGTATGGGAAGGGATTTAGAAAGGTTACTTGATTTCTTCTAGTCCAGCATTTCTTTCTTCCAAATCTTCTGCGTTGAATCTTCCGTTCTTGTTGCATCTTGATGTCTTGTCACTCGTCACTTCTTCAAAAAATTTAACTGGTTTCTTTTTCTTCCAAACTGTCGAATGACTCCTGTAACAAAAATTCATATTTTACCCTATTCTCAGTTTCCGTGGACCAGTATCGCTCCAAGAACGTCGACTTAAATTGTTCACACGACTGCAGTTTGCAGAGACTCTTTGCATGGTTTTCGCTATTGCGCCTGCCATATGATCACAAATGACGTCAGCATTATGGCTAAGAGGCCAATGGTCTGGTAAACCGATCGGGAATTGTTGTATAAATGTGCGGGGATGTGAGCCGTTCCCGCTTTCTTTGTAATGTTGGAATTTTGTGACTGTCAAAAAGTGATTATTGTCAAATTTTTCTGTTGCACCATATGGCGTTAGTGTTTTCGCAATATTTTCCGTTCCCTTTCAAGTGCGTCATGTTTTCCTTTATTCGTCCTACCACATTTGGATCCTGAGATGACATATTTGAGTCCCATCGCATCTACGCAGTGGTGTGCAATTACCTTAACCGTACCGTTCCACGTGTATCGGACTGAAAGATAAGTTTAAATTTCCCGCTACTGGATCAGTGTTTTGTCTTTGTACTTGATTCATTTTGACCTGCGGTATATGAGCTGTTGTACTATAGCTCGTAGATTGAGAATTTGGGGCATGTGTCGCCGTAACTTGCTTTATTATCGCATCATTCGCAAACGTTCGAGTGTCGGCTGCCGCTCTGTTGGCATGCGCGCAGTTACCGCTTCTCGCACCATTGTCTGCTGTGAATGCACATTATCTGCTTTGCTCACCTGTCTCAACCCCTCTCCTACCGTTTGCTTCCGTTTCGATTCGGAAAATACTGACGCAACCTCTTGTGGACCTACAAGTGGAATCTCATGACTTTTTTGTGTTTCCGCTACTCCCACGAAAGATTGCATAACTGACTTGGTTTCCTCTGGTTTTTTCCACAACTATGTCGGATGGTACTACCGATTCCGTCAGCTCACTACTGCTTCCTGTACAGTTCTCAATGCACTGCTTCTGTTCTGTACAGAGCTGTTCATACTGCTGCTGATTTTTCGTGGCGATGTTTACAATGCGTGTATTGAATCTTTTTAACGCGGCTCACGTGACACGTTTTCTGACATTGATGTTCTTCCACGAATTGTTGGGCCTTACCAGACGCCTTACCTGCTAAATCATCAACTCTTTGATTAATATTAGACACTGCATACTGCACCTGGTCAATGTCAAAACGCATCTTTTTCTCGTCAGCCATTAGCGACTGAATTAGTTCGCGTGAATCTCTCACCTCTTTCCGGATTTCAATAAACTGTTCATTCTCTTCCGTTCTCAACTATTGCTGATCTTTGCGAACTTTGTCGAACCCGGTATTGGTTTCAAATTTGAGACCATTTAATGCAGCATTTGTTTCTGTTTTTAAGTTTGCTAACTCTGCTTTCATCGTTTCACTTGTTTGCTTGACAACAATATTGAGTTGCTTCAATATTGCGAACACACTATCAGACTCTTCACCATAGTCACCCGTCACCATTTGGTGTAAGTTTGGACGTTCGCGTCTTTCACGTGACGTCTCACCGACTTCTGTGCAAGTACACACATTCTTTCCGTAGGAAACTGTCCCGTTTGATTCAGAATTACAACATTTGGTTCAACTTACCGAAGTTGTTAGTCCTCTGATTCTGCATCTGACCCACTAGATTCGTCGTCAGTTCGGTTTTGTGCGATACGAAGTACGGAACTGCCACCATTCCCTCTGCATTGTCACACCGTTTGCTTTCGTGACTTGCATTCGATACTTTTTGTTGTTCGGCAATTTCTATCCTATCAAGAACTTCAGTTTGCCCTATATGCAATGATCTCCGACCATTCGCCGTCTCAGACCGTCTAACTAACCACTGTCTTTCGCGATTTGCGAGAGCCTGAGCTCTAGTCAACATAAACGTCTCCAAAATATCACAGAAAGTTCCTTATACTATTAACACTTCATTAGCAACGCCGTTCACTGTTTGTGATATCCCAAGCAACTCAACAACGTCGTAAATAACTTCGCTCGCGCCAGCAAGGTCATGCACAAGATCCTTTTTACACAAACACAAAACTTTTTCTTTACTCGTTAATGCAACTTTTTCTACTCTGTGGATCATACATTTACAGTATTCTGACCACTATGCAGACACACACCCTGAGTAACTTAGTCACAAAAAAATAATTTCAATACCAAATTTTAATTACTCTTTCTAATTTTACTAACTGCCATCCTCACAGACCAATTGCCTTCCCGGCATGGTCCCCGTTCTCTGTCACTCCACTCCTTTTCTCTATCGTCAGACATCAGCAAAAACACCCTTCGAGTGCGTTAGGATCTATAGAATAAATAACTGGGGTTAGGAGTGGACCCTTATTCCACGACAGCGCGCTTGGTGTTTTGTTTTTCATTCAAGATTATTGTCAAAGAAATACACGAATTTACGTAGGTTGTAACATGACAAGGTTAGGACAGTTTTCAAGATAACACATTACGTTCTGTTTAACTGAAATGCCACTGACCGCAACAATAGAGAATTTTAATCAGTAAGTTCACTACAAAATTATTCTTACCACTACATGGTGAAGTTGGCCAATATTACGACAAATCATCCGATTCCGATTCCAAATTCGGTACTATTTAGGATGACGATCAAGCCTACATAGAATGGTTAGTTTTTCTGACAAGCTGAGCAAAAGATTACTCACGGTTGCTCGAGTTCACAGTGGATGCAAGCTGGTGAACCAACAAGTTTACGCCTCTGCTAGCGACATTTACCGTAGCTACGACGAGCTGTCAGCTGCATGGCTGCTCTTGTCCTCTGAAAGTCCTATAAAAACTAATCAAAATCTTTGCTGATTTTATCAGCAGAAACTGTCTATGTTTCTCGTTTTCTGAGAAAACATGCACTCATCCCTCGTCTTGAAATATGGCGATATGTACGTGCATGGATGGAGCGGCGTGCATATTACAATGCCCTCTCAGTTCTTACAAGAACAATAAACTACGTGGCTGCTTCGTTTCTTCTCTGTTGGAGCTCAACGATGCTACAGCTAATATCTAGCTAAATGCCAGACAAAGTGAATGCAGTATTGACACAAAACTCCTCCTTTGTGTCGTACAGAGCATGATGCGCCCCATTCTGCATTTGACGATTGTTCAGAGGAAAGTCCCCGAAATTTTCGGTCTTGTGTCTGTCGTAGCAAAACTGTACCCCAACTGGGTCCTTTCATGCTCTATGTCACAGCTTTCCTTGCTATCAAACTAAGACGTTTCCACCAGCAGATTTTTTTCTTCTCTTGCTCACTGACATGCAGGATTTAGGTTCAGTGCGTTAATACCTTCGACTGAGTATCATCCCTTTGCACTGCATACTGCACATTTTAACAGGCAAATCTGCTCATTTTCGCCGAAGTATGTCAGGTGACATATTCACCTTCCTGTTATGATGTACAAAATCTCTCACGTAAGGTGCGAAATTGATGTTCATCTAATTTACCACCTTACACCCTCTTTCTAACTCCTTTCTCTCCCCCAAGGCCTTTTTCTTTCCCCTTCACAGCCCCCCCCCCCCCCCACTCCTTCTTGCGTCCGCCCAGTCCTTTTACTTTGTCCTCCCTCTCCCTCCATTGCCTCCCCCATTTTTTGCTTTTCTTCTCCTCCCCCGTTTTTTCCCCCTCATCTGTCCGAGTTCTCCCAACACCCCATATGCCTTTGTACTCTATAGTGCAGTTTTCTGTAAGTGTTCTGTTGTGCATCCCCTTTTTAAGTGTTGCGAACAGCCACCGTACTGTTGTTAGGTGTGTTTTTGACTGTTGCGAACAGAATCCAGACTGTTGCCATGTTTTTTAATTGTGCTTATTTACTATGTGTTTTAATCAGCATCACTGACCCTTTGTTTTTATATTTTCTTCGCAACTTTTTCGCCATGTTTCAGTATTTAACAGTCACCATTTTATCGCCTGTTTTTATTGTTATCATATCTTCTAATTCTGTTTTTAAGTATTCTGTAGGCTGCAGAGCGGCCTATTATGCAGCTTCCAGCCCCCTCCCCCCTCCCCCATCTGGGTGGGAATCGAAATCCAATGAAGAAAAAAAAAAAAAAAAACTGCACCAAAATATCGTGGCAGAATGTTGATGGCATCAGGTTTCAAACACAGAAATCACTCAAAAGATAATTTACAAGCAAGAAGAAAGTAACAAAAATGTCACCTCAATTAATTATGGAATAGATACAAAACAATAATAATAGTAGTCTTGTAAAATAGAGGCAAAGATTAAGAAGAAGATTCGAGTATAAGTGTATTCAGTAATTGGTCTTTTCACATCTGTAAGACGATTAACGCCTCTTCAGACACGAGTCACAGTTATAATTTTCAGAACTGTCTCTCACACTGCGTTCAGAGTGTCACGAAAAAGCACAGGAAATAGACCAGTACCATTCCTCGCCACCTTTGCTGAATTCACCTCATTCGAAGCAGAGATCTTTGCCTCTGGTATTTTGTGCTGGATGGCGCTCTGTCAAATAGAAATCGCATTATGAACAGCACTGATGGCATTTCTTAAGTCACCCTCCATCCTACAAGCTCTCTCTGTTTTACAGGTGTACATATTCGGCATCTGAACAGAACAACCGACTCTTATAAAAATGGTGTACTATATTATTTTTTCTTTCGTTAAATATACGTTAAGGTATCTTACTAGCGACCTACTTTCATTAATACGAAACTGAGGTGGGGCAAAATGACGCTCTTGGCCTCTGTGCGTCAAATTACCCCAACAAGCATAGCTTATACACTCCTGGAAATTGAAATAAGAACACCGTGAATTCATTGTCCCAGGAAGGGGAAACTTTATTGACACATTCCTGGGGTCAGATACATCACATGATCACACTGACAGAACCACAGGCACATAGACACAGGCAACAGAGCATGCACAATGTCGGCACTAGTACAGTGTATATCCACCTTTCGCAGCAATGCAGGCTGCTATTCTCCCATGGAGACTATCGTAGAGATGCTGGATGTAGTCCTGTGGAACGGCTTGCCATGCCATTTCCACCTGGAGCCTCAGTTGGACCAGCGTTCGTGCTGGACGTGCAGACCGCGTGAGACGACGCTTCATCCAGTCCCAAACATGCTCAATGGGGGACAGATCCGGAGATCTTGCTGGCCAGGGTAGTTGACTTACACCTTCTAGAGCACGTTGGGTGGCACGGGATACATGAGGACGTGCATTGTCCTGTTGGAACAGCAAGTTCCCTTGCCGGTCTAGGAATGGTAGAACGATGGGTTCGATGACGGTTTGGATGTACCGTGCACTATTCAGTGTCCCCTCGACGATCACCAGTGGTGTACGGCCAGTGTAGGAGATCGCTCCCCACACCATGATGCCGGGTGTTGGCCCTGTGTGCCTCGGTCGTATGCAGACCTAATTGTGGCGCTCACCTGCACGGCGCCAAACACGCATACGACCATCATTGGCACCAAGGCAGAAGCGACTCTCATCGCTGAAGACGACACGTCTCCATTCGTCCCTCCATTCACGCCTGTCGCGACACCACTGGAGGCGGGCTGCACGATGTTGGGGCGTGAGCGGAAGACGGCCTACGGTGTGCGGGACCGTAGCCCAGCTTCATGGAGACGGTTGCGAATGGTCCTCGCCGATACCCCAGGAGCAACAGTGTCCCTAATTTGCTGGGAAGTGGCGGTGCGGTCCCCTACGGCACTGCGTAGGATCCTACGGTCTTGGCGTGCATCCGTGCGTCGCTGCGGCCCGGTCCCAGGTCGACGGGCACGTGCACCTTCCGCCGACCACTGGCGACAACATCGATGTACTGTGGAGACCTCACGCCCCACGTGTTGAGCAATTCGGCGGTACGTCCACCCGGCCTCCCGCATGCCCACTATACGCCCTCGCTCAACGTCCGTCAACTGCACATACGGTTCACGTCCACGCTGTCGCGGCATGCTACCAGTGTTAAAGACTGCGATGGAGCTCCGTATGCCACGGCAAACTGGCTGACACTGACGGCGGCGGTGCACAAATGCTGCGCAGTTAGCGCCATTCGACGGCCAACACCGCGGTTCCTGGTGTGTCCGCTGTGCCGTGCGTGTGATCATTGCTTGTACAGCCCTCTCGCAGTGTCCGGAGCAAGTATGGTGGGTCTGACACACCGGTGTCAATGTGTTCTTTTTTCCATTTCCAGGAGTGTATAAAACTATAGTTCCACATTTGCGCTTTGCTTAAAAGAAATTATGTACATAACGGTGAGTGTTAATGACTAGAGATGAGGGGCGCTGACTTATAAAAAATACCGGGAGAGCTCATACTGCAGTTCTTGCCCTAGGAGATTTTCTAAATTTTCGACGAAAAATAGTGCGTTTTAAAGTTTTTTTAAGCATTTAGAGTCATATAATCAACATTAGAACCCCGAAAACTGGACTGTCGATAACTCGACACTCCGGGACACTTGATAAGCCTGACACAATCTTTGGCTTTCAAAATAGAAACAAAACATGAATACACACGGTATTTTCGTAAAAAGCTATTTTAATTTACAGTAATAATCATGCTTATAGACTATTACAGAGCAGTGGAAATATAGCTCTGAAAAGACTGAAATTATATTTAAATAAATCCTAAACTATCATTAAAAGAATGAAACATAAAACATTGCTGTGGCACAGTAATAGCACTTTGATTAATAAGTGAAATAGCTAATTTAAGCTTACTTTGAGTAAGGCTCAGCATTTGTTAAATAGAAACAATATCTCAAAGTTAATGCTTTAATACAGTTAATAAAGTTAATACAGTATGCCTAATACTTTCAGTCAAAAAGTATGTAAATAGTGGGTTTTCATTGGGTCTTATACCCTAAAAATATTTAAGTATTTGAAAATAACTAATTCAGTAATATAGTAATTCAACTAGTTCTAATACTTCGAAACTGAAAATTTAACGTTAGGCATGTATTTAATTTTCTATTTTATAAAGATTTTCAATATTACTCTAAATGCCATTATTAGGGATAGAGTGTATTTAGAAAGGTGCAAAAGTCGACCGCCTGACTGGATTACTGAATGATGACTGGTTGATGACTGGTCGGATATCCAATTCATCCAAAATATATCGGTGGGCATGAAGAAAGCCAAGTTGTTCAATCGCTTCGGTCCCATCGTTGATCGGAGATATGACTTCAGACGTGTAATGGAGCTCAATGACCGTTCTACTGTTGCTGTCGTGATTGGATCTACATGGAGAAGCTTAATGCACTTCACTACTTCACATTACATTTCTCCAACTGCAGGCTCTTGTGTAATGTACTTTCTTACATCACACATGTTTTTTAAGACCAGTTGTTTTTTATTAGCAATATCGGCTAACATACTCAAGTGTAAGCGCAGTCTCTCAATGTGTAGGTAATTTTTGAAAAACTCAGTTGATTTTTCCAAATCTCTTTCACCTCTGTTTACTAAAAGCAAGCACTCTTGTTCAACTGTAATGACCTGTGTGAGTCCAGTTGAAGCAAACCCCCCAGTAATGCAAGATCGCATCGTTTCACAAACTTCAATGTAAATAGCTTTGCAGTATCCTTTGGGGTTTTGAAGGTGTGCGGTGAGTTGGCTTCATTGTTTTCATACTTCTCTGGTAAACTTCGATTCCGAGGAAGCGAAGGATCATCAAGTTGTGAAGGTTTTTCTTTTAAACACAACTCCCAAAAGTGTTCAAATTTCTCACGCCTTCCATTCAAATTCACAAATCAAACCCCTATATATTTTTTGTGCATCAGCACCACTTCGATGAGGACATTGAATTTTGTCATGGGCATCCTCTACTGGGTTCATTGCAGGACAATGGAGATGTAAAAAGAAATAAGTCTTGAATTGCAACATTGCACATTTGTAACCTGCGTCTGTTATGTCCTATGCAGAAAATGTTTCAAAGAAACTAGAAGTCCTTTAAAGTTTTTCAATATTCTCTAGATGCTCGCATAGTCCATCGAGTCGGGCAAAAGGGGTCGTAGACCAGCTTGGTCATTGGCGCTCTCACAGCGTATGCTTCTGAAAAGTCCCATCCTTTTATTGGATTCCCTTACGGTGTTTATTACGTTCTTGGCGAAGGCCATAATATCCCTCATAGACGTAAGATGGAGGAGACTGTCTACAACTGTCAAGTCTGAACTGTGATCAGTGCAGTGCACATAACGTGCTTTTGGTTGTATATCCAAAACTAACTTTTTTTAGTTCTTTGAACTTACCTCTCATATTCGAGGCACCACTATAGCAGTGCCCTCTTAAGTTATCCTATGACAAATTAAGACGAGCAAACACACCTTTTAAAAATCTAAACAGAGTTTGTGATTCGGTGTTGGGGGTCTCGTATAAGCCAATAAAGTCTTTGTTGATGATTAAGACATCATCAGCAGTGTGAGTACACAATGACACTTGTTCGTGAATCGAAGAATCACTTTTTCGTCAGCCATAATAGAAAAATGTTCAGTCTTCTTGATTGAAGCCAATACCTTTCTCGACACAAACTTTCCTGGTAGATCAACGATCTCGTTTTGAATATCATGGGATGTCCACTTATACACTGAACGCCCTAAACAATCTTTAAACTCAGGTATGTCATTCTTTTGGAGTTCCAACAATTGAAAAGAATTTGAGTTTACATCTTTGTGCTCTCTAATTGCTAGTCCTTGTCGGCATAGAAATTGCACGGTAGTAAAAATTGTCTCAAGAGCTACATGGCCTTTCTTTATATCACTATCTACCTGTTCCTTCAGTTAGAGGCCATACTTCGGTTAGTGATAGAATTTAGTTTCAGAACACCTTCTTTATGCGTAAACCTATTTTCATAAAGACGGGATTTTTCCAAAGCCTTTTCCCAGTTAGAAAACCCTACGGAAGTAAATTCAGCCTCTTTTTTTTGAAGAAAATTGTAATAGATTCTTAGGATCTGCCTCTTTGCAAGTTTTGCAAAAAACTTTGTCGGTAGATGCTTCATATTCTAGCCATGTATATTTGATCAACCAAGACTTCTGAAATGATCGTCGCTTACCGGATTGTCCAGGTTTCGGCTGTGAACGGTTCTCGCCTGAAGACGACGAAGCAATTGATGACACAATAATTGTTGTAAGTTGATCTGCAGTATCATCACCTTCCAAGCGCGCCTTTTTGGTAACAAATATATCCATTGCAAACCTAATTCACAGTTCACTAAGAGACTAAAGTCAACGAATAAAATATAGTCATATAAAATAGTGCACTAGACACTAAAGTCGGAACACTAAACACGTCTGCAGCATGCGCTGAACGAATCTATCCATACTGAATGACTCCGACAGCAGGGTGGGCTTTATATAGCCTTGACATAGTAATGTCTTGAAGCGTCAAGGCAACGCGAGCCAGAGGGTTCCAGGCGCTTCTACTCCAGTCCTGGAGCGTCAAGGCAACGCGAGCCAGAGGGTTCCAGGCGCTTTTTCTCCAGTCCTTTTGATGTCGCCGCGGCCGCAGCGCTGGTCTACTGGCGCCAGACTTTACCCGAAGGTCCGCGCACCAGAACAAATTCTAAGTGTGCCAGCAGCACCGTAACACTATCATGATTCACACCACTCATTTTCACTTAACCTGCTTACTACTGTAATAACTATTTGTTTTAACACATTACTGAATGTATTTTAAAAGGTAACTATCATCAAACAAAGAAAATAAAAAATTGCAACATAATTTTGTGTTTCTACAAAGCATAATATAATCAATAATTTTCTTAAATTATTAGGGGAGCGCCGTCCTCTCCCCCCCCCCCCCCCCCCCCAAATGAATTTTTGATGGGGCTCAGGCCCCCTCAGGCCCCATGGAGTCGGCGCCTGTGCTAGAGATTCATAACAACAGAAACTTGTGTTTTAACATAAATGGAAATGGATTACTTTTTAGAAAATAGGGATCAAATATTGGAAGAAAGAAAGTCGAGAAAAAAAACACCGACAACTGGCAAGTAACGGCTCACGCGTTCTGTAAGTTTAGTTGTATAACTGAGCACCAGATAGCAGTACCGATCGGATAAGTCTAGCTCTCGCAGTTAAAGATACGTTGTCGTGCATCATTTTACATGCTGCGCCTAGTTCCACCACTCTCCCTACGTTGCTTTAGGTTTTCTTAAAGCTAACCGGACAGACTGGATAGAAAATGTCATGACGGGAGACTTCATTCATAATTGCCTGTCTAGGTATCATGCTTACATTTCTGCACGACTAGTTTCAGGTGTAACGTTACTTGAAAGAGTACGTTTCCTCTCTAGGCTCTCTTTCATTGTTGTTGTGATGGTCTTCAGTCCTGAGACTGGTTTGATGCAGCTCTCCATGCTACTCTATCCTGTGCATGCTTCTTCATCTCCCAATACGTACTGCAGCCTACATCCTTCTCAATCTGTTTAGTGTATTCATCTCTTGGTCTCCCTCTACGATTTTTACCTTCCACGATGCCCTCCAATGCTAAATTTGTCATCCCTTGACGCCTCAGAACATGTCCTACCAACCGATCCCTTCTTCTAGTTAAGTTGTGCCACAAACTCCTCCTCTCCCCAAGCCTATTCAATACCTCCTCATTAGTTATGTGATCTACCCATTTAATCTTCAGCATTCTTACAATTTGTACAGAAACCAGATGGGAGTTACAAGAGTCGAGGGACATGAAAAGGAAGCAGTGGTTGGGAAGGGAGTGAGACAGGGTTGTAGCCTCTCTCCGATGTTATTCAATCTGTATATTGAGCAAGCAGTAAAGGAAACAAAAGAAAAATTCGGAGTAGGTATTAAAATCCATGGAGAAGAAATAAAAACTTTAAGGTTCGCCGATGGCATTGTAATTCTGTCAGAGACAGCAAAGGACTTGGAAGAGCAGTTGAACGGAATGGACAGTGTCTTGAAGAGAGAACATAAGATGAACATCAACAAAAGCAAAACGAGGATAGTGGAAGGTAGCCGAATTAAGTCGGTTGATGCTGAGGGATTTGATTAGTAAATGAGACACTTAAAGTTTTGCTATTTGGGGAGCAAAATAACTGATGATGATCGAAGTAGAGAGGATATAAAATGAAGACTGGCAATGGCAAGGAAAGCGTTTCTGAAGAAGAGAAATTTGTTAAGATCGAGTATAGATTTAAGTGTCAGGAAGTCGTTTCTGAAAGTATATGTATGGAGTGTAGCCATGTATAGAAGTGGAACATGGACGATAAATAGTTTGGACAAGAAGAGAATACATGCTCTCTTTCATTTCGATGCTATTTTAATTTTGTGTACTATGACGGTTCTGCTGTGTAACTATTCTTAAGCAAAATGTCTAACCTGTTAATTACATATGTTTTGGGCGACAATCTTATAATTTCATGGACAGTCAGTAGTAGGCTGGTCTTGATCACTATAGCCTTGTTATTCGGTTCAGTTCAAACAGTAGCACAGAGCCAAGACATTTAGTATTGCGAGTGAGCTCCCTCACAAAATGTATTACTGCTGCTGTACATATGTTCATCGTATTGTTTTGACTAGTGTCTCACTATAAGAAAACTGTTACCAAAATCGGGTATTCCTTATTCGTAGATGATTTGCTTCCAAGCTATAAAATGGACAACTTGCCATTTGAAATCCAAATTTTAAATGATGAACCTCAATGTGATCCATCACGCGCAAATGAGAAGCGCGTATTACATTTTGTAGTTCTAAAATAACAACATAGGAAAACTGTCAAAGCCGGCCAGTGTGGCCGAGCGGTTCTAGGCGCTTCAGTCTGGAACCGCTACGGTCGCAGGTTCGAATCCTGCCTCGGGCTTGGACGTGTGTGATGTCCTTAGGTTAGTTAGGTTCAAGTAATTCTAAGTTCTAGGGGACTGATGACCACAGATGTTAAGTCCCATAGTGCTCAGAGCAATTTGAACCAAACCAGTCAAAGCAGTCATACCACAGAGTAGTTGAGGCTTTTTGGCCACTTGTGGCATCGCCCTTTGAAAACAAGCAAATGTTTTTCTTTCTTATTTTCATTCACACATGTGACAGTATCTATGTCTCACGTTTATGTATCACTTTTAGTGAGACACTTTTTTATGGGTAAATTTGATAGACATGACTTTCCTCTCAGGATCCCTGACCGGTGTTTGTTTAATGATTTTTCTGACGTTTCGACATCTTGAGTCAAAGATCTACCTTCTGTTACCAGCAGCGGACCAACATCAATGCAGAGTAAATCTTTTACTTGAGCAAATCAAACGTTAGAAAAATCATGGTATAAACGTCGTCAAAAGAAGCCGAGATGGAAGCCACCTGTACAATATTGTCCTATAAAAAAGTGAAACTCAGTAAAGATGACACAACAACCTTAGTCCTGACACGCGTCTCAATAAAAATAAGAAAGAAAAACATATGCTGTTTTACATAGGGAGGTCTTACCAGGCAATGTAATCAACGAAGTGCTCGAACTAGCTCTTAACAGCAGAAACGAGGCACGAAGCAATGTAAAACCGCGGTTTTTAAGGGCAAAGAGCTTACTGTGGAAACCCAACGGTGTTTTAATAAAGGTTATGGAAAAGAGCTACTTCTGCTTTCTACTCCTCTTGTTAGATAACCGAATAAAGTCTGCCTCAAAATTTTATAATTGCTGATGTAGCCATTTTTTATCATTATCCAGGTACATTAGTATTTTTCCATTGCTTCATTATTCTGCAGAAACAAAAGTGTGACTGCAAAATAATGCAACACTAGTTATTATAGGACACACACAGTATGTTGAACACTGAATGTGACACTACGTGTACCACTGGTAAGACCATCTGATGTGCATTTATTTATACCTACCTAGGTCAGCCAAACGTCGGCTCTGAAGAAACCTCCAAATTCTACACTTTGCCCAATATTTGTTCTTGAAATTTCGCAAGGTCGAGGGCATGCTAAAAAGTAATACCTTTCATTTTTTATATAAAATCTCTTGAAGCTTTTTAAATAACACGAACGTTATTAACATTCTAAATCTTTATTCCTCATACCTAGACATTTGCGGCACCTGTATCTAAGCGTAGCGTCTTTGATCGGTAATTAAAACGTCCTCGGTCCCAGACTCGCTCCACGCCACCGCTTAAATTTAGAATAAAGGTCATCAGCAACGGCGGACGAAGACTTCTGGCATAAGAGATCACCCTCATTCTGCCAACAGCATTTTGACAATGCTGTTGGTGGAGGAGCGGGTAGAGATTCAGGGCAATCTCTTACCCTTGGGGTTGGAAACTAACCCTAAAGGCGGTCCGACACGAAAGCTCAGCGTGTTTGGTCAGAGGGTTAGCTGCCCTCTGTAAGAAAAAAAGCGCCACACACCGTCAGGTGGCTTGCGGAGTATGGATGTAGATGTGGATGTAAGTGAATGGATCAACGATGAACTTGCAACAGGTGTCATGGCATGTCCGTCCCAAAAAAATGTAACGAACCATGACGAAAAAACTTAAATTAAGAAAGGGCGGAAGCATGAACTATGATCAACGGAATGAGGATTCAGAAGGTAATAGAAACCACCGCATTAAAGAAACAATGTGTAACCACAGGACATGTGGGCTGTACCTGAGAAAGTATCATCATGATCTCTCCATTGGCTAAAGATTCAGGAATAGTCCCATATTCGTATCTCCGGGAGGAGACTGCCAAGGGGGAGGTGACCATGAGAGAAAGCGAAAGGATAACGTTCTACAAGTCAGGACGTGGAATGTCAGAAGTTTGAACGGGCCAGCCGGCCGAGGGGTTCTAGGCGCTTCAGTCCGAAACCTCACTGTTTCTACGGTTGCAGGTTCGAATCCTGCCTCGGGCATGGATGTGTGTGATGTCCTTAGGTTAGTTAGGTTTAAATAGTTCTAAGACTAGCGGACTGATGAATTCAGATGTTAAGTCCCATAGTGCTAAGAGCCATTTGAACCAATTTTTGAACGTGATAGTGAAGATAGAAAACATTAAAATTGAAAATCTAACACTCAATCTATATATAGTGGGGGTCAGCGAGGTGAAATGCAAGGAAGAAAAGGATTTCCGGTCGGAGGAGGATAGGATAATATCAACAGCTGCAGAAAGTGGTATAACAGCAGGGGGGTTCGTTGTGAATAGGCAGGTATGGCAGAGAGAGCCTGTCAACAGTAGAGTCATAGGGTTATTCTCATTAGAATCGAAAGAAAACCAACATCGACAACGATAGGTCAGGTACAGATGCCGACGTCGCTAGCCGCAAATGAAGAAACAGAGAATTATATAAGTAAACTGAACAAGTAATTCAGTAGTAAAAGGAGATGAAAATCAAATAATCATGGGGACTGGAATGCAGTTGCAGGGGAAGGACGGGAAGAAAATATTAGAGGAGAATATAGGCGTGGGACAAGGAATGAGAGAGGGGAAAGACTGATTGAGTTCTGTAATAAATTTCATCTGGTAATAGCGAATATTCTGTTCACGATTCACGAGAGGAGGAGATGTACTTGGAAACGGCCGGAAGATACGGGGAGATTTCAGTTAGATTACTTCATGGTCGGGCAGAGATTCTGAAGTCAGTTATTGGATTGTAAGGCGTATCTAGGAGCTGACATAGTTTCGGATCACAATTCAGCAATGATGAATAGTCAGCTGAAGTTTAAGAGACTAGTCAGGAGGAAATATTGAACAAAGAAATGCGATACGTTTGAAGTTTTCTGGCGCTTTAGACAATCCAACAACGAATAGGCAGGTATGGCAGAGAGAGCCTGTCAAGAGTCATAGCCTACAACGTAAGCAGTACAGTTGAAAAAGAATGGACATCTCTAAAGACGGTTATCACAGAGGCTGGAAAGCAAACAGTATGTACAAGGAAGACAGTTGCGAAGATACCATGCATAACATATTAATACTTCAGCTGATTGATGAAAGAAGGAAGTACAAAATTGTTCAGGAATACAGAACTACAAGTCATTTGGGAACGAAATACACTACTGGCCATTAAAATTGCTACACCAAGAAGAAATGCAGATGATAAACGGATATTCATTGGACAAATACATTATACTAAAACTGACATGTGATTACACTTTCACTCAATTTGGGTGTACCGATCCTGAGATATCAGCACCCAGAACAACCACCTCTGGCCGTAATGACAGCGCTGATACGCCTGGGCATTGAGTCAAACAGAGCTTGGATGGCGTGTACACATACAGCTGCCCATGCAGCTTCAATACGATACCACACTTCATCAAGAGTAGTGACTGGCGTATTGTGACGAGCCAGTTGCTCGGCCACCATTGACCAGACTTTTTAAATTGGTGAGAGATCTGGAGAATGTGCTGGCCAGGGCAGCAGTCGAACATTGTGGCCAGAAAGGCCCGTACAGGACCTGCAACATGCGGTCGTGCATTATCCTGCTGAAATGTAGGGTTCAGCAGGGATCGAATGAAGGGTAGAGCCACGGGTCGTAACACATCTCAAATGTAATGTCCACTGTTCAAAGTGCCGTCAATGCGAACAGGAGGTGACCGAGACGTGTAACCAATGGCATCCCTTACCATCACGCCGGGTGAACGCCAGTATGGCGATGACGAATACACGCTTCCAATGTGCGTTCACCGCGATGTCGCCAAACACGGATGCGACCATTATGATGCTGTAAACAGAACCTGGATTCATCCGAAAAAATGACGTTTTGCCATTCGTGCACCCAGGTTCGTCGTTGAGTACGCCATCGCAGGCGCTCCTGTCTATGATGCAGCGTCAAGGGTAACCACAGCCATGGTCTCCGAGCTGACAGTCCCTGCCGCTGCAAACGTCGTCGAACTGTTCGTGCAGATAGTTGTTGTCTTGGAAACGTCCCCATCTGTTAACTCAGGATCGAGACGTGGCTGCACGATCCGTTACAGCCATGCGGATAAGATGCCTGTCATCACGACTGCTAGTGATACGAGGCCATTGGGATCCAGCACGGCGTTCCGTATTACCCTCCTGAACCCACCGATTTCATATTCTGCTAACAGTCATTGGATCTCGACCAATGCGAGCAGCAATGTCGCGATACGATAAACCGCAATCGCGATAGGCTACAATCGACCTTTATCAAAGTCGGAAACGTGATGGTACGCATTTCTCCTCCTTACACGGGGCATCACAACAACGTTTCACCAGGCAACGTCGGTCAACTGTTGTTTGTGTATGAGAAATCGGTTGGAAACTTTCCTCATGTCAGCACATTGTAGGTGTCGCCACCAGTGCCAACCTTGTGTGATTGCTCTGAAAAGCTAATCATTTGCATATCACGGCATCTTCTTCCTGTCGGTTAAATTTCGCGTCTGTAGCACGTCATCTTCGTGGTGCAGCAATTTTAATGGCCAGTAGTGTAAATAGGAAGTGCAGGGGGGTGAGAAAAAATGACTGCATTAAATATACGAACAAGCCGAAAAAGAAATGATCATCGAATGAACGGTTTCCGCATATAGGACAGTTAAAACAACTTTCGGTGAAATTAAAAACCAGGACTACAACATCAAGGGGTCAGTGGGAATTCCACTATTAAATGCAGAGGAGAGAGCGGATAGGTGGAAATGGTACACTGAAGGCCTCTGCGAGGGTCAAGATCTGTCTGATAACGTGAAAGAAGAAGAAACTGGAGTCGATAGGGGAGAGACAGAGGATCCAGTATTAGAATATAAAAGAGTTTCGATGACTTAAGATAAAATAAGGCAGCAGGATTAGATAACATTCCATTGGAATTTCTAAAATCATTTGGGGAGGTGGCAACAAAACGACTGTTCACCATGGTGTGCAGAATGTGTGAAGAATGTAAGAGACTGGCGACATGCCAGCAGACTTTCGGCAAAACATCATTCACACAGTTCTGAAGATAGCAAGAGCCGACAAGTGCGAGAATTATCGCACGGTCAGCTTTAACAGCTGACGAGAGTAACATACAGAAGAATGCAAAAGAAAATTGAGGATCTGTTAGATGACGATCAGTTTGACTTTAGGAAAGGTAAAGGCACCAGAGAGGCAGTTCTGATGTTGCGGTTGATAATGGAAGCAAGTCCGAAGAAAAATGAAGACGCCTTCATAGGATTTGCGGCCTTGAAAAAGCGCTCGACAATGTGAAATGGTGCAAGATGTTCGGGAGTCTGAGAAAAATAGAGAGATAAGTTATACGGGAAGACGGGTAATATACAACATGTACATGAACCAAGAGGGAACAATGAGATTGGAAGAGCAAGAACGTAGTGCTCGAATTAAAAATGGTTGAAGACGGGGATTACTAGTTTGTCCCTACTGTTAAATCTATACATCGGAGAATCAATGAGGGGAAAGGTTCAAGAGTGGAATTAAAATTCAGAGTGATAGGATGTCGAAGGTAAGGTTCGCTGATGTCCTTTTCTTCCGAGAAGGACTGCAGGGTATGTTGAATGGAATGAACAGTGTAATGAGTACGCCACATTGGGCGACCTGCGCGCCGGATGGGGATGAAATGATGACAAAGACAACACAACATCCTGTCTCTGAGCAAAGAAAATCCCCGACCCACAAGGGAATCGAACCTGGGCCCGTAGGACGGCAATCCGTCACGCTGACCACTTTTTTTTTTTCTTTCATTTTGTTCGTTGTTGATCGTTGCGTTTGGTCACATGACATCCGTTCAAGTTCGTTGTTGATCCTTTCACTCAGTTTTTTATTACAGAGGCCAGCCAGCTCTCTGACCGAACACGCTGAGCTATCTTGCTGGCACCAGTCAACTATCGGGGCGGACAAGGATTGAGAGTAAATCGAAGTAAGACAAAACTAGTGAGAAGTAGCAGAAATGGGACCAACAACCTATGACGGACAGAGCAAGGAGGACATAAAAAGCAGACAAGCACTGGTAAGAAGGGCATTCCTGACCAAGAGAAGTCTGCTAGTATCAAACATCGGTCTTGATATTGAGGAAGAAATTTCTGAAAACGTTCGTTTGGAGCACAGCATTGCATGGTACTGAGACGTAGATTGTGAGAAAACCAGAACAGAAGAGAATCGAAGAGACGTGTTGCTACAGAAGCATGTTGAAAATTAAGCGGACTGATAAGGTAAGGAATGAGGAGGTTCTCCGCAGAATCGACGAAGAAAGGAACATATGGAAAACACTGACAATAAGAAAGAACAGAATGATAGGACATCTATTAAGCCATTAGGGGATAACTTCCATGGTACTAGAGGGAGCTGTAGAGAGCAAAAAACTGTAGAAGAAGACAGAGGTCGGAATACATCCAATTGAGGACATAGGGTGGAATTGCTACTCTAAGATGAAAAGGTTGGCGCAGGAGAGGAATTCATGTCTTGCCGCAGTAAACCAGTCAGTAGACTGACGACTTAGTGCATATCTGCAGGCGTCTGCCTCTAGAGGGCTCTGAATTGTAGCGTATAACTTGGCGGAATCTAACGTAACTACGTCGCCGGTAAGTGAGAAACTACGTGCTGTAATCGAGTTTCGAATTCGAAGAGCTCGTCAACAAGTGGAGCACATACTCCATCAGAATGACAATACCAGACCACACATGCGATCTGCGATACCTGCAGCAATACGATGCCTTGGGTCCATTGTGATCGATTATCCCCCATACGCTTTCGAATTTGTCACATCCGGTTTTAATATATTTCTGAAAGTTAAAAAACACTTTCGACGGAGTCACCTTGATAGTGATGAAGCGGCGCAAGCTGGGGTAAGATTGTGGCTCCGTCAACAAAGTCACACATTCTACAATGACGGTCTCACAAATTGCTCTCTCGTTGGATGAAATGTGGTCGTCGTCAGGGCGACTATGTTGGGAAAGAAACATGTAGAGATGAAGAATGAAGATGTAAAATACTAGGAACATTTCTTTCTTTAAACAGCTTTAAGAGTTTTGACATACGAAATTCGGAGGCATTACTTTTCAGCCGGTCCTCGTACGCTAACACTGAACAATTTGCGTCCGTTTTCAATATTCTGCCAACTGAACCGATGACCGTTCGTAATGTCCTTTTTCTATACACGTTCAGTATCGCCGCTTAGTTCTATTTGAAAGAAAAGAAAGGAAGGACGACTGTTCATTAGAGACGGAGCACAGTCTCAGAATGTGTCAATGATGGGGAAGGAAATCGGGCGTACCCTTTCCAAAGGAACCAACCCGGTTCAAATGGTTCAAATGGCTGTGAGCACTATGGGACTTAACATCTGTGGTCATCAGTCCCCTAGAACTTAGAACTACTTAAACCTAACTAACCTAAGGACATCACACACATCCACGCCCGAGGCAGGATTCGAACCTGCGACCGTAGCGGTCACGCGGTTCCGGACTGAGCGCCTAGAACCGCGAGACCACCGCGGCCGGCGAACCAACCCGGCCTTTGGCCGAAGCGATGTAGGGAAGTCATCGAAAACCTAAATCAGGCTGGCGTGAGACCCGGGTTTGAGCCGTCGTCCTCCCGAACACGAATCCAGTGTGCTAACCATTGCGCCACCTCGCTCGGTAGTCTTATTTGATATAGGTCCCAAACATTTGAGCAGTATTCTAATACAGAACTCACAATAGAATTGCTAGCAGCCTCCTTTGTTGACTGAGGTTCGTATACCAGTCCGGCAAAAGCTTTAATCTCCCAAGAGGTTTTTCACCCTGCACCCTGCACCCTCCACCTACCACTCCCCCGCCGGTCCCGTTCTTTTGTCATTAGTTTAATGTGTGTTTCGTGTTTCACGACATCCTCTCCCTTGACAACCTTCTATGTTGAAACTAGCATTTGCACCCATTATCTACACGTATGTATTAGATATATTCCAATCTCTGTCTTCCCCTCCAACACAATGTAAGTAATTTTCTGATGCCTCATGTCCTCTAATCCTTTCCCTTCTTGTAGTCAAGTTTTTACATATTGTTTTCTACACAGACTCTGAGAAGAACGTACTCGTTTCTTATCTTATCACTCTACTTCATTTTCATCATCGTGGGTCACACATGACTGCTAAGTTTGCGTGGTCAAGTGTGTCTAATGTGGAAGTTCACTATCGCAGAGACGATGTTTCCACGTAGTACTCAAAGCTCTCCAAAGGTCGCACAGAGGTATGCCGTTTAGCATCCGCAGAATCATATGGGTAGATCAGTGATCGGTGGTGAGTCACATAGCCGCCCATTGGAGTGCGAGGCGTCAGAAACACGTTCTAGCTGTACTATAGATCGATACCACAATGGCTTCAGTAGCCAACGACTGAGCATTACAGAGACCTCCGACGACTTTCGACCATTCAGTACATTATATTGTAACAAATAAGCCCTCGGTCACAAATATTAAGTCAAAATTGACCTGGTTTCGACGCTACTGTGAGCGTCGTCTTCAGAATTAGACTAACTGTACTAAAAAATTAGGTGTATAGTACATTAATAAAATTAAAGTTTGTACTCACTCGAAAAGATGCAGTACTTACAAGTCACATATTAAAAAAGATCTCGGCCGGAAAGGCGACTTCATGAACACTTGTCAGACTGCGAGCCGCTAAGGGCTGCTCGTACTGTGGACAGGGGTTGCAACTTGTAAGTACTGCATCTTTTCGAGCGAGTACAAACTTTAATTTTATTAATGTACTATATACCTAATGTTTCAGTACAGTTAGTCTAATTCTGAAGACGACGCTCACAGTAGCGTCGAAACCAGGTCAATTTTGACTTAATATTTGTGACCGAGGGCTTATTTCTTACAATATAATTCTGACACGGTCACTGAACCTTAGCAGCTATGTTCAAAGTTTTACATTCAGTACATCATCAATAGGAAGATGAAATGGCGGATATTGTGTACTAAAACTAAGTAACTACTGCGTAAGTAAATGAAGTCGAACAGCTGCTTTTAGCATCGCTGTGCTTTGCTAGTTCCTTACCTTTGCCCGACATATCATTTCATTCAGTAATTGGCTAGAGTTTAACATGGAATTGGAATTTCAGGTGATGAAACTCAAGTGAAATGCCAGAAGAAATCTTAGAACTAACAGAGGACAGAATTTCAAACATTACGAGTATATTGCCCTACTACTTCATGGAATTATTCTATCAGTTTTTTTAAAATAAAATCACCCATAAGAATTCAAGATCTAATTATTATAGTCGTATCGATTCAAATATCTGAACATTTTAGTAAGCCAAATGCATGTCCTAGTACTGCTTTTACAAACGTTTAACTTTCCTGGATTGTCATTGTTAGCAGTAAATACATTTATCTGGCACAATCTCGACAGTCTTCGTTTAGTTCTTGGTATGCTGCGTGTGATACTTATTGCTAGCAAACAACGGACAAAATTACAGAGCAGTTGCTGTTATTGCATGAGTAGTTCATACACTAAAATTTTCAACATTAGAAGAAGCGAAACATTTCACAGCTCCACGTACTTTTTGTTAATTTAAATACAAGGGATCAATGTTATTTAAAATATAGAAATAAACAGCATACGTATCATCCCTACGTACTACATTCAAGTGTATTTTACATATGATTTCGGTATCGTAACTCTTAAAATACAGGTGTGTGCAGGCAGAAACCTCGAAAAGCAAGACTTCTGCTGCCGTGGGTGGAAACGGATGCCTGGAAGAAAGAGGCGGAGCTACTTGTGCCCTGACGATGGGGCCACGCCTTGGCGAGCATTATCCTTCATCAATCACGGCGGCCGCCTTTCTCCCGTGACCTCTTTGGTTTGGTGCGTTCTGTTCCGGCACACTCCTCCGCTCACCTTCTGACAGCAGATTTGTTTGCGCCGCCCGACCGTTCACTGCGTGTGCCAATCTGTTCTGAGTATTGCCTTTCGGCCGGAAGCGTGGGAAATGCCTCGTCTGTGAGACCAGCAGAGGACGGCGTGGCGTCTAACGCCGGAGCGTGCCACTCGCGAATTCGTCTCAGTGTGGTGTGCCGCAGTGCCACGTGATTGCACTTGCGTCTACGGTTGGCTGTCGTTATCAGCGGCAGGGGGGGGGGGGGGGGGAGGTGGGAGAGAAGGGGTGTGGCTGGCTGTGGTGGGGCGGACCGTTGGCCGCACGCCCAGTTCCGGAGCCACTCTGCCGTCTTAGCCACGCCGAATAGACGGTTTTCTAACAGCGGCTCTAACGAAGGGAAGTCAGACCGTGTGGTTCTCCCTCGAACGACACTTACATTTTCTGGTCGAGTTGTGTAGCTAATATCTGGAAACTCGAAGTAGGCCCACGCGAAATCCTTTCCACCTTCCTAGGACGCACCAGTCAGCGTTTCTATTGTTCAAATTTGCACCTCTCCATCGACAACAAACCCATCCCTCTAAGCGGCTTTCTTTGTTGACGGACTACATTTCCTGAGGATTCCCCAATGAATCTCAGTTTGTCATCAGCCCTACCTGTAATTAGTTTCGTCTTGTCGGTCCACTTTAAATCGCTCCGAATGCATACTCCTAGATATTCGGCGGAGTTAACTGCTTCAGAAATGTTCAAATGTGCGTGAATTCCTAAGGGACCGAACTGCTTAGGTCATCGGTCACTAGACTTACACTACTTAAACTAATGTTAACTACTTATGCTAAGAACACCACACACACCCATGCCCGAGGGAGGAGTCGAACCTCAGGGGGGAGGGGCCGCGAAGGCCGTGACAGTACGCTGTGGCGTTCGCTGTGTTATTCAGTGGTTTGGCATTTAACTAATTTGTAAATTAAAATCATAATTTTATTTCATTAAATTGAGTAATTACTAAATAAATTTTTTTCTCACGGCTAAATATTTGGTCAAGTTGCTAAAGAACTCCAAGTTAACGTTGTGTTAAAGTGTTGTCTGTAAGCTGTGTAAGTGTCACTAAATCACAGTTCATACAACAGATTCTATACAACTATTGATTATGATGGAAACAGTTATCTTCAGCAAAATGATTATTAAAACCACCGAATATCAGCTGCGCACAACACTGACGTATGTTACTTGAAACAATATTCTTCGCAACTTGTGCGTAATTAACTTCGGCTCCATACATCAGCAAGAAAAGTTTGTTATATGGATCGTGCTATGAGCACTGTTTTTAGAACCAATCTGATTCGAAATATTTTCATTAAAATGAGTTCGGGACCACCGGTGCGCGTTTATTTTTACACAATTTTATTACCTTCGGCATTTATGTCTGCACAGTTGCGTAATTTGAATTTGCCGCTAAGATAATTGTTAAGATGGCGGCAGACAATTGATAGAGACTTTCTATTGTTAGAGTAAATTTTCTTTTTAATACGATAAGTATTTGAAATGCTTATTAAACTTTACTTTCATATTGTGCACTATTTAAACTAATTTTCATCAAGCAAACTTTTGTTTTTTTTAAGGAAAACACAGATTAAAAAATGCGATACAAATCGCTGTCATCAATGGCTGCGCTCCTTGCAGCGGAAAGAAATAATTAACAGAGATAATGCTTATTGAGAGAGGAATTAAAGTTACAAATAATTATTCACTCATATTTATAATAATAATGAACTCTATTCTCAAGTAATAATTAACAAATAATTACAATTTCTTAACTGACCTCAGTTTGATATGCGTCTTGCGTCCGCAACCTACAAAAGCTAACCAACAAAAGGTAAAAACAAAGGAAGACAAACGCAGATCATAAAAGGTATTTACAATTATCATTGTCTTTGTATGATCCACATCGAAATGTCCAATTACATCATGAAATATTATATAAATAAGTAACATTTATTTCACTGTTTTTTCATATGTCGGATAGATAATGTTTATAACTGTTAGAGGCATAATTTCCTCTCGTCGCACCGCACCTAAAATTTATCTCGTGGATGTTACAACGCCCTAGACCGCACGGCCACTCTGCACCGTTGTAACTGCTTCCAATGATTGTTCTTCAATAGTGCAATCTTGCAATAACGAGTCTTTCTGCTATGTGTGCACAAAGCGATACATGTTTACGTTGAAGGTCAGTTGTCACTCTCTGCGCCAAGCATTGTTCCTCTGCATTTCGCTACAATTTTCTATCTTCGCGGCTTCTCTATATACAACAGCAACATCCTCAAAAATCTTCATGGAACTTCCAGTGTTGTCTACTAAGTAATTTATGTACGAATAGATACGAGTGTATAGAGTCTACCACGTAATTTATATACGAGCATATAAAGGGTGAACATTAACAAAACCGACAAACTGCTGGAGCTGCTTCCTGATTGGAAATGGAGAAAAAGGGGTCCAATGAACATGTGTTCGGAAATGGACATTGTGTGTGCAACGATCACAAATCCTCCCGGAACACAATACATACCTGCATCGCATCCACATCACAACAGGTGTTCAAAGTGATGTGTTGGCAAATGTGCCAACACCTTGTAGATAGAGGAGGCCGAAATGCACGCTATCTAACGCAGACGGGCGTGAATTCTGGAACAGGATAAGAGTGAATTCTAATAAGAAAAGTATGCAGCTCCTCGAATACTTATCTTTTAATTCCTTCATGTGAGTACAGCATTCTGGGTGAGACATTTCATACGATAACTATCAAACTATGTAAGGCTAATGGTGCCTTGCTAGGTCGTAGCCATGGACTTAGCTGAAGGCTATTCTAACTGTCTCTCGGCAGATGAGAGAAAGGCTTAGTCAGTGTAGTCGCTAGCAAAGTCGTCGTACAACTGGGGCGAGTGCTAGTCCGTCTCTCGAGACCTGCCTTGTGGTGGCGCTCGGTCTGCGATCACACAGTGGCGACACGCGGGTCCGACATGTACTAGTGGACCGCGGCCGATTTAAGCTACCACCTAGCAAGTGTGGTGTCTGGCGGTGACACCACTCAAAGTGGCCTCCATGGGATGGAATGTGCGCAACATACACATAATCGTACTCTGGTTTCACAATGTTGGCTGGAAACTTGCCGGGAGCATGCACTAGAGTTCGTCTCAATATTCTGCAGAACGCGGTCCTCCAAGTCTGGTGTACACACAGTTCGCCACCTTCCTGCACGTTCGTTTGTCTGAAAGTATCCATGATCACAAAAGCACCCAAAAAAGGCTTGAAATGATGTGTCACGTGGTTGGCGTCTGTGAGGGAACTTGTTTTGATATAACCGTACTGTCTGTCGACCGTTTCCATCTTCTTGGGCGTGCACAAACACCATTTCTGCTTATTCCCATCACAAATACCGGACCATTCTGCTGCTTAAGTGCGCTGCGCGAGCCACAAACACTACCAACTCAAAGGAACACAAACCACGTGGTCAGAGGAACTGTCATTCATCAACGACACCTACGGTCGCAACGATGCATTTCCGGACTCATATACATAGGGGTTTTCTTCTTCCATTTCCTGTCAGGAATCCGTCCCTGAAGTTTTTCGGTTTTAATGATACTGTGAAATGTAATGAAGCTATAACACTTCTTTCGGGTATGCCCGGAATTACTTTTATGTCTGTAGATTTCTCTCCACTGCGAGTGAAATGCTGTGTTTTATTGCTGGAAACCCTTCTATCCAATCGCACAGCCATCTGTCCATACACTCTGTGTCCATATTGGCACTGAAACTGATGATGACACAGTAAAGGCCGAAATACGAAACATTCTTTTCCAAAACTATTTCACAGAGTAAGATCGGACTGTAGTACCTGCATTAAATCGTTGTACGAACGACAAAATGGCTAATGTCGAAAAAAGTGACCAAGGGATAAAAAAATAACTGAAATCGGTCAACAGACTGAAGAACACTTGATCTGACGGGATACTGATAGTATTGTACATACAGTATACGAAAGAACTTGCTCCTCTTCTAATTTGGTCATTAAGCGGCAATGCGAAAGTGTATGGAATGCCTTGTGGAAGTCAAGGAACGCGGCACCTACATGAGCCCCGGTATCTAACGCCTTCTGGGTTTCGTGGACCAAAAGAGTGAGCTCTGTTTCACACGATCGTTGTTTTCGGAAACCATGATTATTTCGACGGAACAGATTTTCGGTCTCCATAAATATCAAAATACGTGAACAAAAACCAAACCGAAGTCAGTGATACAGGCCTAAAGTTTTTGTGCCTCCGTTCGACGACAATTCTTGAAAATGGGAATGACGTGTTTTTTTTTTTTTTTTTTTTTTTTTTTCCTGACCATCAGTAACACTTCGCTCACACAGACCTACGGTACGCTGCTGCTAGAAGAGGACCAAGTTCTTTCACACACTCTATGTACAATAGTATTCGTATTCCGTCAGGTCCAGTGCTGTTTTAGCCGATTTCAATTGATTTTTCTATCCATGGTGACTTATTTAGATATTAGCCATTTTGTACTTCGCACAACGGTTTAATGCAGGTTCTATAGTTCGATCTTACTCTGTCAGATAGTTTTCGAAAACGATGTTTAGTGTTTCGCCCTTTCATGTGTTGTCCTCAGTTTCAATGCCATTATTCTCACGAGTGTCTGGACAGATGGTTTCGATCCGTTCACAGATTAAACGTAAAGTTACAGCTTCTCAGGTTTTTCTGTTAGGGCAGTATACAGAATTTTAATTTCGAATTCGTTGAACGAACGGCTGTACTTACACTTATGTCATCGTTTACCTTTTGATTGTTTGTGAGGCTCCCCATGCTAATCGCTGTGCCCAAAGAAAACACGAGATGACAGAACAAAATGAAAACGAATACCTATGACAGCTACAGGGTGGAACTTTTATTACTTTAACAAAATGAAACTGCTCATTCATTTCCATAGTCAGCGGTATATCAAACTTTATTGAAATGGGTCGGGTAAGTGTGCTAGCTTACATGTCAGACTCCAGTAATCTCTGTTATTCCTGATATATTCCTGTTTTCATTTAGCATCAGCTGGCGGAATTAATCTTAAAGGATGGCAGAGATTATTATACATGATACTCGTCAGCCATATAACGGCTGCATGTGTTAACTTTTCATGCGCGTCAGTTTTCACTATTAATTGTGATACATCTGACGAACAAACTTTAATGCCAGTAGTTGTAGATGACATTATGAGTCTCGAAGCTCTTCAGGTTCTGTCACTTCTAGAAGAGGCAATTAGTTCAGGAAGTAGAAGGATAATGACACCTATCCTGTTGATATTTTTTTACTTCATTCTAGTAGTCGAATAACTTGCTTTTTAGGGTTCCATATCTCAGTCGGTAAAAACGCAACCCTTGTCCGTCTGTCTGTTCATCTGCCAACGCTCCTTTTTCAAACAGGGACGGAAAGAAGTATCAAATTGAAATTGTCAAATACGGTCTTTTGCGGTCTTAAAATTTTAGGCTTCTAAGTTAATGTAGTGAAGCCGGCCCGGTTAGCGGTACGGTCTAAAGCGCTGCTTCCCCAGCGGGAAGGCGTGCCGGTCCTCGGCACGAATCCGCCCTGTGAATTACTGTCGAGGTTCGGTGTGCCGGCCAACCTGTGGATGGTTTTAAGGCGGTTTTCCATCTACTTCGGCGAATCCTGGCTGGTTCCCCTTACTCCAACTCAGTTCTCAGCTATATTTTGTCGGCTATTGCTGCGCAAACACCTTTTCTACGTACGCTTACACCAAAATTATTCAACCACGCAGACATTTGGGGTTACACTCGCCCGGTGTGAGATGTTCCCATAGCAGATGGGAGGGGGGGGGGGCTTGGGGGGGAGGGCTTAGGGGGGGGGGGGGGCGTGCCGCACAATAACCCTGGGGTGGCGGTGGGGTGGGTGGACTCCTGTGGCCTATTGTGGGGTTGTGAACCACTGATGGTTACGGCGGGACGAAGCCTCTCCATAGTTTCTACGTCCCCTGTTTAATACATACATACATAATGCAATGAAAAGGTACTGCCCATTCTGTTACACATTTTGATACTCACCAAAAGCTCTGTATTATGTACAAACGGAATTAAGTATGTACGAAACGCTCAGTGCGCTAGGTCTACTCGCACTTGACTAGTCTTCAATGGTTTATCTTGGGTGTACTAATTAATTCACTTCTTAGTCAGTATTTTATAGACCCGCTCGCACTGCTGCGGGCGTTACTATTTCGCTTCCGCTCCTTGTGTAGGCGCTCTGAGCCCGAATGGAATTCGCTCGGCGGATTAACTACGGGGACTGGAGTGTGTGCCGACCTGATGTGTTTTTTCGATGGTTTCCCGAAATCGAACTAGGTGAAAATCGGCGAAAGCACCGCGTCTATCCTCAGTTCCTCTATTCAGAAACATCTACGAAAGCTTCACGCACTTTCACATGAGGAAACACTAGATGTTAACAAATGGGGTGCACAAATTCCGTCCCTGGACCCCATGAAGATACGGGACACAGTCCAGGAAAAAGTAGAAGAAAGAGACGTAAGAGAGCTAATTACAGCATAGGTCGTAGGTATCGCTAACTAAGAAAATAATAAAGGGGAGACAGTACTTACAACGGTACCAAAAACATCTGGATTTTTGTAATTTTTTTATATTTACGATACGCGAAGCCTAGAACTCAAGTATCAATCAGTCAAAGCATTTAGATGCAGCTCTCAAACATTTCTCGAAAAAACCGAAGCGTCTTTAATACCCTAAAGTCAATTCGAGTAGGCAGAGTGGCACTGTGGTATAATGCTTGCATGGCATTTGGGGGCGGGGGAGCAAGGGTTCGATTCCTGACAAATACAAATTTTTAAATAAAGGTGCATGTTTCATAACTATTCCCGTGCAGCATAAAGCACGTAATGATTGAATAAAGTCAACAGTGCTCGAGAGAGAATCAGTGGATCACTGGTTTGAGTCTCGTTTCGGTCACTATTTGTTCTTTTTTCGTTCAGTCCAAATACCTAAGCACTTTAAACATGAAATTCATCAAATAAACAAGTTAAAACCCATACCGGTACTTTATTTTTTAATAACTAGAATTTTTCGTTATAGGTATGCCCTCGGTCATTACAGTATTTTCATTTTTTACTAATAACTGGATAAAAAAAACAACATGTCGATTTGCCATGGCAGCAATGCTAAAATTTTGGATTTTCAGTAAAACTCTTTTTTTAAACGAGTAAAATCTCCATTGCTCCTACTACTTCACCCAAGAATTTTTCAGTCTTTGTTCGAAGTGTACGTTTATTACTGGGAGATATAGCAATAAAAAACCGAAAATGGTCAGTTAAAAAAAAAGTTTGTTTTGAGTCGCTTGCTCAGTCACGTTAAACAGGAGCCGAAAAGAACCCTTGTAACCGAAAACCGATTGTTTCGGCGATAACCGCCATCTCTAATTTCATTGTGCGTATAAGTTCTTAATTACCCATCTTTTACAAACTATTGTTAATAATGACCCTTTAAATTAAAAAAAAAGCCTTAGGAATTATTTTTTACGTATTTAGGCATAAAACTTTACGGAAATTCCACCAGCGTATTCTATTAGTACGAGGACTGGGGCTCGAACCCTCGCCGCTCACGCTGCAGAGCATTCTACCTCGTAGTGACGCAGGCAACCATAAATACGACTTTGTTTAAAAGAATTAAAGTCGCTCGAAAAACTTCAAAATCGATTTTCTCGAGAATTTTTGCGAGTTATATATATACGGCATATATCCTATTGTTGTGCGATCTCCTTGTTAGTATAACCCATTACTCTGCGGGTTGATCCGTCAGACAAATGAGGCAGGTGCCTGTGAATGAGAAGAGAGGCGGAATGCCTTTGGGAACTGCCTGACCGTCACGGCGGATTTGCCGCCTGAGCAGGCATTTGGCACTGCCGCCGCCATTGTCTGCGGACTTACCGGCGAATTTAAAAGGGGCACCGGCTGCTGCGAAAACGCCCGCCTGTCTGCGGCCGCAAGAAGTCGCGCAAGTAAGAGGCGGCGCCGCCGCGCCACACCGATTCTGGGAAAGCACGCCGCCTCAGCGCCGCACGGCACGGAGTGGTTCACGGGCAGCGGCCACGCCCGTGGCCAGGCAGTTACCGCTGAAACAACCCGTTTTCGGCTATATCTGCTTTTTTTTTTTTTCAAACGCCAACTTAATCTGACTGTTAAAATCGCTCAAAGTAAACGGTATCTGAAACAACCAGTTTTGAGTTCTTCGTTCCTATTACACCGATCAACCAGAAGATTATGATACCTACCTAATAGCGGCACGTCCACCTTTGGCACGGATAACAGCGGGGACTCGTCTCGGCATGGTAGCAATGTTCCATTGGTAGGCCGCTGGAGGGAGCTGACACCACATCCACACACACACATGTCACCTAATTGCCATAAATTCCGGAGAGGGCGGCAGGAGGGGGGAGGGGAGCATGACCTCTGACACCATGTTCAATCACATCCCAGATGTGTTCGATCTGACCAGTTGGGGAGCCAGCACATCAACTGTAACTCTCTACAGCGTTCCTCGAACCACTCCATCACACTCCTGATCTTGTGAAATGGCGCATTATCTTGTTGAAAAGCGCCATTGCCGTCTGGAAACATGACCGTCATCAAGGGATGCACGTGGTCTGCGACCAGTGTACGATATCCCCTGGTATGCCTTGTACGAGCTCCACTGGTAGGCCAAGTGAACGTTCACCAGAGCAGTACGGGTGCCAAGGAGCTGTTCCCCTCGAAGACGACGAATTCGCGCCCTCCTATCGGCGTGACGGCAACGCTCTACTATTGTCCCTATGTCCAGTGCCGATGATCACGTGCCCTTTTCAGTCGTAGTTGCTTGTGTTAATATTGGCACATGCATGGGTCGTCAGGACCATCGTCAGGAATGTTCTCTGCACTGTGTGCTCAGACACATTTGGGCTGAGCATTAAAGTCTGATGTTAGTTTCTCCACAGGTCATCGAATGTCCTATTTTACCAGTCTGCCCAGCTTACGACGTCCGACATCTGAATGAGGGATGGTCGCCCAAGCCCACCACCTCTGTTTCGTGGTTTCACCCTGGTTTCGCTACTTGTTGAAGACACTCATTATAGCGTTCCTCGAACAAACGACAAGACGTGCTGTTTCCGAAACGCCCGTGCCGAGCCTACCGGCCATCACAGCCTGCCCTCGGTCAAACTCAAATACATCGCGCGCCTTCCCCATTCTAAACACGGACAGCACGCTCACTGATACTGCATGCACCGCCCGTGCGTTTGATCAGCAGCCATTCCTCTCCAGGTGACGCGACTATCGCATGGACGGGTTTATATCGACAGTAGTAAGCTTTGCCTTTAAAGCAGGCCGGGGTGGCCGAGCGGTTCTAGGTGCTACAGTCAGGAACCGCGCGACCGCTGCGGTCGCAGGTTCGAATCCTGCCTCGGGCATGGATGTGTGTGATGTCCTTAGGTTAGTTAGGTATAAGTAGTTCTAAGTTCTAGGGGACTGATGACTTCAGAAGTTAAGTCCCATAGTGCTCAGAGCCATTTGAACCATTTTGCCTTTAAAAGTGCTGTATGTTATATTGGAATTCATGGCATGCTATACATATGAGACGTGGCCATTCTTTAAGTAATGACAGATGTGACGTTGCGGCTTGAACTGTTTTAACCGTAATGACTGAAGGTGGTCTGTGATTGAAACCGGTCGATATTTGGGTCTTAATCAAAATAGCAGATGACCAGTTCGACAGAGTTAAGCTGAGTGAGCAAAAGCTACGTTTGTTCCGTTTGAGAAAACCAAAGAAGACGTTCTGCAACATAGTCTCTGGCACTCTAACTTCAATGCTAATTAAATCGGAAATGATGCAATGTACCGATTTTTTTTCTTAACAATTATTTCTCAGCGCAACCTAACCGGCAACTCCCTTACAAGCATGTGAAACTGTTTCTGGCCATCCTGTATATGTCCATTCCATATTTCTAGTCAACCCTTTCTCCAGAATTTCCTTTTCTTCTGAATAGCTACACACACTGGTATGTTCGCTGAAAGTTATACTTTCCCATTATTTGTTAATATCATTACTTGTTGGAATCTCAACTAAATATTGCTGCAATCGTCTCTGACATTCGTATTTTGTAATCCCTCGTCATTCTTCTCTTATTCTCTTATTCCACCGGTTAATTTTCATAGACCAATGAGTACCTATAGAACCCCTCCGGAAGCCATTGAGGAAATTTAAAATATTATTTTTGTGGGGGTTCACAACCTCAAAGTGTTTTGAAAATGAAAACATGTTTCATTATAATTGTCTGTGCGATTGGCCAGTTTCAACCTTCGATCAATTTCAAGCACGTTTTGCTGTCCTCATGTACCAGCGATATATTGTAATGTGAAATGAATCTGGAAACTGAAGATACGTTCTTGAATATGACCGAAGGCTGAAAATGGTCAGTCGCATAGAATGCGTCCTATCCTGACAATGTCTTCATTCCTGCCGAGGAAAGCCAGATGTAGCTCAAACATGACGTAGAGGTACTATATAAATATGACACGTCCATTCTAATTCAGGTATGAGAGACACTCACAAAGCTTTATCACCTCGAGAAAATCAAACCGCGCTCACGAAACTTAGTGTCAGTCCTTCTCTACGTTTTCATCCTTTAATACGACACATTTCCCCCAATGACGGATGATTTTGGACGGAGGCCTTGACTACAGACGTCTCCATTTTGGCTTTTGAAGAAACACGTTACAACTCGAAAATCAACTCGTCTTCATTCTAAAAATGCCCGCCATACAGTGCTTTCTTCATCTGAAGAATGAGAGAGCAGACAATGGGTGCCATGACAGGATAAGACAGAGGGTTAACACCTCGTAGGTCAAGCCTGTTTTTAGCTCCGGCCACAACTTTGTGTGTGAGACCGTGCCTGAACGTAGGCTGGGCTGTGATTTTCCCGATGCGTGAACCGTCTATCACTCGAAAACTGGGCTCATTACGTATGAGAACAATTTTCGTACGTCTCGCTACCGGTCCCTTAGCTGGTGCTGCCTTCTGTTGTTAATTTGTAGAGTTATTTCAAAAGAAACGTTAGCGAATTTAACAGCTGCTATCGCGATTGGCTGAGGCTGTGTGATAGCACTAACTAAATTTCGTGCGTGTACTTCCTAGGATTCGCAATTTGTTGTAATTTTGCTACAAATACCTCATATTTGTTGAGTGAGCAAGCAATTTTGGAAGTTTAAGGGGAAGAAATTGGTCAATAAGTCATCTCGCACCGATTTTTTGGAATTATAACTTTACATTCTATCACTATATTTTAAAATTTGTCATCTATCAAAGCACTAAATTTCAAGTATGAAAAATAAATCTTGAAGCTTGCTCTGTTTTCTTCTTCTTTTTCTTCTTCGAGGGATGGCGGATGTGTTACTCTTGAAAATACATCAGTTGCATATGTCACAGTAATGCTTTAAGTAATGGCATAAACTGCCGATCTCCTAGGCATGATATTCATCTAAGCAGGTGCTCTCCAAAGTGTTAATAGGCAAAGAAGCAGCATGTATGATTCTGCCCATGCAAAAATACCTGAGGCGTTCTCGTGGAGCAGAAACATTCTGTTCGACAGCTTCGTGCTACGTTTCGCCTAGAAAGGCTATTGTAACCTCTGTAGTAGATTTATGTAATACGCTCCTGTACAGACTGCTCTTTAAGAGCACAATCTGTTAGCACCACACCATGCCAGTACTTGAAAACAGTGTCATTCTCCCCGATGTTATTCGTGTCTTCGTCTTTCCAAAAAAATGGTTCAAATGGCTCTGAGCACTATGGGACTTAACATCTGAGGTCATCAGTCCCCTAGAATTTAGAACTACTTAAACCTAACTAACCTAAGGACATCACACACATCCATACCCGAGGCAGGATTCGAACCTGCAACCGTAGCGGTCGCGAGGTTCCAGACTGAAGAGCCTAGAACCGCTTGGCCACTCCGGCCGGCTTCGACTTTCCAGGTGGTGTTGGAATCACATCTTTCCACCGCTCGCTATGCTCTTTTGCCTCGGGTGTGAGGAAATCGAGATATACGCAGAACACGACCACAGTTGCGAGGTAGCTGGCCTGACGCTGGAGCAACATTTCTGCTGCCATCATTTCCGCTGCTGTCTCGGTGCGGCAGCCTTTTTGAATGGGTGCTGGAAGCACTCGCCGCAAGGATTTCCCAGCCGTCAGCAGAGGAGGCTCTACAATCACCTGTTTTACTGTACTTAACTTAAGCAAACACAAATTCAGGTAGGGTTTGTGTGTTTGTACAGGTGTTCGACAAAAATATGAAAACACCAAAGACACAACTCCTAAAACGGTGTAAGGAACACGCTGGCATTCAAAACAGTCAGTCGTCTCGGAACGGGTAAATACAGATCCTGAATGGTTTTTAAGAGAACCTTATACCTTCTTGCTACAAACAGTGACAAGTTCAAGCAAAGATGACAGAGATGGAGAGCGATCATGCACATTTCTCTCCGAAGTAGACCAAAAAAAGTCAATCCGTTGATTGCGGCGCCCACGGAAGATGCGACAGTTGAGCCTGTGCTCACATAATCCTTCTGGAGGATGCGAGCTGTGCAGACAGAGGTCCTGTCGTCTTCCAACACAGCATCACCATTGGGGAATATTCCACCATGGGATGGACCTGATCAACCAAAATAGTCACATAATCCTTCGGAGGAACGCGACCTCGCAGAGTAACCACGGAACCCACGCAATACCACAATAAGGCGGCCCAAATCATCAGCGACTCCCAATCATGTTTCACTCTTGCCAGAAATTTCAGTGTGCAGCAAGACTCATTCGACCAAATGACTTTCTTCCACTGCTCCATAGCCCAGATTTAACGGTTTCGGTGTCACGTATTCCATTTACGGAAATTTGCATCACTGAAGAGTGGTTTTGAAATCACAGCTCACCCCGAAATCCCGCGCTAATGTAAATCCCTAAGTGTTGTATTGGCGCTGACGGGTATCGCAAGTGCGATATTCAGTTCTGCACTGACTTCTCCAGCTGTTGTCCTCTTATTTTTCGTCACAGGCCTCTTTCATGTCAGTCACGATCACTCACTAGATAGTTCAGTCCGCGTCGTGACTTTGTGGATGATGTTTTCCCACTTTCTTTGTGTGTGGTATAAATCTTCCATGCGGTGTCTCTTGAAATACCAGAAACGTCGGGTACACTGGCTACGGAAGCAACCACCATACGAGCGCCAACAATTTGCCCGTGTTCAAATTCACTTAGCTCCGGCATAATGCGCTCACAACTGCACAGAACACTGCTCGCATCGCGACTGACGCTCGCAACGTAATAAGGGGGAACAATACGGTGACAGCCGAAAACCTAGAAATTTTCTTACTTCAGAATTCTAATTCATATACATTGCTGAATTATTCTCCAAAATGTTATACGGAAACTCCAAAAAGTAACGATTGTGTGAGCTTATGAAGCCGAGCGTTCGCGGCGTGCCTCGGCGTTAGAGAATCGGTTCCGCGCCCTTTCTTTCTTTCTTTTCTTTTGCTACAGCCTGTATCCCGCATTGTGCGCAGGGTCGGCAGGGTTAATTACCGATTTGGCATGGCTAATTTTAAAGGGTGGCCGGATGCCGTTCCTGCCGCCACCTCATACCTCCCGGGAAAGAATTAGTGTACCCCAGCTGTCTGTGTCTAGTGTAAATCGTGAAAGAGTGGGAATGTGTTTCAAACGTCTGCGAGTCGTGTAACTGAAGCGGGACGTGGGACCAGCCCGGTATTCACCTAGGAGGATGTGGAAAACCGCCTAAAAACCACATCGAGGCTGGCCGGCACACCGGCCGTCGTCGTTAATCCGCCGGGCGCATTCGATCCGGGGCCGGCGCGCCTACCCGAGTCCAGGAAGCAGCGCGTTAGCGCTCTCTGCTATCCTGGCGGGTAATAGGTTCCGCGCTCATGCTTCCTAATTATACCGATCTGAGTAAACCTGATTTGCTGAAGCGTTGTTTGGGGGGTTTTACGCAAAATGCAAACGAAAGTTTCAATAAACTCATTTGGAGCTACGCTCCAAAAATAACATCCCGCCTAAGGGAAACTGTAACATACTTCAAATGTGGCTGTATGTCTATTCAATGTAGGGCATATTAGATTAATGCACGTGCAAAATGCCCTTCAAATCAAAATCGGCGATGAAATGTGCCGATTGTGTGAAGATACAGATGCCAGCGGCGATGCGCTTAGCGACAAAGACGGCTTTGAGGACAGAAAATGAGGGCTTATCTGGTCAAAGTAGCAGAAAGCGGCGTCCAATAGCCGAGGTGACAGTTATTATGAATCAAGTGTCGATGATATCTGGTAAGTTTCAAACTTTGTCCCTTTTCTTATATGATAAATACTTGTCAAACATTAAACGCGCTTTTCTCAAAACCTTGTTCTTCGGCATGGTTGTCGCCCACGCTACAATTTTCATCCGATTTTAATGATTTTTGATCTCCCTTGAAGCAAACTGAATCCTCTTCATAGTTGCCGATGTTTTTTATATTGATATTTAATATTTTTTGGCCAAGATGGATTGGTCCAAAAATGTCCATTTTTTCAAATATCTATAATTTCGTCAAAAAAAATTTTTTTTTACAAATCCTACGAAGAACAAAAATTACTTCTACAAGGATCAGGGTGATACGTTAATTTCATATTTCATATAACCACAACCGCAGTTACAGCGACAACCGTCGATCTACTTCCTTTCAGAGCTCCCTCGAAAAATCCCAATTACAATGTGAAGACATTAATATTTTTCAATAGCAGTATACCAGTAAAAACTTCAATGTATGCTTCATTCATTGCAGCAAACCCCATTTGTCTACTACATTCTTGAATTTGAGAATTTATTGTCTCCGTCGCCCTGTCGTTCCCCCCTAACGACAATGTAAGAGTACCGTTCGAGCTCAAAGATAACAGCACTACCTATACGCTTGGCTGACATCTGCATTTATGTTCAGGAATGAATTTCTCGCGGTATTTCCATATTTTTTCCAGCCCTTGGGGAATGTGCACATCAAATTAATCAGTCTGTGCTTTGTCGTATAACGATCAGGCAGCTTTCTCGTAAAGCTGTTTATACTTTCACACCGCACACGAAAGCTGAAAATGTGCATACGGCTTTCGTTTATGTCGTATGTGGCTAAACTCCTAGAGCAGCGGTACAGTTGTCTATACACAGGTATTCTGATACCGTTTTTATTTATTAGTTCATCACCGGAAGTCACTGGAAGCAAACTCAGGCCTCAGGAATTTTATGGAGGCTACAGAAGGTGGTTGTTTTACATATCATGTCAATTTGTTCTTTGTCTCATTTCAGGGAGGTCTCGTGATGCCACTGATGCCAAGTGATGATGTGATGTCTCAATACAACCCATGCTTCCAAAGAATATTCGTTGCAATTTAGCAAGTATGCCACAAAAGGCAGCAGGATAACAAGACTTTGGGAAGCTTCTCTGGCACAAACTAAGCACCTCGCGTGTTCTCCACCCGTATCCGTTTCACGCACTACCGATATTTGTGAGACAGATCCAGCTTTCAGCAGGTTCGCACCGGTAGTTGTCACAGTTACATTCCCCCACGCAGGACTTCCACGTAGCCCGCTGTGCCAGGAGACACATTTTACGGAGAAATATTCAGCTCCAGGCTGAAGTATTTGCGGCTCGCATGCAGATCGTGTGGTGCGGCCGCAGCCGCGGCGGGTTCCATGCCAAACAGCGCGGCAGCTCGCATTCGTATTTCGTAGAACAGCCACAGTTCTCCGAACCTCCATATTTCTGGCGGTCAACTTTGCGGACCCGTAAACGCTATTCAAAATTTTCAAGTCATTCTAGCATTGCTTCCCAATCCTGTATATTTGCACAAAAAAGTACATCGCTGATCATTCAAATGTTACATACATTGCTTTAACATTCCTGTGGCAGTCTCGGTGCACTCAACGACTTTTACTTCTATAAGTTAAGAAATCTTAGTAATCCACGAAAGAACGTTGCATCATGGTGGCAATATGTTGACTGCCATGTTCTGTGGTATTTGTAGGTGGAGGTACTATTAGGCATAAACGTGAGTCCACACGTTCCATATGCAGTCTCTGGTATAGACAAGTTACGCTTTCTTAAAATACTCGTAACAAACCGAGTCGATCATTCGCCCTGTCTACTACCGTATATCAGGGACTGTGCGCCCGAGATGTATGTCACATCCAGTGTCGTGTCTCCGAAGGCTTCTAAGCAGTAATGCGTCAATTCTGGCTAGAGCCATCGTTACAGCCAGCCAGTCACGGATCCTGTCAACCTATGAAATTCATATTTAGAGTACCTCTGGTATCTCTGTGACCCTTAAGGTCGATTCACACTGGACATCACGGAAGGGAACAATAAAAAAAAATTACAATGCATTTCATATGGCGTGTTTCACATAGGCTGTTAATGCGAGGGCAAAGAAAGGGAACGTCAGCTTTAACGATGATTGCATCGTCAGCTAAAACTAGTTGTTAATCTAATTTCTCCGTTCGCACTCCCTTTACATTAGTGCATTTTGTGCACTCGTATTTTATAAATTTTATTTTATTGTTTGCTTTGGTTTTTCTCCAGGACTTGGATATTTTTGTTATGACTGTTCTCCCATAAAAGAAACCAAATATCTGAAAGTAATTAAGATTTGGGATTCACAATACCGGGACAAAAAGAGATCTGCACTGTGCGTAACAAACAGATGAAATTTTTTATAATTTTTTTTCTTTTAACAATGTAAAAGTTTATTTATTAAAGGAGGAAAATAGAGTTTTTTTTGACGCTGTTTACATCTACATCTACATCAACATCTACATGGATACTCTGCTAATCACATTTAAGTGCCTGGCAGAGGGTTCATCGAACCACCTTCACAATTCTCTATTATTCCAATATCGTATAGCCCGCGTAAAGAACGAACACCTATATCTTTCCGTACGAGCTCTGATTTCCCTTATGTTATCGTGGTGATCGTTTCTCCCTGTGTAGGTCGGTGTCAGCAAAATATTTTCGCATTCGGAGGAGAAAGTTGGTGACTGGAATTTCGTGAGAAGATTCCGTCGCAACGAAAAACGCCCTTCTTTTAATGATGTCCAGCCCAAATTCTGTATCATTTCAGTGACACTCTCTCCCATATTTCGCGATAATACAAATGTTGCTACCCTTCCATGAACTTTTTCGATGTACTCTGTCAGTCCTATCTGGTAAGGATCCCACACCGAGCACCAGTACTCTAAAAGAGGACGGACTAGCGTAGTATAGGCAGTGCCTTCCCCCACGACATTTTCTATGTGTTATTTCCAATTTAAATTGTTCGCAATTGTAATCCCTAGGTATTTAGTTGAACTTATGGCCTTTAGATTTCACTGATTTATCGTCTAACCGAAGTTTAAAGAGTTCCTTTTGGCACTCATGTGGATGGCCTCACACTTTTCGCTTTTTAATGTCTACCGCCAATGTTCGCACCATTCAGATGTCTTTTCTGAATCGTTTTGAAATTTGTTTTGATCTTCTAATGATTTCATTAATCGATAAAATACAGCGTCATCTGAAAACAACCTAAGACGGCTGCTCAGATTGTCTCCCAAATCGTTTATGTAGATAAGGAACACCAGAAATCACCTCTGTTTCACTCGATGACTTTCCGTCAATTACTACGAACTGTGACCTCTCTGACAGCAAATCAAAAATCCAGTCACATAACGGAGACGATATTCCATGAGCACGCAATTTCACTACAAGCCGCTTGTGTGGCACAGTGTCAAAAGACTTCCGGAAATCCATAAATACGGAATCGATCTGAAACTCGTCAATAGCACTCAGCACTTCATGCGAATAAAGAGCTAGTTCTGTTTCACAAAAACGATGTTTTCTAAACCCAAGTTGCAAGGTGCAAATGGTTCTGAGCACTATGAGACTTAACAGCTGAGGTCATCAGTCCCCTAGAACTTAGAACTACTTAAACCTAACTAACCTAAGGACATCACACACATCCATGCCCGAGGCGGGATTCGAACCTGCGACCGTAGCGGTCGCGCGGTTCCAGACTGAATCGCCTAGAACCGCTCGGCCACTCCGGCCGGCCCCAGAACTGAAGATAGACGTTGACTATGGATATTGTTTCACAGACACAGTCCCTTTGATTGTTCAAAGATGTCACTAAATCCGTTCAAAGACATAAACAACCATGCATGAGCGGCACTGCTAAAGTCATCGGTCCCTAGGCTTACACACTACTTAATCTCACTTAAACTAACTTATGCTAACGACAGCACACACACCCATGCCCGAGGGAAGACTCTAACCTCCGACGGGATTCCACCAGGAAGGAGGTACACGGCTCGTGTTGTCTGCAGTTCAACCATGCCTAGACGGTCAGTACCGTGGTTCGATAGCATCCGCATTGCTGCTTTGTGCCAGGAAGGGCTCTCATGAGAGAAGTGTCTAGACATCTCGGAGTGAACCAAAGGGATGTTTTTCGGACATGGCGGAGATACAGAGAGACAGGAACTGTCGATGACATGCCTCGCTCAGGCCGCCCAAGGGCTACTACTGCAGTGGATGACGGCTACCTATCGATTATGGCTCGGGGCACCCTGACAGCAACGCTACCGTGTTGAATAATGCTTTTCGTGCAGTAACATGACGTCGTGTTACGACTCGGACTGTGCGCAATAGGCTGCATGATGCGCAACTTCACTCCCGACGTGCATGGCGACGTCCATGTTTGCAACCACGACACCATGCAGCGCGGTACAGATGGACCCAACAATATGCCGAATGGATCGCTTAGGATTGGCATCACGTTCTCTTCACCGATGAGTGTCGCATATGCCTTCAACCGCACAATCGTCGGACATGTGTTTGGAGGCAACCCAGTCAGGATGAACGCCTTAGACACACTGTCTAGCGAGTGTAGCAAGGTGGAGATTCTCTGCTGTTGTGGGGTGGCATTATGTGGAGCTGACGTACACCGCTGGTGGTCAGGTAAGGCGCCGTAACAGCTGTTCGATACGTGAATGCCATTCTCCGACCGATGGTGCAACCATATCGGCAGCATATTGGCGAGGCATTCGTCTTCATGGACGAAAATTTTCTCCCCCATCGTGTTCATCTTGTGAATGACTTCCTTCAGGATAACGACATCGCTCTACTAGAGTGGCCAGCATGTTCTCCAGACATGAACCCTATCGAATATGCCTGAGATAGATTGAAAAGTGCTGTTTATGGACGACGTGACTCACCAATCAATCTGAGGGACCTACGCCGAATCGCCGTTGGGGAGTGGGAAAATCTGGACCAACAGTGCCTTGATGAACTTGTGGATAGTATGCCACGACGAATACAGGCATGCATCAGTGCAAGAGGACGTGCTACTGGGTATTAGAGGTACCGCTGTCTACAGCAATCTGGACTACCACCTCTGAAAATCTCGCTGAATGGTGGTACATCATGGAATGTGTGGTTTTCAAGAGCAATAAAAAGAACGGAAATGATGTTGACCTCTATTCCAATTTTCTGTACAGCTTCCGGAACTCTCGTTACTGAGGCGATGCACAACTTTTTCTGATGCATGTAAATATAGATGTTTGGTACTGTTAGGACGACACTTTCAAGGTTCGTTCAGTTTTCAGCAAAGTGGAAAATTTACCGTACAACATTTGTCAAGAACTTTTATTAATAGCTTTGCTTTGGCCACTAATAATCTCCACTATCGTTGATAGTTCCTTAATTGTCATACCGTATTTTATTTTTTGTATCACAGAGGCCTTCTAATAACCTCGCTTTGTGGGTAAAGCGAAATGACATTGTTGAAACGGTGGGAAGCTTGGATCTGGGAGTGGTAACGTTCTGGATGTGCAAGACTTAAACATTTGATACCTTTATTATTATTATTTTCTTTTTTGTCCTCAATTTTTAACACACATGAATTCACAAATGTAAAAAAATATTTAAGAGCTTGCGATAGACGCACTCAAGACTTTTTTCGTTGAATGACACTAACACCAAGAGTTAAGAAAATCGGAAACATCTAAGAAAATTTAGATCGACCAGACGATTCACTACTTAAATGTATAAAACGTTTCGATAGCAAAATCATTACCTCATGCTAGATCCATTCTCCATGCTAGTTCGAGTGTGTTGTGTTATCCGGACGCTACTCCAATAAAATCGATTCACACCGTACGCTGCTGGTTGGAATGTGTAAACGATGTCCCCTTCCCCCACAGGTCGAGAGCTCGCAAACCAGTAGCTTTGGGATTGCGAATCGAGTTAAGATATTTGGCAACAAAAAAATTAAGGCATTGAAAGGGGGAAGGGAGTAAGTCATGAAAAATTTGACAAGAGAAGCAAACAACGAAATACGGAACTGTATTTACAAAAACTGTTACAGAAACTCAAAATTAACCTTACAAATATAGAACAACAAAAGTTATTAAGTTACAAAAAATTTTAAGCAGTTAAATCACTTGGAGGCAAAAGTAAATGCTTCGAGTAATCGTTTCACAGCACAGTTAAAAGGGAGCAGAGACTGAATTAACGAAAGTAGGTTACTGGCTTGGGCACAAGCCATGCATCAACCGGTTTATTGGTTCGGCTCAGACTCTTAAAACATACACAGCATATTCATTAAAATTGTATGAAAGGCAGTAATTACAGATAACGTGCAGGTGCTTGACTTCAAAACAAGAAAATTGTGTCCGTTCAAGCCCACCAAAACTGACGATTTAACATATAAATATTTTACAACATTTGATCACTTGATCGTTCATACCGAAATGCAAAATAATTCATCTACATCTACATCTACATGGACTCTCTGCAAATCATATTTAAGTGCCTGAGAGAGTGTTCATCCAACCAACCTATGCAGGAACGCTTTAAATGCAAAAGATATTTACACGGTTTGAGCCCCCGAGTGTTCTTAATAAAACACAGGAAAAAATTTTTAAGGAAACAATGTATATACTTAATCAGGTAATAATGGAATTAAAGCTGTGCAAAATGTGGTCCCGTTTGCTACTGTCTTGAAACAAACTGAATTCCCTAATGATTTACGAAATCGAATATCCCCTGCGTCTATCTCCAACTGCGACCACAACCACGTCGGAAATCTTTTCACGTGAAACACCTGAGTGCAAATGACAGCTCCGCTAATGCACCGCCCTTTTATGCCTCGTGCACACGGTACTGTCGCACCTGTGTATGTACATGTCGCTGTCCCATGACTTTTGTCACCTCCGTGCAGAAGTGCTGGACGAAACATTCTACATACAGGCTCACGACACGCTGCCTACACCTTGCGCAACTGGCACATCTTCCGGAACCGCATACAGATCGCGCGACCGTCGCGAACCTAAGATTTTCCTTGCATCTCTAATGGACTTACAACAGGCAAAGCAACTGTCATTCGGCAGGTGTTCACATATTGTTTATTGAGGTTTTAGCATAATGTCAGTTCAGCAGACAGTAACGCCCCGCCCGACGAAAATTACGATAAGGTGTTACGTCCGGTGCCTGACTGCACTTACCCGCTACATGTGACAGCAGTTATTATTATTGTGATTGTACGCTGGAGAGAACTGGAGTATAAACACTGGAACTGGACAGGTACACGAAGTAGGGTTATGAGCCACAGTTAAAGTCCAAACCAATAAACTATTTGAATAAACGTAATTAATGTGGCTGTCTGTTCACACTCTAACATACAATGTCGGTTATTACACGTTATTATGAGTCAGTCTGTGCAAAACGCTGCTGTACTGTCGACACTTTGTGTAATTTGGGAAAACGCTTGACGCTCCAGATCTTCACCACAGGCAACTAAACAATCGCTAAACACGATTAAAGTCACTTTTGAGTAAATTTACCATTTATTCCAGTATTAATTCTGTTATTTCTATCCATGATCGCCTCGCTGTTGCCTTTTATCACTCCATAGAATTTTACCGCTCCACGTTAGTAACGCGGCACCCCGCATGCACAAACAAAAAATGATACAAAACAGACATAGTTACGAGCAACCCTTGCGTTTTCTTTCGACGTCCGATGCAAGTGGTCACTGCGTAATAGAGGCACTAACGTGGGGAAAGTAAAAGTAGTAAATCGAAACACATCATTTTTCAGATATTTTAAACGAAAACTTAGTAACAAATGTCGCCAAGGGCTTAGAAGTAGCAGAATGTCAAAACAGTGAGCGGTTGCGCTTTTACAAACGATGAAAGCTGGTTCTTTTAGTAACATCACGTCACCTGACTTGGCGTGGACTGTGTTGTCGATTCGGTCGGTTTTAACACTTTGCCATCCGCACGTCTCGTACAAATTTATTCGCTTGGCGCCGGCAGCGCTAATTCGGATTACTTGGCTCGTCGCCGGCCGTTTGTCACCTTTCCGTTGATGACAAGCTTCAGACACATTGACTTTTGCGCGCTTTAATTTTTCGGGAAATCCTCTATTTTGCCGTATTGTTCCACACATTCGAATTTCCTTTTAAAGTAATTTCTCTGCAAGTTCTACAGTGTTCTAACAATTATCCATGCAGAGGTGATGCCACTTTCCTTCAAAAGGTGTCAATAGTTCCATTACTGTTTTTGCAAAAGGATGCCAGCGCCGGAATATATCGTGAATGAAGAAATATATCCCATACTCGAATCACACAGCATCCGATTGAGTACGCCATATTTCGTAATTTTCGGCGGTTTCTAAACTTTTAAAATGTAATCGTCCACGCCACGGTACCATTCCTTCATCAGTTGAGATGTTTTGACTTAGATTAAACGTTTCTTTACACTTTTTGGAAAAATAATAAATTACGAATTGCACTTTGAAAAGCTGGTGGGCATTATGCGGTTTATTGTTGTTGTCGGAAAAAAGTAAAAAGATAATATTTGTCTGAATATGCTGTGGGACATCGTTTTGCGGACCAATAACCATCGATCCTTGCTTTTTTTACAGTTCCCATAAGGATAGCAAGCTCAAACCATTTTCTGAGTTTGGGTCCCGTAACGTTGACAAATTTGGCATTTTTTAATTCAGTTTCCTTCCATTGCATTTTTGACTGTAGTACTTGTTGGTTTCATTGCTAATATATTCAAATATATCGTTCCCAATATATTCTGCCTCGTCACCGAGAGTTTGGCATAACAGAGAAGAAAAGAAGGTTTCACAACCCGTGACTTCTGATGAAATAGATGATATGATTTGAGAACCATAGAAAGTACAACCATTCGATATTGTAAAAATCACAGAGGAAGAGTTCTATGATTTCGCCTCAGTATGTGATGCATTATTGCATACAGCACCACTGAAGATCAGTTCTGCTTCGTGGAAGGGAAATTTTAGGAATAAATTTCCCATCACAGAAATAAAAATTTCGTTCAGTGATATGATTTTGAAAAAGAGTTAGTCTTTCAAGAGCATCTCTGCAGTTCGTTCTCTATCACCAGTTGGTTTAGGCTCAATTTTAATGATGGACTAGATGGACATCAAATATCATGCATTATATCGCAATCTTTGTAAGGTTAATTTTGAGTTTCTGTAACAGTTTTTGTAAATACAGTTCCGTATTTCGTTGTTTGCTTCTCTTGTCAAATTTTTCATGACTTACTCCCTTCCCCCTTTCAATACCTTAATTGTTTTGTTACCAAATATCTTAACTCGATTCGCAATCCCAAAGCTACTGGTTTGCGAGCTGTCGACACATTCCAATCAGCAGCGTACGGTGTGAATCGATTTTATTGGAGTAGCGTTCGGATAACACAAGACACTCGAACTAGCATGGAGAAGGGATCTTGCCGACTGTTAATCTAGCATTACCTTGGAACTTAGAAACCCATCAATTAGGATTTGGAGCGAATTTGGAGAAGATGGTATAAAGCATGGCATCATGTAAGGAGCTGCTACACTTCTGCTTGTGTTTTCGAGGTGTAAAATCAAGACAGTGGTGAAATTTTGCGTTAATATGTGCTTACCGGTAGTGGATTTCATCTGATGGATGATAATAAGTCCATACGTAGGACATACCTGGTGTACTAATATCTGCATACTGGCGATATCACTTGTTTGGAGGACCAGCTTGCTCTCCAGAATGAAAATGAACATGCATGGGTACCCTAAACGAAAGCGTTGGAGATATAACTTGGCCATCAAGGATCATTAGTGAACTTCTGATGGCGCTTTTCCAAAAATGGAAGCCGTAATCGTAAAGCTGGACAGCATTATCTATAGTACAGAGACCATTTGCGGATTCGTGTTGCTCTATCTGGCCACATTACACCGTACTGACGACGTGACGGAGAGACAATAAACAGTACTTGCCACCCACAAGCCACGGGAGCTTTTCGAGAATACCGTGTATCTGTATCATTTCCCGCTTCCACAATTCTAGCATACATGTATAATCGTGCCTCAGGTATTTATCACATCTCGAAGATCCCTAATGAGCAAGAAGACGCAGTAATTAAGATGAAAGCAATGGACTCATATTCCCGTGGAGGTGGGTTCAAATTCCAACTTCGTTATGAAGATTTAAGGGTTTCTGTTGGTTCCGTAATTGATTGAGGAAATGTCGGGATGGTTCCTTCCATATCCCTGCCTGTCCGAAATTCGTCTTCTTCGGGACGTTAAGAATTGATCTTACTTTTTTCTATCTCTTTAGAATTTCTCTTTCATTCTGTAGTGAACGTTACATGTCATCTTCTCGTTCACGTCTTGGTTCTGAGTCGCCTTCTTCGACTTCCTCGCATAGTTGTCGACAACAGGGAAGGCAAGATTGCTGGGTACAACGAGGGAGAGCTGGGACCATACTGGCTACTTACAGTATGGCACTTCTGCTACAGATTAATAATGGATATTTCTCAGCCGCTGGTCAAATGAAAGTGATTACTGCTGGAAGCGGCCGAATTATTGGTAGCTTGTTTAATTCCACGCCCACCCCCCATCCCTGTCGATGTCCAATATGACCATATCTCCACCACATGTATTGTGGGCTGCATCCAGGTGGAAAGCAGCAGATAGCTCCTCGTTCTATTCCCAGTCAGAGTCCAAGCACAGACACTCGGTAGCCTCGTGGGTCCATCGCAGATAAATGACTTTTCGGGTAACTCATCCAGATTCGGGAACCTGTTTTAATTTGATCTGCATTCGCTTGTATCGTTATATTACGTCCACCTGGAACTAATCGCCTCTTGTTTTTGGAACCGAACCGTATGCACTCAATAGCAAAGACTGACTGGTAATTCACTATCGCTAACAGCGACCCGAAAAAAAATCGTACATCGAGATAGTCTTATTGTACTGTGTAACTAATGGCTTTCTGTGTCTTTCTCAGCTCTGGAAAACTAGTAAATAAAAACAAAAATTATGAAAGACAACCTGCTGATGATCTGTTTATTTATTCACGCCATGAACCCTTCCTCAGTTTTCGTGACGCTCCAGTGTCTACAAGTATCAACAATACTACAAATAATATTGTTTGACATACCATTCTCTGTGAAACTTTACACTGAATTATTTACATGTTTCTATTTCCGACATCTAGAATTATAAATACACAATGTTACTACTTTAATATTATCGGTTTTCCTCATTGTTTCCTTACTACCGACATCCTTCGTTTTACTGCTGTATGCTGTTGTCTTTTGGGAGAGACCAGTGACTTGTATTGTCTGTAGGTCAGTAGAACAATACCACGGTAGAGAGGCCCGCTATGCAAAAGACCTGATACGGTTTACAGCTGAGCAAGACAGGTTGACAAAGTTCTTGAAACAAAGCACGCTTCTAGAATGGAAATTTTTGTAAGAATGTATTTTTTTCATGTCGGGAGCTGTGGGTGTTCACAACTGATTACCAGAAAAATAGTGTCTATAATATAATACATTTACATATACAAAATGGCAAATGGCATAATTCCAAAACATACAGAACTGAGACATTTTTCAGCACGACAATCCCTGCTACATTCTGCCTTTAGATATAAACAAGAAGGCTGCATAGAAAATGGTAGTGAACAAAGCGAACAAAATTCCTTTGAAGCCAGGAAACAGGATGAAGGAACTGGACTTCATCAAGCAGACTGCATTGGATAATGGCATGTCCAGCTCACTGACGGTCAAAATCCAGAGACAAGTAGCATCACAGAAAGGAATTACTGGATATCTGGAAGAAGTTAATGATATAATGAAATTTGTGGCCCGAATTCCCTCGTACGTAGCACTTCCCAAAAAACAACAAATTTATTTGGGTCACGTAAAATGAAAGTAGCTCCCTCCACAAGCAATAAACTACAAGTGAAATTTATCCGCACTTTAAACAATCAGAAAAATAAATTCTTAGATTCAGAAATACCCAAAATCACATGTGAAATTTACTCAGGCTACCACGGGGGATGTTCAGTAAGTAATGTAGAACGTTACATATGTTTTTGGATGGGGTCCGCCTTAAGCAAAACACAATTTTGTTTTTTATCCCAAACAGGTTTCACTGTAGTTGCAGCATCATCAGCGGGCTTTTATTTCATGGCTGTTAAACATACAGAATGATCTTTACTGTTTGTACACATGTAAATATTAGTTTTTAAAATAGTAATGACAAAGTTTTTGAAGAACACTTAAAATTGTGTATTCGTACCTTTTTACCACATGGTGTGGTTTTCTAGGGGTATTATGTTTTAAAGTGTCTCTCTTCTTTCACAGTTTGTCATCTGCAACCGTATACCACATTAAGAAACAGTTCGTCATCTGCAACCGTATACAATATTAAGAAAAGGGACACTATAAAAACATAATACCTCTAGAAAACCAAGCCATGTGATGAAAAAGTATGTATACATAATTTTAAGTGTTCTTCAAAAAATTTGCAAATACGATTTTAAGAACTAACTAACAGCCATGAAATAAAAGCCCACTGATGATGCTACAACTGCAATGAAACATGTTTGGAATAAAAAACAAAATTGTGTTTTGCTTAAGGCGGCCTCCATCCAAAAACATATGTATTGTTAAAGCAAACAAGGGGCAAAGGAGCTTCAACCTCAAAATATTAATGTCAAACATTTTTTCCTCCTGAAAGCAGGTTGATTTTATTCAAGAGTCCAATACACCACATCATTTACCATTCCTTTGGCTACAAAAATCTATTTTTCAACATCACCTCCGTTCAGTGTGGCTGTCCTACGCCATCCCACTGGGAGGGCCTGTATGCCCACGTGGTAGCGCTCTACTGGTCGTCGTCGGAGTCGACGCCTTGCTGCCTCAGTAACCTCCACATCATGCGCTTACTGCTTTCCGCGGAGTGCATCCCTCATTGGGCCAAAAAGAAAAAAGTCCAAAGGTGCGAGATCTGGGCTGTAGGGTATGTGAGGAAAAAAGTAAAATGAAGTTTTGTGATCTGCTCTTGGTGCACAGACTTGTGGAGACCTTGCGCTGTGATGGAGAATAAGAAATTCTTTTGCATTTCTTTAAGTCATTTCTCCAGTATCCTGAGCATGTGTGTGGCCGGCCGGAATTCCCAAAAACCCACCGTGCTCTCGTTCACTTTCAGGTTTGCGTAGACATTCTGCAAGTGCCTACGAATATCTGTTATGCTCTCGTTTTCCGGCAAAAGAAACTCACTCACAGCTCTCTGATCGGAATGCACCTCCGTTACGGGATCCATATTGCAGGTTACGTATAGCGCCGCCACCTATCGGAAATTTTTGAAACTGTAAGAGCTGAACCGGGAATATTCCACGATGTCCCACAGCAAATTCCGCATTTTCAATCGAAATCTGCCGAGAAAGAAAAGTGCTGCCCGTCCTGTATTATTATTATTATTTTAATCTTAATGTTTGAAGAGTATGTCTTATTTGTTTCACAATAAGTTTTGCAGAAGGTAACTGCAGTAAGCTTAGTCATAGCCCAGAAAAAGAGTATTTTCGAGAAAATAAAAGCAGATTTAATATATTTTAATTGCGATACAGAAGAGATTTTTATGCATGAGGTTGGTGTTCGTAAGTCTGAAACATTCACTTTAGTTTGTTAATAACGCTTAAGTATTTTCGCTCCCTTGGGCTTTACGAAGCTCAGACAGACAAAACATTATGTTATGCTTATAGCATTCCATGAATCACGTGACCGTTTGGAAATAACCTTGTAAAGATTACAAATAAGAATTGCTCACAGCAGTAGCAAGTACTAGCGCAACCAACTAGCAGAGATAGAAAGAAGAAAAGTGGATCTGTGCTCGAATTATGTTATCGTATACTAAACTGAAAATACATTAAATTACTCAACCTTAAATTACAATACTGCAGCTGGAACACGAAATCCCCTTTCTGACACTGAAAATTATGCACTGCAGTGAACTTGTTTGTAATTGACAAAGATGAGTGATATACCTTAGTTTCCCATTCTGGGTAATGGAATAAAATCCAACGACCCGTAAACTAAGGGAAAAGAAAACTCACTATAAGCTCCTTAAACCATAAAATCAGCGCTATTAGTATCATTTGTCGCCTTACTTGTTGGAAAAGTGCTATAATTCACTGATAAAAATGCGTAAAAATTAAAAACTTTTACTTCTAACTAATTAAGTTGTTATAGCATATTAACTCTAGTCCTTTTTTCTGTTTTTGTTTCGTGCTGTTAGTTTTTTCTGCTGCACAGCTGTATGCCTTTGGAAATGTTTAGACATGCATACGAAACTAAAGGTGACAGCATTGCGGTAGAAGTGGTATTAGTTATTCATGGGGAATGAAACTGCAATTTTTTACACATCCAACTCAAAGACGAACAGGGTTCCACCGAATACAGTGACAGTAAGAAACTTGCAAATACGACTATATAATGTTTGTGCATTATCATCAAAACAGGACGCTGGCTAACGGCGTCTTCGAAGAAAAGAACATTTGCGTCAGGTGTTGGCCGGCGACTACAGGGGGACAGAATAAGTAAGCATCGCGAACAGTGGGAACGGCTGCGAGGGGAAACACAAAGACGAGCGGCTGAGCAGGAGGTATTTGTGAGGGTCGTCGACTCCGCGGGGAGCGTTCCCGGTAAGAAGCGCGCAGATCGCGGGCGCATTGTCATTTCCGGGCACTAGGCGGCCGCCACGCCGGCGCCTGCCTTCCCTCCGGGTCACGAACCCCGCGCTGTCACGAACTGCTGTCCCCAAGTCGCACCGACCGGAGCACTATGGCGAGACACAGTGGGGATGTCCGCAATGGCGCATTAAACGGTGGTAGTCATTCGAGATCCCGATAAGAGGCACACAGTGATACGCTACATGACCACAAGTATCCCGACACCCGTATGTGGTGCGGAACTGGCCACTAGATGCCACGAGAGACGGACCCGCCAGGGTGCAAGGAAGGGGGGGGGGGGGCATCGTGCTGTCAGTAGAGGAGCACTAACAGCTGATTGGTTCACTCAGGAGAGCTCAATGTCTCCTAATGTGGACTAGTCACGCGATGTCAGCTGAGTAATACATGAAAAAAAAAAAATGGTTCAAATGGCTCTTAGCACTATGGGACTTAACATCCGAGGTCATCAGTCCCCTAGAACTTAGAACTACTAAAACCTAACTAACCTAAGGGCACCACACACATCCATGCCCAAGGCACGATTCGAACCTGCGACCGTAGCGGTCGCGCGGTTCCAGATTGAAGCGCCTGGAACCGCTCGGCCACACCGGCGGGCGGTAATACATCCATCAAGGACATTTCACCCTTTCTAAAGTTGCCCAAGTCGACTTTGAATACTGATTGTGAAGTGGAAACCCGAAGGATGAACCGCGGCTAAACCAAGCAAAGCAGACGTCAAGTATTGACTAGAGATTACAGAGGATGTAAAAAATCTCATATAATCAGGGGAAGGAGTCACACGTTAGATCCAATGATACCAGCGATCCAGCTCGCACAACGACAGTGCTTAGGAAGTTACAGAGAATGGGATATAATGCTGAGTAGCTCTTCATAAGACATATATTTCTGTATTCAGGGTTCCTCCCATGAACTTTGGACCTTGCCGTTGTTGGGGAGGCTTTCGTGCCTCAGGGATACAGATAGCCGTACCGTAGGTGCAACCACAACGGAGGGGTATCTGTTGAGAGGCCAGACGAACGTGTGGTTCCTGAAGAGGGGCAGCAGCCTTTTTAGGAGTTTCAGGGGCATCAGTCTGGATGATTGACTGATATGGTCTTGTAACATTAACCAAAATGGGTTTGCTGTCCTGGTACTGCAAACGACAGAGAGCAAGGGGAAACTACAGCTGTAATTTTTCCCGAGGGCATGCAGCTTTACCGTATGGTTAAAAGACGATGGCCTCCTCTTGGGTAAAATAGTCTGGAGGGAAAATAGTCCACCATTAGGATCTCCGTGCGGGGACTACTCAGGAGGACATCGTTATGCCGTGCGGGATTAGCCGAGCGGTCTCAGCCGCTGCAGTCATGGACTGTGCGGCTGGTCCCGATGGGTTTGAGTCCTCCCTCGGGCATGGGTGTGTGTGTTTGTCCTTAGCATAATTTAGGTTAATTAGTGTGTAAGCTTAGTGACTGATGACCTTTGCAGTTAAGTTCCATAAGATTTCACACACACATTTTTGACGTCGTTATCAGGAGAAAGAAAACTGGCGTTCTACGTATCGGAGTGTGGAATGTCAGATCCGTTAATCGGGCAGGTATGTTAGAAAATTTAAGAAGGGAAATGGGGAATTAGTGAAGATCGATGGCAGGATTGAGGGCAGTTGAATACAGGGTTATAAATACAAAATGAAATAGGTGTATTGCGGGAGTAGGTTTGATAATGAATAAAAAAAGTAGGAGCGTGGGTAAGCTACTACGATCAGCATTGCGAACGCATTATTGTAGCCAAGATAGACACGAAGCCCACGCCTACCATAGTAGTACAAGTTTATATGCCAAATAGCTCCGCAGATGACAAAGAGATTGAAGAAATGTATGATGAGATGAAAGGGAGACAAAAATTTAATAGTCACGGGGGACTGGAATTCGATAGTAGGAAAAGGAAGGGAAGGAAAAGTAGTAGCTGAATATGAGCTGAAGGTAAGGAATGAAAGAGGAAGCCGCCAGGTAGCATTTTTCCCAGAACATAACTTAATCATGCCAACGGCCTTGCCGCAGTGGTAACACCGGTTCCCGTCAGATCACCGAAGTTAAGCGCTGTCGGGCTGGATTAGCTCTTGGATGGGTGAACATCAAATCTGCCGAGTGCTGTTGGCAAGCGGGGTGTACTCAGCCCTTGTGAGGCAAACTGAAGTGGTACTTGATTGAGAAGTAACGGCTCCGATCACGTAAAATGCCGGACGGCCGGGAGAGCGGTGTGCTGAGCACACGCCGCTCCATATACGCACCCATTGATTCCTGTGGTCTGAGGACGACAAGGTGGCCGGTCGGCATCGTTGGGCCTTCATGGCCTGTTCGGGCGGAGTTAGTTAGTTAGTTTTCATAGCTTAACCATAGCTAACATTTGGTTTAAGAGTCGTGAAAAAAGGCTGTATACGTGGAAGAGGCCTGGAGACATATAAAGGTTTCAGACAGATTTTATAATGGTAAGTCAGAGATGTAGGAACCAGGTTTTAAATTGTAAGACATTTCCAGGGACAGATGTGAACTCTGACCGCAATCTATTGGTTATGAACTGTAGATTAAAACTGAAGAAACAGAAAAAAGGTGAGAATTTAAGGAGACGGGACCTGGATAAAATGAAGAATCAGAGTTTGTAGAGATTTTCAGAGAGAACATTAGGGAACGACTGAAAAGAATTGTGTGTGTGTGGGGGCGGGGGGGGGGGGGGGGGAGAAATACAGCCGAAGGAGAATGCTAGGTTTGAGGTATGAAGTAGCGAAGGTGGCAGAGGATCAAGTAGGTAAAAAGACGAGGGGTAATAGAAAACCTTGGGCAACAGAAGAAGTATTGAATATAATTGACGAAAGGAGAAAATATAACTACACAGTAAATGAAGCCGGGAAAAAGGAATACAAACGTCTGAAAAATGAGATCGACAGGAAGTGCAAAATAGCTAAGCAGGGATGGCTAGAGGACAAATGTAAGGATGTAGAGCCATATATCACTAGGGGTAAATAGATACTTCTTACAGGAAAATTAAAGAGACCGTTGGAGAAAAGGGAAACACTTGAATGAATATCAAGAGCTCACACGGGAAACCAGTTCTAAGCAAAGAAGGGAAGGAAGAGAGGTGGAAGGAGTACATAGAGGGCCTGTACAAGGGCGATGTGCTTGAGGGAAGTATTCTGGAAATGGAAGAGGACGCGGATGATGAAATGAGAAATATGATACTGCATGAAGATTTTTGCAGAGCACTGAAAGACCTAAGTCGAAACAAGGCCCCAGGAGTAAACAATATTTCATTAGAACTACTGATAGCCATGGGAGAACCAGCCCTGACGAAACTCCACCATCTGGTGAGAAAGATGTATGAGAGAGGCGAAATCCCTTCAGACTTCAAGAAGAGTATAATAATTCCAATCCCAAAAAAAACAAATGTTGACAGGTGCGAAAATTACCGAATTATCAGTATAATAAGTAACGGAAACAAAAGAAAACTTTGTAGTTGGAATTAAAGTCCAGGAAGAAGAAATAAAAATGACCTGGAAGAGCAGCTGAACGAAGTGGACAATGTCTTGAAACGAGGATATAAGATGAACGTCAGCAAAAAACAAAACGAGGATAATGGAATGTAGTCGAATTAAATCAGGTTATGCTGAGGGAATTATATTAGGAAATGAGACACTTAAAGTAGTAGATGTGTTTTGTTATTTGGGGGCCGGCCAGAGTGGCCGTGCGGTTCTAGGCGCTACAGCCTGGAGCCGAGCGACCACTACGGTCGCAGGTTCCAATCCTGCCACGGGCATGGATGTGTGTGATGTCCTTAGGTTAGTTAGGTTTAATTAGTTCTAAGTTCTAGGCGACTGATGACCTCAGAAGTTTAGTCGTATAGTACTCAAAGCCATTTGAACCATTTTGTTATTTGGGGAGCCAAATAACTGAAGATGGTCGAAGTAGAGAGGGTATAAAACTAGATTGGCAATGGCAAGGAAAGTGTTTCTGATGAAGAGAAATTTGTTAATATCGAGTATAGATTTAAGTGTCAGGAAATCTTTACTGAAAGTATTTGTATGGAGTGTTGGCATGTATGGAAGTGAAACACGGACAATAAACAGCTTAGACAAGAAGAGAATAGAAGCTTTCGAAATGTGGTGTTACAAAAGAATGCTGAAGGTTGAATTGGTGGATCACGTAAATAATGAGGAGGTACTGAGTAGAATTGAGGAGAAGAGGAATTTGTGGCACAACTTGTGTAGAAGAAGGGATCGGTTGGTAGGATACGTTCTAAGGAATCAAGGGATCACCAATTTAGTACTGTCGTGAAGCGTGGAGGGTAAAAATCGTAGAGGCAGACCCAGAGATGAATACACAAGCAGATCCAAAAGGATGTAGGTTGAAATAGTTATTCAGAGATGAAGAGGCTTGCACAGGATAGAGTAGTATGGAGAGCTGCATCAAACCAGTCTCTCGACTGAAGACCACAACAACAACAGTCAGGGCTGAGCGAAGCTTGAACATTTGTGAAATGGACTCTTCTGTCCAGGGTCTTGACCTGAACGCAGTGGAACACCATTGGGATGAGTGCAATGGTACCTTCTCTGGTTCGGGTGTAGAGGAAGAATGGGCTGCCGTTCCCCCATTGAAAGGGTCCCCAGCAGAGTTCAAGCCGTCATAAAAGCGAAGGGTGTCCGGATCCTATTCATCCGATACTGTAGAGCTGAAAAATAAAGAAGAGCATAACAAAAATCCTAGGTCATAAAACGCCCTAAGATACATTTCACTGACATAAATAAGCTCTGTGATTTCTCTAAAAGTCTTGTATGAAGTAGGAAAATGAAAATGGTTGGAAACTATGCTGAAAGCGAAGATGACTGGAATGTTACAGCCCTCCTCGACAGGACGGTGGCACAATCGGACAAATGTGATACAGACCGTCAGGGCAATACGACGCGAGTTTCTCTATCGCTGTATCGTTTGTCTCCATTCTGTGGGAGAGGGAACGAACTGATCCTGTACTCATTCAACATTCCGTAAGCTCGTTTAACATTATCGCTTGGTACATAGATGATAAGCTACAACGGTAAAAATAACTATGGTGCGAGTGCTATTTGAGAATTTTGTTTCTGTTTCTGTGGAATCCTCTGAGTCAACGACTCCGTTTAAACTTGTGAGACTCTACACTAATCTCAAAATATAAAATCACGTTTTAACTTGTAACCGAGGAGCGTTCCTTACTGGCAATAAATTTTATGTTATTGTGGCACAGATTTTTTGTATATAAAACAGTTCAGTAGGGTAGTGGGCATACAGATCTGTTTGATATCTGCCATATTGTAGCACCTGGTCTGTTTGGATCTTCGAAAGGAGCAGAGTTTTTGTGGGATTATTTGGGAGGTAGTTACTAATTGTGGCATTTATCTTACTGTCAAGGAAAACCTTCACAGTCTATTTCTAAGATCCGGCAAAGTGAATCTAATGCTGCTACTGACTTTTTTTTATTACATTCTTTTCATAATCGGCCGTGAAAGGCAGAGTAGGCCGTTCGAGATTGGACATACCATAGTGTTCAGTTCCTTTCACCCAAATGTCAGGGAAGTTATCAGTTAGGCAGAGGTTCATCTGGGAATGTTTTGAAGGGGAATCACAGTCAGGTTATCGTCCTACAACGGAAAGAAACTTCTCAAAAACAGCAGTCACCATTTATTTTGTAGCTTTTATGTTATACTCTAAGGAATAGACTACTGTTTGAGAGAATAACCATTATAAACTCACAGTTCTTTCATCTGTTTTCCATAGGAGCTTGAAAGACAGAGGAGTTCCAATTGGCAATGAATGAGAGGGAATTAAAAAACAATGGAAGCACCCCGAAGATGGGACTGGGAGACTATAGCTGATTTTAATTTATTTATGAGACAATGATGTCCATTGTCCCAGACAAAAATAAAAAGAAAATACAGCGGTAATTCTGCGCATCTTCGACATAGTCCTATGCTCAGGACGTAGAATTCCTGTTAACTATGGGCCTATGGTGTGTCGAAGCAGAGCGGGCATCCGGGTCAGATCGGGTGAATTTGCTGGTGATGCAACAACGCGAGCTCACCATCATGCTCCTGAAACCACTGTAGCACAATTCTAACCTAGTGACATGGACTGTTAGGTGCTAGAAGATGCCTTCGCCGTCGGGGAAGACATCAAGCATAAAGTGATGTAGGAGGGCCACAGTAATGCTCACGTAGTTCACAGCTGTCACGGCGCCCTCGATTACTGCCACAAGTTCCACAGAAGCCCAGGCAAATGCCCCATGATGCATAACTATTCGCGTGAACGACGGCGTATCGGGATTCGACCTTCGAAGTGGTGCAACGTGAAAAGTGATTCATCCGACCACGCGATACGTTTCCATTGATCCACAGGGTAATCCAGATGACACCGCTTCCGCTGCAATCTTAATTCACGTTATCGTAGGCTCAACATTGGGCGTATATGGGTCATCTCCTGGATAGGTGCGAATTCAAGGAGGTGCACAGAATGGTGCGCTCCGAAATATTGCGGCCTGCTGCAGCACTGTACCACTGCAGTGAGATCTGCCACAGGCGGCCGCCTACCCAGCTTTACAGAGCGACCAGGCCTCCGACCTCCAGTTTCTGTGATGAGGCATAGATGACCAACACATTACTCGTATTGCCTACTCGTGGTTTCACCGTCCTTCAACCACTTTCCATTGATTGTCATTGACAATAAAATTCCCAACATCCTAGTAACTTAAGATGTTATTTTATTTTATTTTGAAGGTTATCAGTTTCAGCGTTTCACTATACCATATTCAGGTCCCATATGCATCTCTCCAAATAAACGAAAATGTCGTGTGGGCCATACATCTCTGGATGTCTTGAATTCAATCGTTGCACTTGATAGCAACTGAGTTGCATGATTCACGTCTGTACTGAGTCATTATGAATAATATTGGTGGACATGATGTTTCAATTAGTCTGGGCCAGGATTCGTTTTCACTATGCAGAAAAATCTATGGATTTACTTAATGAATGCCCCATGTGTATAACATTACACATATAGTTTATTCAATTTGTTCGTACGATTAGTTACGCAGCAATTCTTCAACTGTACTACAAACAAGAGATGTCTTTAAATAAATGAAAACTAATGGCGTAAACTAATGCCGTTCAAGGGAAAATACCAAGTACGGCGGACTGTAACTGGCAGTAACATAATAGGTTAACAAACTTATCAATTTTGGACATTTAGAACCCTGTGATCAGGTTGAAATTGTGGAACAAATTAAATAAACTCTATAGTTGATGTTATGTACGGGTATACGGTGGGGAAGACGTTCAATAAGTAATCTAATTTTTTATCTCGTCCAATTTATGGTGAAAAAATTAGGAATTTGTTATCGGACATGGTGGAATAATCCCGCTTCAGCCCTTACACTTTCATGAAGTTCCGAAAGGCGGTGGCGCTATAAGTAATCCTGAAAATGGCGTCTGTAACGAAAGTGCGTTCCAAGCAGAGAGCTGTCATTGAGTTTATATTGTTGGAACACCAGAGCATCACAGATATTCGCAGGCGCTTGCATTATGCCTACAGAGACTCGGCAGCGAACAAAAGCAGGGTGAGCAGTTGGCTGAGGCGTCTGTCATCATCGCAACAATGTAGTGCAAAGTTGTCCGATCTTCGTTGTGCCGGCCGGTCTGACAAAACTGTGACTCCTGCAATGTTGGAACGTGTTCATCGACACAAAAACGCAAACGAATTTCTGCTTCCCTATGACAACTTAAGGCCTCACACAAGTCGGTGCACCCGAGAGGAGCTCACAAGACGTCATTGGACTGTTCTTCCTCATTCAGCCTATAGACTACATCTCACACCTTCCATCTTTTGGTACAGTGAAGGATGCACTCCGCAAGAAGCAATACGTGGTGAATGATGGGTAGGTTACTGACAGCAAGAAGCTGCTCCGACGTCGACCATTAGAATGGTACCAGGCGGCATACAGTTCCTCCCAATAAGTTGGTGCACGGTCTTCACAATGAACGTAGATTATAATGAAAAACAGCGTTCTTTTGCCAAACAAGTGGGGAATAGCATGGTGTATTAGAACGTCGGATAAAAAGAACCTGCTTTCAGGGAAGAAAATGTTGCATTATTTACTGAGCGCCCCTAGTACATAACGCTTAGGAGCAGAGAGAAAGAATAGAAAAACAAAAATATTTAAGCGGTGATAGAGCCTATACTGCTGTACGATAGTGTCAATTGTGATCGGAAATAAAATACAAGGAAGCTACTGAAATAGTGGAAATGGAATTCCTAAGAAGAGTTATTGGACGAAATAACAAAAGAAATAAAATTAACCCATGAGAAAGGACTTTGTAGTATTTAACAGTATAAATAAAAAGACAGAAGAACCAGAAATCAACTGATACAAGCAACTTTTAGGAATGGAGAACAAGCCCATCCTGAAAAATGGCTTTGCTCCACAAATCGTCTGATCAGAGGACAACCTTCTAATTACAGTTTCAATGGCCCAGTAGTCCACCATTCGGAATATAATTGTGATTTGGCCCTTAAGCTCGTATGGAAATTCTGAAGTTCGTTAATAAATATTTCCAAACACGCTTCATACCAATTTATTTCCCATCTAGGTGCACGTACGGAAAAACCGGAACATCAAGAAATAATCAATGTAGAGTAATGAAATTTCTGGAATACATTCCCTTGTGACATTTCAAGGATTAACGATGAAAGATCATAGGTTAATGTAAGTGTGAGGAAAGCCATTGCAAATGTGAAATGCTGGTGCACTAATAAGCGGTAAAATCACGAGAATGTTGAATACAAGCATGCAAACAAAAATGCATTGTGTCATGTAGGTGTCGGATGTCAGTTCGTGGAATGGAATTCCACGCCTTTTGCACCTGATCCGTCATTGCAGGGACGGTTAACGCTTTTTGTGAATGATGCTGGTGATGTAGTCCGATAATGTCCCATACACGCTCGACTGGAGACAGATCTGGTGATCGATCAAGGCTAGGCAACGTGTCAACACACTGTAGAGCATGTTGGTTTAGAACAGTAGTATGTGGGGGAACGTTATTCTTTTGGGAAACACCCTCCTAGAATGTTTATCATGAATGACAGCACAAGAGGCCGAATCAACAGAATGACGTCCAGATTTGCAGTCAGGGAGCGTTGGATTACCTCAAGAGTGCTCCTGCTGTCATAAGAAATCGCACACCAGACATAGCTCCAGGTGTCTATATCTATCTACATGGTTACTCTGTAATTCACACTTAAGTGCCTGGCAGAGGGTTTAACGAACCATTTTCATATTCCTTCTGTACCATTCCACTCTCGAATGGCGCGTGGGTGAAAGGAACGCCTAAATCTTTCCGTTCGACATCTGACTTCTCTTATTTTGTTATGATGATCATTTCTCCCTACGTAGGTGTGTGTCAACGAAATTTTTTCCCGTCCGGAAGAGAATGTTGGTGATTGAAATTGCGTGAATAGATCTCGCGCAAAGAAAATCGCCTTTGTTTCAGTGACTGCCACCCAAGCTCACGTATCATATCAGTGACACTCTCACCCCCATTGCGCGATAACACGAAACAGGCTGCCCTTCTTTGCACTTTTTCGATGTCCCCCGTCAATCCTACCTGGTAAGGATCCCACACCGCCCAAAAATATTCCAGCAGAGGACGGACAAGTGTAATATAGGCTGTCTAGTGGGTTTGTCGCATCTTCTAAGTGCTCTGCAAACAAAGCGCAGTCTTTGTTTCGCCTTCCCCACAATATTATCTACGTGGTATTTCCAATTTCAGTTGCTCGTAATTGTAATTCCAAGGTATTTAGTCGAATTGAGAGCCCTTAGATTTTTGCGATTTATCGTATATCCAAAATTTATCGGATTTCTTTTAGTACCCATGTAGATGACCTCGCACATTTCTTTGTTTAGTGCTAATTGCCACTTTCCGCATCATACAGAAATTCTCTCTAGATCATTTTGTAATGGGAACTGATCGTCTGATTTTAATAGACGGTAAATTACAGCGTCATCTGAAAACAATCTAAGGGGGATGCTCAGATTATCACCTAGATCATTCATGTAAATCAGGAACAGCAGAGGGCCTATGACACTACCTTGCGGAACGCCAGATATCACTTCTATTCTACTCGATGATTTACCGTCTATCACTGCGTACTGTGACCTCTCTGAGAGGAAATCACGAATCCAGTCACACAGCTGAGAAGATACTCCATATGCACGCAATTTCATGTATAGTCGCTTGTGAGGAGCGGTATCAAAAGCCTTCTGGAAATCCAGGAATATGGAATCGATCTGAGATCCCTTGTCGACAGCACTCATTACTCCATGGGAATGCAGAGCTACCTGCGTTGCACAAGAACGGTATTTTCTGAAGATGCGACATCGTCGCGAAATAACAGTGACCCGTATATGTAATAAGTTTCCTTTAATTTACGTCTATGGTCACAAACTTTTTGCTGACAGATTACCGGTTTCGGTCTTTAATGACCATCATCAGATCTCTTTCATAAGAACAAAGTCCTAGTGTACTGCAGCCATAGTGGCATCGTCAAATTCCGCATTTAACATTTGACGATGCCGCTATGGCTGCAGTACATTAAGACTTTGTTCTTATGAAACAGATCTGATGTTGGTCATTAAAGACCGAAACCGGTAATCTGTTAACAAAACCTTTGTGACCATAGACGTAAATTAAAGTAAACGTATTAGATATTTTATGTATCAATAAGTCATTTTCTTCAAGGTTACTCATAATGTTCGAGTACAGCATATGCTCCAAAATCCTACTGCAAAATGAGGTCAGTGATATGGGTCTATAGTTCAGTGGGTTACTCCTATTTCCTTTTTTGCATATTGGTGTGACCTGTGCTACTTTCCAGTCTTTAGGAACAGTGTGTCTAAGCCGTAGACAGGTTGGTTGCAGATGTCACCTGGCCTCCTTCTAACCAACAAACGGCCATCACTGGCACCGAGGCAGAAATGACTTTCGTCAGAAAACACAGCAGACCTCTAATCCACTCTCCATCGACCTGTCGCTTGACGCAACTGACGTCGCAAACAGCGGTCGTTTAGGGTCAATGGAACGCACACTACAGGGTGTCTGGTTCAGAGCTGTCCTGTCCTTCAGGTAACTGATTTGTAATAGTTCGTTGTGTCACAGTGATGCCAATTTCTGATCCCACTTCTGCTCCAGAAGCAATATGATTCACCACAGCCATACGCCAAACACGACGGTCTTCCCTCTCGATAGTACCACGTGGCGACCGCGGCCCGGTGTTTTTGCGACGATACCCTTCCGCGACCACCGCAGATAGCAATCATGTACAGTGGCTACATTCCTGCTAAGCCTTTCTCCAATATCACGGAAGGAAGGTCCACCTTTTCGTAGCCCCATTACACGACCTCGTTCAAACTCAGTGAGGTATTGATAATGGAGGTGTTATTGATTAACATCAACTCGCCACTTTCGATCTCAAAGTTAACTAGCGCTCACGACCCTTACAGCACGTACTTAAAGCAAACTTGATTTCCATCCTCCTACTGGCGTCACTATAACTGCTCTTTAGCTACTGGCGTGAAATTGAATAGTTATCATGTTTCAGATGTAGAACTAAGCCCACCAACTTTCGTTTATGACGCACAACTCCATCTTGGTGTTGCGATTTTTTTTTCCGTCGGTGTATTAAATACCCGCAATCTGACAACTGCCGTCGCATGAAAGCAACCAACTTCGATGAGGTCATTCTTTGATCTTGTTGGTCACAAGCACCGATCGGTAACTTCCATGGCAAGTGTGCCGCAGTCAGATCATGTACACCTGTCTATAATGAAAACGCTCATCTACGTCATTCAGAACTACCAACAACACTCCACGCGCGACTTCCCCTTCGCCAGCCTTTTCCCTTCAGAAGGAAGAGTCTGCCATTGACTCCCGATATATGCGAGACGAGAAGGTTTGTTGAACGCTGAGGCCTCTTACCGAGTCTCTGATGTGACTGTAGAGTGGTGATCTTGTTTCCCCCCACTGGTTTGTTATTGATTCAGCATAACCCCTCTATTCAGAGCAGCCTCCTGACAGAAGAAATAGTAATCCAATATGGCGAACTAACGGCAGGAAAAATTCTCAAAACGACAGAGGTAACTCAATGAATATCCAGTGAGCGGGGTAACAAAGTAATTTAATAGATAATATGTAAACACTTCAGAGAAAGTGGTTACCCCGCTCACACAATGGTTTTTATGTGAACGATCGCAGTCGGTTTTCGTGAACGGTGCTTGTAATCCAGCTCTTTCGATTTAGCCAGCACGATGCAGTGTCCCAGAACTTGTAACGAGGAGGATACAGTTGAATAGATGTTTAAAAATGTTATCCAAGCCACTTAACGGATGAGAAACTATTTTTTTCAAATCCACCTAAAGCACTTACATCGTAGGAAACGTGCGATCGCTAATGTAATATTAGTGTACTCCAAAATTTGGAGACTCGAAATGTTATGAAAACGAATAAAGGGGTACTCCTATTTCTGAGCACTTAGAAAATGGTTTGCGACCAGCAACTGCTCGTATACGAGAGGTCTTGTTAGTGAAAGAAAGAGTCGATAGATCTAGTTGTGCAGAACACAGAACTGTGTTCAATCATTTCGATTTCACTAATTTCTGCAAATTTGTCAGCATTTGTACTGTTGTTTTCGTCTAATAAAGTTAAAACATTCTTCTGCTCATTTAAGTTTGTAACTACATACACGTCTAAGCTCCGCAAACCACCGTGAAGAGCTTGACAGAGGGTACTTCCCATTGTGAAAGTTATCAGGGATTCTTCTCATCCCATTCATATACAGAGAGCTGGTAAAATAGTTTAATTGCCTTTTTGCGTGTTGTAATCACTGTAATATTGTCTTAACGACCCGCACGAGGGTGATCCGTAGAAGGCTACAGTATATTCCTAGAGTTTTCAGTCTATACTGATTCCTGATTGAACGTAGACTTCCGGGTAATTGCGGGCATCTTCCTTCAAGCGTCTGTCAACTCAGGTTTCTCAGCATGTCCGTGGCATTCTCTTCTGTATCACAGAAACTTGTCGCCTTTCATACTGTCCTTCCACGTATGCGTTGTTAGTTACATGTAGTACTGTCTCAGGGACTTGAGCAACATTCGAAGATCAATCACACAAGTCTTTTGCTAGCAATTTCCTTTGGACACAGCTTGCACTTTTCTTAATTCTAACCAACAAACCGAACTCTGGAATCTGCTTTGCCTATGCTGAGCCGATGCGTCCGCTCCATTTTGTATCTATACGGATCGTTACATCCAGGCATTTGTTTGTGTTAACAAATTGATAGTTTAGTCAGCGTAAATCGCATTTCCACAATCGTCAAAATAGTGTTTACATGTCCAACTATAAACGGTATTGGGAAATGGGATTTGGATTTGGATCCCATATAAAGTAGGATGATATCTCACCTCGTTTTTTAAAGCATCGAATAATTACTGCTGTAGCAGCCGGAGCACACTCGCTGGTTCCAGACAGGTTGCAAAGGTAATGCTGCAGTTGCACAAGCGTTTCGTAGAAATTGGCGAAATCGTGATACAATAAATCCATGAAATTCAGGATCGCTGTTGTACAGAAAATTCCGAGGATCAGGTCTTCTTTAAAAGTAAACGTAATTTGGAAAATAAGCAGTGATTTTGTTGAACCAGAACCTGGTTTTGAAATTGTGAGACTTTTAATTGTGGTGGAGTAGGTACCCAACAGTGCAGTAACGGAAACTGGGGGGACAGGGGTCAACGAGTGTTCTCCAAACCAGGGGCCACTCGGCTGCACGAAAGCCTGTTGGTGGCGAGTTGCGCAAAGGAGCGCCCGGGTCCGGCTGCGCAGTACCCACGCCCTCGGCCCTCGGCTTTCACCTCGGCTAATTGCCCCTCCCGCGTGATACACTTTGCTCGCCGATAGCGATCGCTTAACAATGGGACGGCCAGCGGTCAGCGGTCATCCAGAGGCTGAGGGCACAGCTCCGGCTAACCAGCTGGCCCTGTTAAACTTCCCTGGATTCGTTTCGCCCACGTTCAGCTGTTGTTCAGAAAGTGCTGGCTGCGAAATTGTGATGATACACAAGGAAACAGCTGCTGCCGCCAATCACACAGCTTTGCTTCCACGAAACGTACTTCGACAGCGACCACTCTTCACTTCAGTTACGCGCTGCAGATTGCCACACGACTGGTCGTGTGGTTCTTTTGGGCCATCAGTCTTCTGACTGTTTTGATTCTGCCCGCCTCGAATTCCTCATCTGTTCCTATCTTTATCTCAGAGTAGGAACTGCAGCGCAAGTCCTCAGTTATTTGCTGGATGTATTCTACTCTCTGTCTCCCTCTACAGTTTTTGCCCTCCACGGCTCAGTTTAGTACTGCGGAAGTTATTCCCTGGTGTCTTAATAGATTTCCAACCATCCTGTCGCTTCTTCTTGTCAGTGTATTTCCCCTTCCTCACAGATTCTGTGGAGAACCATGTCATTGCTTACAATAGTATCAGTCCACCTAAGCTTAAACATTCTTCTTTAGCATCACATCTGAAATGCTTCGATTCTCTTTTGTTCCGGTTTTCCCACAGTCCACGTCTCACTGCCTTACAGTGCGGTGCTTCAGACATACATTCTCGGAAGTTTCTTCCTCAGATTAAGGCCTATGTGTGATACTAGTAGACTTATTTCGGCCAGTAATGCCCTTTCTGCCAGTAGTGGTCCACTTTTCATGTCCTCCTTTTTCCTTCCATCATGGGTTATTTTGCTCCCTAGGTAGCACATTTCCTTAACTACTCCTACTTGGTAATAATTATCTCTCATGTTAAGTTTCTCGCTCTTTTCATTTCTGCTACTTCTCAATAGTTTCGTTTCTTTCGATTTACTCTCAGTCTATTTTCTGTACATATTAGACTGTTCCTTCCATTCAGTACATTCTGTAATTCTTCTTGACTTTCACCGAGGATAGCAATGTCATCAGGACTTATATGACTGATGCACTTTCGTGTTGAGTTTTAAACCGACTATTTAACTTTTCTTTTATTACCGTCATTGCTTCTTCGATTTAGGGACTGAACAGTAGAGGCGAAAGACTACATTCCAGCCTTACACTTTTTTAATCCTAGAACTTCGTTCTTGGTCATCCAGTCTTGTTTTTACCTCTTAGTTCGTGCACATATTCTATAATGATCGCCTTTCCCTATAGCTTACCTCAATTTTTCTCAGAATTTCGAACATCTTGCACCAGTTTAAACTGTTGAAAGCTTTTTCTAGATCGACAAATACCGTGAGCGTGTCTTGATTTTTCTTCCGTCTTGCTTGCGTTATAAACCTCAACCTCGGGACTGCCTTTCTGCTGCCTTCACCTTTTCTAAAGCCAAACTGGTCGTAGTAGTAGTAGTAGTGGTAGCTTTATTCATCCGTAGATCTCTATGTCAAAGTATTTACCAATTTATATCAATTTAAAATAAGCTAATTCGTATACACATATATTTACAGACTTCTAGTTAGAGACAATCATAAGATTTACTCCTGGTATACAATACTTTTTTTACAAATAACTTATTAAATAATGTAATGCCGCACTGTTCACTCATATCTCACTGTTAGTCAGTGTACACACCATACACACATTGTTTCATAACACTAGACTCACTGCGCACACACACATACTGGTGATCTCTGTGCCATTTTCTGTACCGCAACTCCCCATCTGCTATCCTGAAAAACTGAGTCAGCATCCCTCCATAATGAGTGAGATGTTGAGCTCAGAAAGAGGAAGAGGTAAGTATTACTAGAAAGGAGAGAAGAAGGAAAAAAAAAACATAAAGTGAACGTGCTATGTGGAATGTTGGATATTTATAATGATTTATTATTATTATTCACGTAATAGATTCTCAATTTTCATTCCCATTCTTCTGTATATTATTCTTGCCAGCAACTTGGATACAACAGCTGTTAAGCTGATTGTGCGATAATTTTCGCACCTGTCGGCTCTTGCAATCTTCGGAATTTTGTGGATGATTTTTTCCGGAAAGTCATGCAGTGCATCGCCTGTCTCATACATTATATAACCAACGTGAGCAGTAGTTGTGTTGCCACTTCCCCCAAATGAATTTATAAATTCTGGTTGTATGTTATCTATGCCTTCTGTCTCTTTTAAGTTCTGATTCTGATGCTGGAACCCCTCTCTCTTCCCTATAGACTCCTGTTTCGGTTTCTATAACGTCATCAGGTAAGTCCTCCCCGTCATAGAGGGATCGGCAATCACACAGATTTATTTCCCCGAAACACATTTCGAAAGCGACCACGCTTAACTTTATTTTCAGTCTGCAGGTTGTCACACGACTGTGTATGTCTGTGTGTGTAGCTTGGCCTGTAATGCTATGCGTCCCTAGCGATGATGGCATTACAGAGTCATGTGGTATTTAGGTGTGCGTGTGAAAGAGAGAGTGAGAACTGCAGGTGTGTGTGTGTGTGTGCGAGGATGGGTAGACGGGAGTAGTGGTGGACGGCTAATGGTGCAGTCGATATTTTTCTCCATATAGAAACGTACCAGTAACGCTCCACTCGCAGTTCTTTAAAGAATCAGACTCTCACATATAAAACAGCTTTGTTTTAAGAAAAGCTAGTTTTTCATCTTTCTTAGTGTTTATCCAGGCAACTATTGTAGGTCCATTCAAATATGTACGCGAATGCTGACTGCGAAATGCACCACTGTTTAGAAAAGGTGTTGCGAACAGAGTTGGTAGCAAAGAGCAATCAATCAGAACGTCATGCCCAATGTTAAAGGTTTATTGCACGAACAGCGAAAACGTATCAAGAGATTTACTTTTTCGTTATTTTGTGATGGCATCGTTAAAAAAGGGTTGAAATTATGGATAAAGTTTGCTGGGAGTTACGAAGTGCTCTGATCGTCCAATACTGGTTGAATACCTGAGATGACGAAAGTCATGGGATATATCCTAGTATTGTGTCGGACCTCCTTTATCCGGCGTAGTGCAGCAGCCCGACTTGACATGCAGTGAACAAGTCGTTGGAAGTCCCTTGCAGAAATATTAGGCTACGCTGCCGTCCATAATTGCAGAAGTGTTGGCAGTGGAGGATTTTGTGCACGAACTTACTTCACGATTATGTTCCATAAGTGTTTGATGGGAATGGCGTCAGGCGATATGAATGGCCAAGTCATTCGCTCGAAATGTCCAAAATGTTCTTCAAAACAATCACGAATAACTGTGAGCCGGTGATATGGCGCATTGTCATCTGCAAAAATTCCATCGTTCTTCTCTGAAAATGACCTTCAGATACCCGAAGATAACCATTTACAGACAAATATCGATTGACTTGGACCAGAAGACCATGTACATTCCACGTAAACACAGCCCACATCATTATGGAACAACCACCAGCTTGTACAGTGCCTTGTTGACAAATTGTGTCCATGGCCCCCTGGGGTCTACGCCACGTTCGAACACTACCATCAGCTCTTACTAGCTGAAATTTTGACTCATTTGACCAGGTCTCGGTTTTCAAGTCGTCTGGTTCCAACCCATACGGTCTTGAGCCTTGGGGAGGCGCTGCAGAAGATGTCGTGCTGTTAGCATGGGCACCCGCGTCGGTCGTCTGCTGCCATAGCCCATTAACGCCACGATTCGACGTAGTGTCCTAACGGATACGTTCTGCGGTTGTTTCACGCAGTTCTCCTTGTCTGTTAGCCCGACAACTCTATGCAAACGCCGCTGCTCTAGGGCGTCGGCTACTTCGTTGTCTGTGGTGAGAGACAATGCCTGGAATTTGTTATTCTTGTAGCTCCAATAACCATTCAGTGTTCACAGGCTTTTAATTCCTATCGTGAGGCCATAATCACTCCGGAAACCTTTTCGTATGAAACACCTGAGTGCAAATGGCAGCACTACCCGTGTATACTACCCGCGTATACCTCGTGTACGCTGTACTACCGGAATCTGTATACGTGGATGTCGCTATCCCATGACTTTTGTCACCTCATTCTATAATGTTTGTGCTTTACACGCTGTGAGTTGTGTTGCGTCAAGACGCACACTCAGATTCTAGCTTTAACACACGTCTTATTGTGGTGAAACTATCATCATACAATCCCTCTTTTTGAGGAGATTTTATATTCGGTTATTAATTATGTGAAATACTGAAAATCGATTTTTTGCTCCCCTAGAGGCCATTAGATAGTCAAACTGCAATCGTCTTTGCTGCTTTAGTGGTGTAGAGAAACTGCAAAATCATCACAGACTCACTGAAAACAAGATGATTCAACTGAGATTACCCGTTGTGTCCGTAAATCATTCAATTATACCCATAAACAATTGCCACTATACAGTAAACGAATTGTTTCCTTGTTTTGACTACAAGATTTGAACTATTTTCGTCTCAATTTTTGGTGAGGTTTGCAGAGGTTTATGCAATTGTTCTTAAAGCACCGCGCTGGACAGAAGTTGCCTTACTGCGACAACAGATAAAATTACGTGCAACCCAACGCCCTCAATGGCAGTTAATGTGCTGTTTGTATCGAACGTTAAACTTATTCATTTTCTGAGGCAGCGTAGATGGCATTGGTGTCGCTGTATGTGCTCTATTGGATTAATCTCTGTAGCCAAGTTGTAAATCCGATGTGAAGCAAAGAGAATACCCGATAAAACTCTCATAGATTGCCAGGAACTATTGCAGATAAAGGATATTTGAAAATGTTTGTTATAGGAGATTGATCGAAAAATAACTACTAAAGTACAGTTACAGCTCTCTGCATTTGGACCAGAGTTGTGGGATAGTGGAATACTCTCTTACTAAGGAAAGTAAGCACATGAAGTACATCAAGCTAAAGAATGAATTACATATGTTGGCAGTTTGTACATAGTAACAAGGAACTTCAGAGAAGTGTTCAAGGAACCAGGTCTAGGTATTATAGTACTGTTACTGCGTGGACCAAGTTAACTATATATGATATAAAATCGAAGTATTTCATGGCAGAACGTAATTCTCTGAAAATATTTTCAACGGTGTCTGCCTGTTAAGACATTTGCATGGACGGCAGCATATGTGTTTACCACCTGTTTTGCCAGCCAGTCCGAAGATGCCCTCAACAAGGTGACAAACATTATTGACCCAATATAAAATAATAAAGCCTATTTTGCAGCCAAGACTGTTTATCTCCTCAAAAGATTCATCACTGGTTACGGTGCCATACCACCTTGAGTTGGAAAAATTTCTGAGAATAACTACAGACAGTTATCTTCCACTGTCTTACACTCCCTACCCATTCATCTCACAATTATTGTAAGTTCATAATCCAAATGTACAAGTAGGTAATTAAATCAAGAAACTACTCATTACACTTTAGGCCAAAGCATTTGGAAAAAGTTCTGAGAATAATTACAGATAGATATCTTCCACTGTCTTACACTCTCTACCCATTCATCTCACAATTATTGTAAGTTCATAATCCAAATTTACAAGTAGGTAATTAAATCAAGAAATTACTCATTACATTTTAGGTCAAAGCATTTCACTTGCCCTTTAGAGCCCCCATGTCCCTTACACATATCGGAAACTCCATACCCACTCCAGATCTCGAAATAACATACTAATTACCTCAAACATAATATTGTCAGTGTCAACTAACGTCTTATTTACTGCCTGTGATTTCCACAAAAGCAAAATGTGGACTTTACTCTGACAGCGTTTAGACTGATGGCGTGATGAAGCACGAAAAGTTTCGTCATCCAATGGCCATAAAAGAGTCCATTAATTGAAAATAGTCAGTTAATTGTTTGAAGATTTTGTTATTCCTACATTAAGGCCGCACACTTACCTTGTTCGTATTGTAGCAGCTATGAGACGTTCTGTCACATCATAGCTGCAGTAACTAGCCATTATAAACACCTCACAGGAAAATTACTGATACGGAAAGTATCTCTTAAACTGAAAAGATTTTCGTCGCTGGTATACATATAGCTCTGATATCTCTAAATGAAAGCAGATCGTAGTGTTTCATTGTTTGGAATAAGTATTATTCAATAATTTCATTAGGGGCAGCCAAATGTAAACGAGATAGATGAAGAAAAGTAAGTAAACTGTTTATTGTTTCGGAAGTCCCACAGTGAGACAAGAAGGTCAGTGCCGTCAAGCAAAAACGTTTGCGGTTGCCTAAGAAACAGTGATTGTACCCATACCGGAAGAAAGGCATTTGTGGCCGTCGATTTGCTTGGACGTAGATGTGCAAGCATGGGTGCCATCATGGTCTCGTACCAACCGCAAACAATTTTCCATGAAGATATTGGTCAGGCTATTTTCACTGAATTAATATTTTCTAGTTAATTCCATGTCACTTAAAAATAGTATTTGGTAAGTAAATTTATCAACATAAAACTGGTTACTAATTAATATCTCAATTCTACCGATAACACTCCAACTAGAGAGAGGCATGCATTTACACGCTATATGTACGTTATGTCAACAGCAAATCCGTAACAGTTTGTTAGTACATAAGTAAAACAGTCAATCAAAGTAAAGGAAGACACTAAAGCCGGCCGGTGTCGCCGAGCGGTTCTAGGCGCTTCAGTCTGGAACCGCGCGACAGCTACGGTGGCAGGTCCAAATCCAGCCTCGGGCATGAATGTCTGTGATGTCCTTAGGTTAGTTAGGTTTAAGTAGTTCTAAGTTCTAGGGGACTGATGACCTCAGGTGTTAAGTCCCATAGTGCTCAGAGCCATTTGAACCATTTTGAAGACAGTAAATGAGTGTCCCAGAAGGAATAGCCAATATTCAGTGATACGACAGGAATCATACTTCGAAGACAAAAATGTCTGCTGAATATGGGCTCTAAAATGCTTACCTTGAGAGCTATGAACACTTCTTCATCTTCGATACTGTGAAACAAATCACTTCTACCGCAAGCTCTTTACTTTCACATTTTGAGAGATGGATCATAACAAGGACAGATGTCCCGAAATATGGGCTCAGAAGTGCATATCTTGAGAGATATCTGCGCTTCTTCATAAAACATAACTCTTCTCTTCACAGTATCGAACACCAAGAAGAAATACTTCTTCGAAGTTTAGAGCCCATGTTTACTAGACTTCTTTTTTGCTTGGAATTAACCTTTCCCTTTGGTACACGCTGTACATATAGGCGGAAAAGACTGAGAGAAGCAGCATTTCCCTCATTTACATACCCACACAGCCACAGACTGGAAATCTGTGCTCATAATCGTTTAAAACAATGCATAAAAGATGTAAGAGTGTAGTTGCCCCTGTCAAGTTTTAAGGGCGCTGGGCGAAGTCTCTTAGAACTCGACAAGGGCAGCTACCCGTTGATGTTTTTTATGCATTTTAAACGTGACTTCCCGTGTAATCATCACTGTTTCATATCAGACCCCACGTAATGCTCTGAAAATACTGCCTGCTAAAACATATAACTGCTAAGACATTCGCATGGACGGAAGCGTATGTGTTAAGTAACTGTTATGCCAGCCATTCTGAAGATGCCCTAAAGCAGGCGAACCCCGCTATCGGCCAAATATAAAATAATAGAGGCAGCCAAGACTGTTTATCACTCCAAAACTATTCTGGCAGTATGAAGACACCTTGCTATTTCATAGACGCCTCAGTAATCACAGAAGGACACATCACTTTTCCAGGTCAGGCAGTCTCACCCCCGCGCCAACCTGGCAGAATAACAACGTGTCGGATGTAACTTACACTACTCCTACGAGATTAGAGAAACTTTTGGAATTTTCTCGGTGCTCCATCGTTATTACTCATGATTATAAGCTGATGAATTTCATAAACTTTGCCTCTATCGAAAATTTAAGTGGCCAGAAAGTATGTCCCCTAGACTTAGAGCTACTTAAATCTAACTAACCTAAGAACATCACGCACATCCATGCCCGAGGCAGGATTGGAAAATGCGACCGTAGCAGCAGTGCGGTTCCAGACTGAAGCGCCTAGAACTGCTCATCCACAGCGGCCGGCTAGCCATTAATCGATTCGCATAGTTTGACTGAGTGCCAGTTCCGATTCGCCGCTCAAACTTCGCTTAATATATTGTAACAGAGCTATAGTAAGGCAGATGTTCGAATGGCTATACAAATGGCAGCTGGTCGAGCCTAAAACAAAAATTTTGTAACTCCTATTCCTAGCTCAAAAAGGAAATGAGCAACAAGACTCACCTTAACTGTGATTATGGGCTGTAACGATTCCTTTGTATCACGCTCGGATGGAGTAAAGCTTCCCAAAAGCACTTCGGGTAGGCTGTTTACACTGATGCGAGAAAACATTATGACCATCTGCTTAAAAGCTGATTTGTCGTCTTTGGAACGAAATAAGTCTGCGTATCAGGGATCATACTGTATGCTGGTAGGTCTGTGAAGGTATGTGGCATTAGATGTCTATGCACAGGTCATGTAATTCGCGTAAATAACGGGCCGCTGATTTGCGTACGCCGTAATGGCGCTTGATAGAGACCCAGAATGATTCCATAGTATTTTCATCAGGCGAATTTGGTCGCCGAGGCTTCAACGTGAATTCATTATAATGCTCCTTAAACCACTGTAGCACGGTTCTGACTCCGAGACACAGACAATTATATTGCTGAAAAATGACATCGCGGTCGATGAAGACATTAAGCATGAAGGGATGCAGCTGGTTGGAAGCTGTCAACCTGTCTTCGATTAATACCACAGGTCCAATGCAAACGCAGGAGAATGTCTCCCATAGCACAATACTGCTCCCACCAGCCGGCGTCCGTGACGTGCTGGATGTTTCGAGCCGCCGTTCACCACGATGAAGGCGTTTGTGGAGACGACCATTAACCTAGCGTAGCAAAAATGTGATTCACCCGACGAGCTGGCAGGTTTCCATTGATCGACGATCGAATACCGATGGTCTCATACCCTCTGCAATGGTAAGTGGCCATTCCGTTGGGTTCACAAGCGGACATGTAGGGTTGGTGTGCTGCGGAGTTCCATGTTCAACGATGTGAGATGAACGGTGTGCTCCGAAACACTTAGGCGTGAAGAAGCATTGTGCTCTTTGGGGAGAGATGCCACAGAGCACCATCTATCCTAATTTATAGGTCAGAAAAGTCTCCGAACCTCTCGTTCCGTGAAGAGTCGTGGACGTCCAACCATTTAGAACCTAGTAGTAGTTTCACTGTCCCACCTCTTCCCGTAAATGCTCACGACAGTAGCACGTGAGCATTCGACCAGCTCCGCCGTTCTCGAGATACTCGTTCACAGGCTCTGCGTACTAATAATCTGCCCTTTGTCAGAGCTGCTTATCTCAATGTATTTCTCCATTTGTAGCCCCTTTCTTCGCTGGGGTGATCCCCCGTCTATGTCTGCTCCGCTCACATACTTCTGTTACCGCGTCATGTGGTCGCAACGCCACCAAGCGGCATCCGACGTCGAAGTGGGCAGTGGTCATAATGTTTTGGCTCAAATGGCTCTGTGCACTATGGGACTTAACATCTGAGGTCATCAGTCCCCTAGAACTTAGAAGTACTTAAACCTGACTAACCTAAGGACACCACATACATCGATGCCCGAGGCAGGATTCGAACCTGCGACCGTAGCGGTCGCGTGGCATAATGTTTTGGCTTATCCGTGAATATACCATTAACAGTCCGCCAAGGTTGTTTTTTATATGTGTACTGCACCAATAAATGGTTGTTAAAACGTCGGATCGTTTTCATTCGCTAATTATCCTCTGGGTACAAATCTACTCTTTTAGTCTTTCATGTAGTTCAGGTGAAGACTGTCAAAACTACAGTTCACCCTTGGCTTATTTTGCCAGTCCTCCCTCGGAAGCATAGATTTTTCGGTAATTGGTAGAGCCAAATTGGTATTTCTTGCCAGCCTTGAACTCCTTCAAACACACAGCCTCAGTGTGCTATTCTGGCCTAAAGCCATTGTCCTTGAAACAACTATTTTTGGGAAACAGGCAAAGACACTACAGCACCCCAAAGTTTTCCTGCACACTTTGAATAATATTGCTTTCAGTAATTTGCGAGAGCCTCCTGTTCATATTATGCTAATTGCTTCTGGTAAAATTATTGTTACAGTTCATGGAATTTTGGGCTGTTTGACTAGTTCATGCTCTAGTTATGCTCATGTCTTTGGAGCTCAGCAAACGGTTTTACTCCTCATCTAAATTACTAAACTATTGTCGGTACTGTGTTATTTGACGGAATGTTTACAGATTGCTGAAAATTTCCAGTCCTTCTCTAACTGCATTGTTTTCTATCTTATTCCTGCAGCTAATTTCATAAATTTTTATTTATGGTGTTTTTTTCTTCATTATTCATGATTTCAGTGTTGTGCTATTGCATGTTTTGTGCTAGTACTTACTCTTATTTAAAAATACGTAAGTTGTCAACCATGTAAGTACATTCCAGTAAATAGAAATTTTTGTTCCTGTGTATCTTGCACAGACAGCTTCACCATAAGGCGAAATAGATCGACTTCTTGTTAACTGATGTACCTATTCGATTGTACTGTGAGAATATCTGTGAATACCGTCTCTGGTAACTAACTGCTTTTCAGTTTGGAGGTCGTTGACTTGCAAAGAACGCAGGCGAGCTCTGGAAGAACAACGTGACTGAAATGTAGAGAGCACGCTGCAGAGCGAGACCAGCTCACAGGAAACACATAAATAAGCCCCGCTGGCTATGAGATGGCCGATATCTACGTGATTATCTGCCGCAGCACAGAACTAAACTAGGGGCATGCCCGTCACGTCGCCAGTGCAGATGGCAGTCAGCGAGGAGCCAGTTCGTGACTAGGGAGGTACTGCACCGCCGCGGGTAGACGAACAGTACGCGGAGCCTGCGTGCGGTTTTCACGACAGTGACCTCAACAGAGTACTTTAATTAGTTCTAGTAGCTACTTCAAGGACGTATGCGAAACAACTGACCTGGTTGTGCTACTCTAACATCAGATATGTACGCACTTGCGAACAGTGTTACGGCAATGTTATTAATAGCCAATAAGTCATAGTCTGTTAGTGACTGTAACTTTACCTTGGTGGTGCAACAAATAGTTAATACTAACGGAAATTCACAGCCCACAGCTGATCACCTCCTTCAGAACATGAAAAAGAAAGAAAACAGTAATGAAATATCATACTTGACACAAACAGACACAAAAACCATAAAATATTTCAGTATTCCATCCATTGGAAGAGCTTCTTATAAAACTGCCAATCAAATCAACAGATGTGAGTTTAAAACGATATATTACACAAATAACAAAATAAAGTATGTCCTTCCTCTTATTTGTAACAGACTTGCCAAACATATTTAACCAACTGTTTACAAAAACGCATGCCCAGACTGTCTCCGCTTTTATACACGTAGGACGAGCAGAACATTTGCCAACGAACACATTTCAACACTACGTTTAAACATGCATCATAAATCTGCAATGGCAGCTCACCTTTATGACGGCAAACTGCGTCTTCCAGAAATCAGTAAAGATCTCACACAATCTGCAATACACAACCATCAGGCACAAAACTCACTATACTAAAGGGATTAGAAATACGCAGACAAAATATTTCCTAACCGACTAACATACTGAATGAACAGAAAGGTAGTGAATAAAGCAGATTATTTTCTGTATTCAGTAATGACTGTCTCTTAATGCAACAACCTCACAAGAAGCAATTTCCTTATCCCTGTCCCAGACTGAAATACACCCTGTGAGACCTGAGTTTCTCCTGGCGTATACAACTTTCAAATAACTTCCTGGAATTCAGCCAGGTAACACTTTCACCGACCGCCGATATTTCGGCGGGAGAACACCCCGACATTTTCAAGGCAAACTGCAACGGACAGGCGACGTACATGCAAATTTGAAACCTCGGTTCTCGGACTGATGCAGGAAAGATAACAAACACACTAGACATTAGTGCCACCGAAGATGACCAAAGTCAGATATATCGATAGTGAGACTATGAACTCGCAGGTGAGGTAGCATTGACCCTGTCCCTCTGTTTTTTTGACAAGGGAGAGAGCCGGATAGCAAACAGAGTTTAAACAAAAACATCCATCCCTGTTAACGAGGTTGCACGCTAATTTAATCTCAACTGCCTCCATAATAACACTGTCCCAATAGCTGGACGTGCATGCCAATATCTCGGTGTTATAATGTAAATGGGGTGACCAGTATCCAAGCAATGTTCGGCAATAGCAGATCTACTTGGCTGCTGTAGTCGTGTGTGCCGTTTATGCTCGGTACAGCGGTCCACCATGGTCCTGATAGTTTGACCAATATATGTTAACCCGCAGCTGCAAGAAACGCGATATACACCCGTCTTACACAGACCAAGATCATCCTTAACAGAACTCAAAAGCGCTCTAATTTTAGATGGAGGTCGGAAAATACATTTCACATCATATTTCCGTAAAATACGACCGATCTTGTTGGAAGTGTTTCCTACGTAAGGCAAAGAGGCAGTAGACTTAGGTGTCTACTCAGAATTATCATCAGTCACCCGATGTACAGTTGGTCGATAGCGCTAGGCATGTTCAATCTATTACTATAACCATTTTGACGAAACGTAACTTCAAGATCGGACAGCTCAGCTGGCAAAGTCTCAGCGTCGGAAACGACACATGCCCTGTGTACCAAGGTACGAAGTACCCCTTCACGCTGAGCTGGATGGTGACAGTTATTAGCCTGTAAGTACAAGTCGGTGTGAGTACGTTTCCTGTAGACTGCATGTCCCAATGATCCATCATCCTTCCTCCTAACCAACACGTTAAGAATGGGAAGGCAACCATCCTCTTCCACCTCCATCGTAAAACGAATGTTCACGTGGATCGAGTTCAGATGTTCTAGAAAGCCATTCAGATTCTCCCTACCATGAAGCCAAACAGCAAAGGTATCGTCAACATATCTAAAGAAACAGGCGGGTTTCAAAGGCGCCGACTCCAGTGAACGTTCCTCGAAGTCTTCCATAAACAAATTTCCGATCACAGGAGACAACGGACTACCCATCGCAACTCCATCTGTCTGCTCGTAATACTGGTCACTGAATAAAAAGGGAGTGCATGTCAATACATACCGAAAGAGATTAGTTAATTCAGCACCAAACCTAGCCTCAATTAACCGCAACGTATCAGACAGAGGAACACGAGTGAAGAGAGAGACCACATCGAAACTCACTACAATATCAGAGTCGATCAACCGCAGTCATATCAGGAGCTCAGCTGATTTTTTACATCGTTTGGAGGGACTCTCAACTATCCATTATTTTGCATTGACTTCTTTCCTTGCTGATTATGATGTCCCTCTGCACTCTCTGTTTCATGTGTAAGGTAAAGCAGCAAAGAATGAGTAACTATCGTTTTCGCTAAGTTATAGTGAAGAATGTGATGAATTTTCTAATTACGCAAATAATTAAATAATTCTTAACATTTACACTTCCGAATTATGATACCAGCATCCCTTTTTTAATGGAAGTCTATTTTTTCCTGTGGCGCTGCATAGAGCCTTCGACGAGGGCTTCGTCGACAGATGTGTAAGATCAAATTGTAACAGGACAGCAGCGCCGCATATGAGCCCATCCGTAGATAGAACTAGTGCCACAAGTGTGTACTATACCAACTATTAACGAATACGCAACTCAGGTAAGGTTAATGTAGTTATTGTTATGACTGTCATATCAAGTGCTCAAAGCGTTGACCTTGAGCATCCTGAGATTCCAGACAAACAATGTTGCTCATTGTATCTCATCTTGACATATGGCAGCAGAGACTCGCGTTGAAAGGCGTTCAACGTTTTCGGGATTCGTCGGTGTTTTCCTGTAGAAATCTACTTTATTATATTGTAACGCATGCAATGAAATTGGCATTCGACACTTCGAATAGATGCCATGAGCTTTTGATTATTGCTATAAGGTGAAAATTACATATGTCAATACGAGAAATCGATATTCATTTTCGAACTACAAAGTTCAGGAGGCAGCAATGTCTGTATAATTTTGTCTATAAAACATCGAGGACCCTTTAAGCACGCTCTCTCTGAAAAACGTCTATTGTGTGACGAAAATATGATGACGTTGCAATGACTTATACATGATGCTTTTAAGTGCTCAATGCACATTATTTATTTATGAGAGCATCTTGATATACATAATCCTTCCTGGAATCACATGACGACAACAAAAGTAGAATATAATCAAAAATTGAACGTATTTAAAAATAACTGGAAAAAGACCTCCAAAATGAACCAAGGTAAATATGAAAATAGTACCAACCAGACCACGTGGTTCATCGACAACTGAAACCACGGGAACAACCAATTATCGAAAACAAAGGAACTTATCATAAATAAAGAGAAACTCAGTAAAAATGCGCGAGAGGAAAGAGGCGCAATAACCAGAAGCATATAAGCATATATGGGATTTTCCGTGCCACGACGTATCTCCAAACTCATTACATGTAACAGCGAGCAACAGGCACTAGTAAAATGGTTTAGAACAACCCACATAGGCCCTAAATATGCGAACACAGGTAATTGAGCAGGTTACAGTGAAATTTCACCGGATATTTGCCAACATGTGACACCCTCACAGCTCTTTCAACAGAACTTTCCGTCTGGATCCAGGAAACATACTACCAGCCCCACTTGAACGACTCACTCTCTGAAAGTCCCTAAGATAATCTTAGCTAACAGTGGCTTCTGGTCAACCAAAGATTTTAGCATGACAATAATCGATAAGGATGCTACTCTACATGGTTTAGAGAGAAAGAAAGAGAAAGGGATTCCTTTTCTTCGGACTCATGCCTGCAAGCCTGGTACACATTGAAATCTACGAGAACATCACCGTAACAAGCCTATAAGAGCCAAAATAAAATGGCGGAGTCCAATGACAAAAGTCAAGTATCGAGCTGCAATTCGACTTCTGCATTTAGCAAGGAACAACGCCGCAACGAGTCACGCTGAAATATGATTTTTATGTCCACCATAGACTTATACGAACGTTTTATACATATGAATTTCGTAGATTACATTACTGTCCAGTTTTTAAATATGGTTGTGTCGGTGCAATGTATATTCCCATATTTAATAACTTTCCAGTAAGGTTATATAGAGTGTTACAATGATCACTGCATAAGAAAAACTTTGATAGCCTATGATGGGCATTACAAGTTGTCCTAGAATTTACAAGTTACGTAGAGGCTGTGAATCCACAAATGAAGAAATTAATTAATTCTGGGAATGAAAATATGGTCCAGCTAGGTTGTATCCTGTTTATTATCTATGCGATTGTCTAGTTTCAAGCCTTAGTTACTAAACTTCTAGCTTCATTCTACATTACAATATATCGTTGGTTTATGTGGACAGGAATACATATTGCTGCTATACACATGTGGCACAAAACAATATGTATTGTTCATGGTTACGTCTATTAACCGACACAGACAGAAATATCTCATAAAAAGAATGCAGCCTACCTGGACCGTGTTATCATTCTCAAAATACGTTGTGGCTGTGGACCCCCACAAAAATAAAATTTTAAAACTAGGTTAGAAAAAGTTTAGCAAATGTTTGAAATTATGCTTAAAGCTTGTTGAATTCGGTAAGTGCTCTCATCACGAAATATTGGATTCAGATAAATAGTGTAATTTGCTCTTCGTTGTAAGTAAAAGCTAGATTTACACGTATCTCAATATTTAAGACGTCATATCTCCTGAGTATATCTCTCCTGAATTTGCGTCGTACAATAATTTTGCAAAAGTCAGTGATATATGTAGAAACTCTATTCAAAATGTATTACGAATAGAGTTAGTAGTAAAGATGTAATCAATAAAGACGTCGTGCCTGATGTTGAAGTTTTACTACACGCCATTTTAAGCAAACACTAGTTTTTTATGTAGGGGAAGGCGGGGCAAGATGGGGACGCTAACTTTAAACCCTTACAAAAGGGACAAAAATGGACAAATTCAAGTAGGTTTGATTATCATTTGTTTACTTAACCATTGAATTACAAAATCATGCAAATAAACCTGCAAACGTGTTAGATTTAGTTAGAAATATCTCGATTTGAAACATATACTACCAATTCCCCGTCTTGCCCAATATGCGGGGTAATATGGGGAACTAGCATGAATTCATCTCTAAAGCTTAAATAAGGACTGTAATAACGAAATCATGTGACGATAAGGTTTCAAAACATGGTTCTGCGAGTCGTAGAATCAGGTATTACGTTTTATTTAGGCCTCTTACTTTCACATAGTACACAAGTGTGGACAGCCTCGTCATCATCACTTTCTATCCCAGCACAAGTGTCGTGGGCCCAGCGTCCGCAGCTAATACAAAGTATCCAATACAACGTATCCAGCCTCCTTCAGAGAAGTCATAGCAGTATAAACATTCTTCACTCTCTTCCTCGTTGTCATTCGACCTCAGTTTATTATCCCTTGAGTATGAAGGAATGGTTAAGACGTCAGTAACGTTCGTCACTTTTTCGTTGTCATTATGTCTTTTTGGTGGTATCCCAGGTTTATTAAACGTCTTTGAGAAAAGTTTTCGTGTACATGCAGCACGTTTGGGGACTCCTTTCGTTTAGTTTCTTCAGATAGTTCACTCCTATAAGGACATTCTGTTAAAACAACGGGTTATCCACGCCAGTTAGATGGTAAACACACTAGTGATTGGTCCTAACTTTTTCACAACTGTATAGCCAGGATTAGCACGTTTCTTTGCCACATGTCGTTCAATCGTTGTCTGTGGCACGTTGAACTGTCAAGCAGCCCTGAAAGAACCTGTGGTGTCACCGCCAGACACCACACTTGCTAGGTGGTAGCCTTTAAATCGGCCGCGGTCCGTTAGTATGCGTCGGACCCGCGTGTCGCCACTGTCAGTGATTGCAGACCGAGCGCCGCCACACGGCAGGTCTAGAGAGACGTCCTAGCACTCGCCCCAGTTGTACAGCCGACTTTGCTAGCGATGGTTCACTGACAAATTACGCTCTCATTTGCCGAGACGATAGTTAGCATAGCCTTCAGCTACGTCATTTGCTACAACCTAGCAAGGCGCCATTATCATTTGCTGTTTATCTTGTGATGCATGTACCGTCAGACCGATGTTCACCAATTATGGATTAAAGTTAAGTATTCCAGAAGCTACGTACTATTTTTACTACTATAAGACCTTGACCTGTTCGAGACCTCACGCCAGCCTGCGTGAGCTTAAACGCGTGCCCTTCGGCTATCTTATAGTGGCTTGGCTGTCTTGCCAAGTCACAACAGAACCCATATGACCTTCTATAACAGCGCCTTCCATTGACTCCAATGACCAATCTTGCCTAGACGATACTTGCGAACCATCCGAAATAAAATACGTGGAACGTACTATTAAGTCAGATCATTCCTGGTAATCTATATCATATAGTAAATACCATATTTCCACTAGCGTAGCAAGAATACTGACTTTGCACGTTTTGTGTATTTTTATTCACCATATAGCCTAAGGTATACTTTGTAATTAATTAGGAAGCGTTGAAATAACGAATAGTATTCTATTTACAATTGTATTCAACGTATAATGATCGTGTTCAAAACCCGCAGCGAGGTAAACAAATGAGACCATAAGAATGTAATGGTTAGACAAATAGTAGGGGCAAGACGGGGAAGCTCCCCATCTTGCCCCACCCCGTCTTGCCCCCTACCATGCTGTCAGGTTATGTTACGCCTACATGAACACTATTTAGTGAACACTGACTACTGACACAGCAGTTTACTGTTAATAAGACGTACTATTCAGTGTGTTCACGAAACACATGTTTTAGGACCTTGAAAGGTGTAAAACATTGCAAATCAGTATAACAATTGTACGTACCTTTCAAAGCTCCCAGAAACCGCCGCGAAACTACGGTTCAGCAATGACAACACGCTGGGACCTGTGTATTGATGATGTTGACGTAGCTGTCGACAGATGGCAGCATTCTGACAGTAGCTTATAGCCCTTCCCCGTCTTACCCCACCTCACCATCTTGCCCCGCCTTCCCCCATATAAATGTTTATCACGTCATGTCTCCTGAAGTATGTGATACAAATTTGCACGTACATTTAGTGGTATATGTGGGTACTATCTGTCCACTGCGTTGCACTAGAGTTACTGGTAAGAAGTAATAAATTGAAACGTCATGTCTGAAGATGAAATTGACTGCATGAAAATCGAAAATAAAAACGATAAATTTATTTTTCTTTCATAATTTTTTTGGGGTGTCAACGAGAAAAAGTTTTGCAGAGATTTGAAATTACGCTTAAAGTTAGTTGGGAGTCGCTAAATGCATACATTCTCAAATACAGGATGAATACAGTCCGCGTATTTGCTCGCCGTCAGTTACGCTCTCTCTGAAAGAACACCTAGTTTCTAACAGCAATACTTTGCTCATTGTTTTGAACTTTTAACTTAACATTATATCCCTTAATGAGTAGACTATGATAGGATTTTAAATTTTTAAATTCGGTCGATTATTACCCGAAGTACTAGCTGCAACTCGTACAGGATTCGGGAACCGGATTCCGGCATAACGTTTTAGTGATAGAGATGAGTTGTCTGCGTGTGTGTTGTTCTACTTGTCTTGCCCTGCAGTCGTCTTTTTATAGTTTTGCTGCAAATGCAAAATAGGAAAATATAAATCTTGGAATTTTTGCACACTAAAGTTAGAAACAGTATTTCTTTGTGTGTCTACTTACAGGTATACGTGCCTCCTCCGTTACGTAGAATACACACACACACACACACACACACACACACACACACACCACATTCGCGCGCACGCAAACCATCACTCACAATATTTGTTTCACGTAAAACCATAGCGTGATACATAGATAATGAGAGACCGAGCAAGGTGGTGCAGTGGTTAGCACATTGGACTCGCATTCGGGAGGACGACGGTTCAATCCCGCGTCCGGCCATCCTGATTTAGGTTTTCCGTAATTTCCCCAAATCGCTCCAGGCAAATGCCGGGATGGTTCCTTGAAAAGGGCACGGCCTTCTTCCTTCCCCGTCCTTCCCTAATCCGATGTGACCAATGACCTCGGTGTCTGGTCTCCTCCTGCAAACAACCCAACTCCCAAAGATAATGAGATAGTATTACTTCCCAAAGAGTTTGTATACAGCTAGAAGTGTTCTGTTGCACGACATTACATCTGTATTTGCATTAAATTCTCACTATTGCTACTATGAGAAACAAAATTGAGTGTTTAGATGAATAATTGTGATTTATATTCTGTTTTATACTACTATGTATTAAATATTGAAAGAAGTGTCTGAAGGACTGAACATACATATGGATTTCCTGTAGTTATTACATAGAAGACAAATATTTGAAGGAATAGAACGGTTCACTACGTAGCTTGTCATTAACAAACTTTTCTCCTAACTTTTTTGGTGTACTCTTCGATTAAATCCATTGCATGTGGTTTCTGGAAGCGATGGAGTATCTTAAGACCTATGTTAGTGTCTGATTATCCCGTGCACCTTATTTGCATTGCTATAGCTCATTTTGTGAACTGGTTATGTGTGCACAGTTGATGTGTTGAGTTTAGCTGGCATGAAATTCCTGCCTGAATGTCGTATGCACGACGGGAGTTTGTTTTTTGGGAAGTGCTACCTAGAAGGGAATGTTGGCCACAAATTTCATGCAATAACTTTTTTTTCTTGACCTGTTTTGCTTAGAAAATGCGGAATTTGTTGTGGGACGTTGTAGAATATTCACGCTTGAAGCCCCATAGTTTCATAAAATTCCGATATGTGGCGGTGCTATACGTAGTCCTCAAAATGGTGTCTGTAACGGAGGTTTGTAGTGGAAAACCATGGCATCACAGATATTCATAGGTGGTCGCAGAATGTCTACGGGGACTTTGCAGTAAACAAAGACACGATGAGTCGTTGGGCGAGGCGCATCGCAACAAGGTCGCAAAAATTTCTCCTATCTCCCCTTGCCGGCCGGCCATATACAGCTGTGACTCCTGCAGTGTCGGGAGGTGTGGACACTCTCATTGTAGGTGATCGACGGATCACAAACACGTCGCTGCACAACTGGACGTCTCTTCTGGTAGTGCTGATATACACTCCTGGAAATGGAAAAAAGAACACATTGACACCGGTGTGTCAGACCCACCATACTTGCTCCGGACACTGCGAGAGGGCTGTACAAGCAATGATCACACGCACGGCACAGCGGACACACCAGGAACCGCGGTGTTGGCCGTCGAATGGCGCTAGCTGCGCAGCATTTGTGCACCGCCACCGTCAGTGTCAGCCAGTTTGCCGTGGCATACGGAGCTCCATCGCAGTCTTTAACACTGGTAGCATGCCGCGACAGCGTGGACGTGAACCGTATGTGCAGTTGACGGACTTTGAGCGAGGGCGTGTAGTGGGCATGCGGGAGGCCGGGTGGACGTACCGCCGAATTGCTCAACACGTGGGGCGTGAGGTATCCACAGTACATCGATGTTGTCGCCAGTGGACGGCGGAAGGTGCACCTGCCCGTCGACCTGGGACCGGACCGCAGCGACGCACGGATGCACGCCAAGACCGTAGGATCCTACGCAGTGCCGTAGGGGACCGCACCGCCACTTCCCAGCAAATTAGGGACACTGTTGCTCCTGGGGTATCGGCGAGGACCATTCGCAACCGTCTCCATGAAGCTGGGCTACGGTCCCGCACACCGTTAGGCCGTCTTCCGCTCACGCCCCAACATCGTGCAGCCCGCCTCCAGTGGTGTCGCGACAGGCGTGAATGGAGGGACGAATGGAGACGTGTCGTCTTCAGCGATGAGAGTCGCTTCTGCTTTGGTGCCAATGATGGTCGTATGCGTGTTTGGCGCCGTGCAGGTGAGCGCCACAATCAGGACTGCATTCGACCGAGGCACACAGGGCCAACACCCGGCATCATGGTGTGGGGAGCGATTTCCTACACTGGCCGTACACCACTGGTGATCGTCGAGGGGACACTGAATAGTGCACGGTACATCCAAACCGTCATCGAACCCATCGTTCTACCATTCCTAGACCGGCAAGGGAACGTGCTGTTCCAACAGGACAATGCACGTCCGCATGTATCCCGTGCCACCCAACGTGCTCTAGAAGGTGTAAGTCAACTACCCTGGCCAGCAAGATCTCCGGATCTGTCCCCCATTGAGCATGTTTGGGACTGGATGAAGCGTCGTCTCACGCGGTCTGCACGTCCAGCACGAACGCTGGTCCAACTGAGGCGCCAGGTGGAAATGGCATGGCAAGCCGTTCCACAGGACTACATCCAGCATCTCTACGATCGTCTCCATGGGGGAATAGCAGCCTGCATTGCTGCGAAAGGTGGATATACACTGTACTAGTGCCGACATTGTGCATGCTCTGTTGCCTGTGTCTATGTGCCTGTGGTTGTGTCAGTGTGATCATGTGATGTATCTGACCCCAGGAATGTGTCAATAAAGTTTCCCCTTCCTGGGACAATGAATTCACGGTGTTCTTATTTCAATTTCCAGGAGTGTATTTGTCCGTTAGTTGAGATACTCAAAGGTGGGCCCGTTGGGATCGTCGCCGCCTAACAGAGATCTTAAAGACCAAAGAAGGACCTTATTTTTGGCCCAATGAAGGATGCTCTCCGCGGGAAGCAGTACGTGGATGATGGGGAGGTTACTGATGCAGTAAGACGTTGGCCCCGTCATCGACCAGCAGAGTGGTTCCATGCGACCATACATGCCCTCCCAGTAAGTTGGCGTAAGGCAGTCGCACTGAACGGAGATTGTGTTGCAATAAAGGTTTTTGTAGCCAAAAGAGTGGGAAACGATACGGTGTACTGGAATTTTGAATAAAATCAACCTGCTTTCAGGTCCCTTGTAGTAGCCCGAGCAAATTTGACATGTGATTCTGCTTATTCCTGAATCTGAGAAATTATTTTTGTTGTTGTTTAAAGTGTGAACAAATTTCAGTTGTAGTTTATTGCTTGTGGAGGAAGGTACTCTCAATTTACGTGACGCAAATAAATTCTGCTGTTTTTTGGGAAGTGCTACCTAGAAGGGAACGCTGGCCACAAATTTCATTGTATTATTCATTTCTTTCAGAGATTCAGTAATTCCTTTCTCTTTTGCTACTTGTCTCCGCATTTTTGAGCGTCGGTGAGCTGGACATGCCTTAAGCCAATGCACTTTGGTTCATGAAGTCCAGTTCCTTCTTCCTGTTTTCTGGTTTCAAAGGAATTTTGTTCGCACTGTTCACCACCATTTTCTATGCAGCTTTCTTGTTTATATCTGGCAGGCATAATGCACCTGGGATTGTCGTAAAGAAGATGTCTTTCTTATGACACTATTTTTCTGGTATTTAGTTGTGAAACGCAAACTTCCACAGCATTTGATAATGAGAATAAATTCATGAAACATGTAGTCTGCATGACTACATGAGAGGAAGCACTGTGCTTCCTCTCATTAGCCAAGCCATCCTATCAAAATTTAATCAAATCCTCATAAATCTTGCCTAGACATGCAGACCCACATTTCCCAGGAATCAGGCTATCCAAATCCTCCCTGGAACATCCTGTTTTCACTGATCGGTTGTTATTGAGGTTTGTACAAACGACAAACTTGCACACAAATCAAACACAAACATGGCATAGTTAAATATATTCTATTTCACCCTTCAAATGTTCCCAGATCAGGACCTCCGACACTTCTACCCCCCCCCACACCAAGAGAATTTATTCCCAGATGCTGATTCTTATATTTTTTTAAGCATCCATACAGCTATATCACTGTACATAAATACACTCAATATTTTTTTTATGAATTCCTATATAAATTTCCACATAATATTTGGCAATATCTTGAAACCCATTCTTTTATGACATTTCCATGGCTATCTAGATTCAATCATAAATGGCAAACAAACTCACCAAGGTTATAAACTTTTACAAGCACCCACTTAGCCATTAGTGTTCTTTCCCTCACTTCCCTCATGAACATCTTATAATAAGCAAGTTAATTATTTCCCATATGCCTCTACAATTTGCATATTTAGTGACTGCCCTACATGACTGTCCCAGCAACAATCCTACCCCCATGCACCAGTATCTACTCCAGGTGCCACAGATACATTAGAAATTTTAATAAAATCTCAACTATTTTTTTTAACAAACTATTTGCAGATTTTCTCCCTCCTGTATTCTCCACACATTTATACAGAAATAGACTATATGTACAGTAGGTTTTAGTTCCCGTATGACTTTCAACAAGGCTTCTATCACACCCACACCAGTTGTGCAAATCCATTGGACAACAGATTCCCTTATTGCAAATACATACAGTATAATGAAGTTTGTTGACCAACAATGGCGTCGCAACATACACAGTAACACAAATAATACTCCAATTATAAATACACGTATACATAGCCCCCAATAATTTTTTTTTTAACTCGACAATAATGTACATGGGAATCTCACTTCCTTAACCTTTATTCTTTTACCACATATTTTTTTAACTCCGTTACATTTCTCAGTCCAAATGGCTTTTTGGACACTGGACATACCAACCTATATGCATTAGGTTGTGGACAACCCGTTATCTCAAAGGGTCCATGGTATAATTCAAATAACTTTTTGATTTCGCCATCAATGTCACTGGATTTTTTCTTGTTCCTCACCAGCACCTTATCTCCCGCCTTGAACTTTGTTGCCTTATACCTTTCTCCATGCCTCCTCTGTCTCTCATGTCCTTTCTTTAACATTTGCTGTCTGGCCATCTGCATCTTCTCTTGACTTGTCAAATCTTGAGATGGAGGAAAATCTATGTGTTCTGCTATTAGATTGTCTGGCTTGATATCTTTCATGAGCTCATAGGGTGAGAATCCTGTTGCACAATTCTTCACTGTGTTCATAAGATCCTCAAATACAGTTATATATTCTGCCCAAGTACTATGCTTTTTACTGCAATATGTCCTACATAGCCTACCCAGCTCCCTCATATACCTCTCAGCAGGGTTTCCCGCAGGCTGATACACTGAAATCCTTATATGCTTCATCCCAGATCTTTGCATAAACTTCCCCCACACACTAGATACAAATTGTGCTCCATTATCAGACAGAACATTCTCTGGTTTTATAACATTCACAAAGTAATCTTTCTCTAGCTTGTTAATTATATTCTGGCTAGTGGCCTTTTTCAGTGGATACAGCCTTACAAACTTTGAGAATACATGAACAGCTAAAATAACATACTTTACACCCCCTCGACCTGTTGGCAGCCTCCCAAATAAATCAATAGCCAGCAGTTCACCATTTCTTTTAGGAACAATATTCTGCATCTCTCCTTGTACTGCAATAGTATTATACTTCACTTTTTGACATTTGTCACAAGAAGCCAACTGTCTCTTTACTCTCTTGGCCATGTTGTTAAAACTAACATAGTCCTGCAGTATTTCCAAACATTTTTGAGCCCCATAATGCCCATGGCTAAGGGGGATGTAATTTATTAATTTTTCCACATGCTCATCTGGAAAATATACCTTCCACTCCTCTTTGTCCAAATTTCTTCGTCTGAATAAAATACCCTTATAAATTCTATAATATTTAGCTATTTTTTCATGTTCTTTACTTCCAAAGTTTGTTTTGATAAACTTCAAGGTTTGGTCCCCATTCTGAAGTCTCCTCATATTCTTACAGATGGATCTGATTTCCTTCTCTCCACCCACTCCTTTCATATACAATATCTGTAGTTCTTTCTCGTCTCCATTTGCTTCATGTTCTTCTCCAATGAAAGGTAATCTTGATAAGGCATCAGCCACATTGTTGTCTGTGCCCTTAATATTTCTTATCTCATAGTTAAACTGCTGCAAAAACATGGCACATCTCATGAGTCTATTATTTAACAGCTTGCATTCTTGCAAACAGCTCAGAGCCTTATGATCTGTGTAAACAATCACTTTCCTGCCTTCCACATATATCCTGAACTTCTGAAATCCAAAAACTATGGCTAAAAGTTCCTTCTCTGAGATACCCCCTGTGCTCGGTCTTCCCATCTACTACCCTCTCCTGAAATAGCACTGCCCCTATCCCATAATCTGAGCTGTCTGCCCCAATACAGAAAGGCAAAGACAAACCTGGATAGAACAAAATTTTACTGTTTTTTAAGCTATTCTTGATGGCTTTAAATTCCCGGTCACACTCAGATGTCCAGCACCAGGTTACACTTTTCTTTAATAGTCTACATCAGTTAGGTGAATTCAGGCTATAATCACTTATGTACTTCCTATAGAATGAACATAGTCCTATAAATGATTTCAATTGTTTCCTGTTCGTTGGCACCTTTCTTTCAACAATAGCTTTGATTTTCTCTTTATTGGGCAGAATGCCATCAGGAGTTATCTGATGACCGAGAAATAGTAATGTTGCTTGAAAAAATTCACACTTACTTAACTAAAGGGTCATCCCGCCTTTAGATATAGCCTTGAATACATCCTCCAACAGCTGACAGTGCTCTTGCCAATTGCTACTCGTAATCAAAATGTCATCTACGTACACTGTCAATTTTCTCATTAGGTCATCACCCAACACATGACTTAAAGCCCTTACAAAAACTGCTACAGATATTGATAAACCAAATGGCACAACTGTAACCATATAAGTCCTGCCCTCAAATAAGAAAGCAGTGTACTTTCTGCTCTCTTCAGCCAATTGCACCTGCCAGAACCCTGAAGTCAAATCAACACTTGACAGAACTTTAACATTATAAAATTTTTTCAACAGCTCATCCATGTTCTCTGGCTGATCATTTTCTTTGACTATTATTTTATTTAGCTTTCTTGCATCCAATAAAATTCTTATAGAACCATCCCCCTTTTTCACCACTACTATTGGATTACAATACTCACTCCTCCCCATTTCCAGTATGCCCCACTTCAACATCATCTGTATCCTTGCCCTTACAGCCTCTCTCTTAGCTATTGCTATAGGATAAGGTTTGGCCCTTATCACTTCATGTGGCAATACCCTCAAAACATAACTGAAATCTACGACTTTTCCAGGTCTGTCAGAGAACACATGCTTATGCTTACACAATAAACCTGTAAGCTGCAACTTTTGTTCCTCATTTAAATGTCCCATTTCATTTACTTTGTCATGTATCTGCTGTTCAGTGCACATCTCATCACCTACCTCTTCTATCCTTTGTAAATGAGTAATTGTCTCACCTCCTTTTAATTCCCCTTTAAATTTTATTCTTTGTCTATTTCCACCAGCATCAAATTCTACCACTCTGTCCTTTACAAAAATGCTACAGTCATATTTGTACAAGAAGTCTATACCCAAAATTACATTCAATGCCAAACCCTTCACCACAAAGCAACTAATATCAAAACAATACTCATTACTATTAAATTCCAGTAATACTTCCCTGCTGATGGGCTTGCTACATGTCCCAGTTCTGTCTTAATTTTGACTCGTGTAACTGGTAATTCTATTAATCCTAAACCTTTAATTTGCTGCCAGAAAGATTCAGAGATGGCATATAAACATGAGCCAGAGTCTAATAATGCTATATCTGTAACTCCTCCCACACTGATATCAATTATTGGCTGTATCACCTATATTTCTACTCTGTTCAGCCCTGATTCCTGTAATAAATCTCTTTCTACTTCACTCCTGCTTTCCTCTTGCATAATGCAAATATCTTTAGGTCTTTCTCCAAAACATACATCAGTATCACCTTCAAACAGATCCTTAATAGCAAACTCAACATACTCTTCTTCACTTAATTCTTCCAATTTTCTAGCAATTTTAAATTTTATTTTACCCCATTCTTCATGCATCAAAGCTTTATGTAATTTTGCATAGGACACCCGATCACTCAAATCATAATCAGCATCCTCCTTTCCTAACCATCCACAATTAACATCTTTGAGGCTTGCATCATCAGTTAAGAAAACATAGGTTTCAATTTTTCTTCTGGGCAACCTATATATCATTACGCATTTCCATATCCACACTGAAGTCATTATCACTACCACAGTTAACACCTGCACCCACAAGCACAGTAACCTTATCAGTAGGTAATTTACCAGCATTTTCCACATTGTCAAATACACCACTCATATTAGCCTTTACATCACACTGAATAACCCTCTCCTCACCTTTTCCACAATTCTCCATACTATTTCCAATAGACATCTCTACCCATTCATCACACCCATTATTACTGTGAACATTGCCCCTTAATTCCATATCCACTTCTGTTCCCCCTTTTGATGAAACTACCTCTGTCTCTGATCTTTCAATGAATTTTGCTGCACACAAACCAATATTGTCCTCCTCTGCTTGTAATTTCTCTTCCCTTTTAAACATGTCAACAATGTAAAACTCACACTGTTCATTGCTGATATTAGCCTTGTTCCCTTTTTTCCTCTTATACCTTTTATCTGTATTTCTATAATTGTTAAACCCCCCCCCCCCTCCCCCATAGATTTTCATTTCCTAAGACAGCATCCATATGACATATCCCAATTTCCCTATTTTCCTTGCTGACTTTATTACTCATCCCATCATGTCCTTGTCTGGCCCTGTTCACATAATTACCAGCCCCCCTGCGGACCTTAAGTGAGGCATCAATTAGTTTTTTGATTGCCTACCCTGTCCATTTGCATCCGGCATTCCTACTCTCATACCTTCTCTATCACTCCTCATTTGATCAAAATTGTCTCTTCTCCCTCCAAAATTTCTGTTATACCTTTGTGGCTTGCTTCTCCAATCTCTATCCTGATTATTCTGATCACATCTATCTTCTTTCCACCTGTTATGGTTATTACTGTATTCATAATTAATACTGTTTCCCCTTTCATGATACCTTCCACTCTCCCTATGTTCCATATATTTAGGTCTGTAACACAATGCCCTGTTCATATTATCCACAAAATTAAGAAATTCTTCCACTGAATCTGTTGCACTGTGAATCAAATCCCATTGCAAATGCTCTGGTAATCTTCTCTTTAGTGTAGATATTTCTGTTAATACGCCCAGTGGCCTATCCAGATGGTTTAATTTATTCAGTTCTCTAACACAGAACTGTCTCATACTTTCCTTTCCACTCTTGTAACTGGATCCATTCAAAAAATCGTTTTGCAATCTTAATTGTTTTGCTTGGCCTCAGTATTTGCTCAAGAACAGCTTTTCGAAGGTTTTAAAATCACAAAATTTATCATCATTTTGGTTTGCCCATGTTTGAGCTCCCCCTTCCAACTGCCTCTTAACATATTTAATTTTTGCCTGCTCACTCATCCCTGTCACAAAATTATCCTTACACGCAGCTAGAAAGTCAACTGCATGGTATTTATTCTCCCCATTAAAAGGTTTTGACTGAAATCCATGCCCCAGAGGATATCCCAACAATAAATTTCCATTCCCTGCTGCCACAGTATTAACTGTTTCCCTCAAGACATTTATTTCCCCTTCTAATTCCTTCATATTGTCAGTAATTCCCTTATGGCAATCCAGCACTCCTATCTTAATGGATTCAATGTCTGCCTCTGTTTGTCTCTGAAATAATGTGCATTTCTGTTCCTGTACCTGAATCTGCCCCACAAGATTACTTTGCACAGTGTCCACTTTGGCTACTAGGCCTCTTTCAACCTCATCAACTCTCGCGATAATTCCCTCAACAATTTTAACTGTGTTTTCAACTTTATCTGTAATTTGAGTGAATTTGAGATCTAGCTGATCAAATTTTTCACTCACTGTCTTTATTTTATCACTAAGCCTTAATTCCATATCCCCTATTTTCGAATCCAATTCTCTAACTATTGCAGTATTTATATTCCCTATTTTCGAGACTATTTCTCCTAATTTACTAGTAAGTTTTACAAAAAATTTGCTGAGGTCACTTCCTGGTATCCAGCCTATTTCTTTTGGCATGCTAGGGCTACTACAGGTACTCCTAACATCCACTGATTCGCCTTCACTTTGAGATTCACGCGTCTCATCGGCCATGGCTAATGAAAGGACACAATTTTGCAACGTAGCTGCTGGCTGTAATCTTTTATATCCTTGTGTGACGCGACGTCTGCAGTGAGTTCCGCAGCACAGCTATGCAATGAATCGTAATCGGCGGCGTGGACACACAGCAAACTCAATCAGGAGCGAGAACACGTTGCGTAGGCCCCTGGCAGCATGTAGTCGTGTTGGTCGGTGGCACGGACGACGGCGTTGATCGTCGGCAGCACGTGGATACAGCTTCGACTGCTTTACCCGTAGCAACACATGGACGTGGCACGGACGACGGTTTCTTCTCGCGGCAGCACCTGTCGCGGCACGGACGACTGTTTTACCCGCGGCAACACGTGGACACGGCAAGCACGGCGGTTTTACCCGCGGCAACGCGTGGACACGGAGAGCACGGCGGTGTTACCCGCGGCAACACGTGGTCGACTCATCAGACTGTGTAACTGACTGCTTCACAATCGTGGTGGCCTTATATCGGCGTAACCACGGGGCAGCGCGTATCTTGTCCAGCACAAACACTCCGGTACTACGAATGCACCGATTTAGCTCAGAGCCCCCACACTGACTGTTCAAAAGCCTAACATCAGACGGACATTCGATTCCGAAATACTCTGGAATATGGAAGAAAGTCCCATCCCGAATGAGCCCCCAATTGCAAGTGAACTCGGGCTCGTTTACTACCTATTTTTCACGTGGCTCATCTGTAAAGGGGGTTGGTAGTAAACGGTTGCATTTGCGCCCCTATTATTGAGTCTGATATTGGCTGGCTTTTGAAGAGCAGTGAATTGAACTATACACGTTCAGATTGAAACTTATTTATTCAAAAGAAACACACTAACGTTGTGGCCATGCATTTTTAAGTTCACAAATAACAATCGGTGCAATTCGTACACTGTTTGTCTCACACCCACACACTTTCACTTTGTTCCTTCGCATACACTGGCGTCCATGCTTGCACTCGCGGCACTTTGCCGCTCCAAACTCACCACCAAAACGGCCAACGACAAAAGACCACGATTTTCCCGCTCGTATCCACAGTCCTGAGTCGGGTCACATGACACCACAGTAGTCAAAATAATGGATAAACATTGCCACAATTCGTTTACAATATTTTATAATATTTAAATACTTAAATCTAAATACATTATATAATTTCACAAATTATCACCACACTTATATAATTCGTTGCAATTAAAAGAAAACCAAAACACTATACAACGGAACTACAACGTCCATCAAAACACAAAACAAGTATTTTCCGGTCTATTTTGCCCAGCATATTATCTCTGCTGCTGTGCTTTAAATTTTAAATTACTTGAAAGAGTTCCATATTATCCCCTGTTACCTTACAACGTAAATATCATAGTAACTTTGACCATTAACGAAATGATGGGTACATCATCATGAACCTGAAATATAAAGCTGTAAGCAAAGCAAGAATGATTTTTTTTTTTTTTTTACCAAATAGCGTCTGTAAAATCGTTTGAGAAAGACTGCAGATAGCGCCCCTCGATTCTGTCATCGCTGACCGACCGAAAGGCGGGAAGCGCTTACCGGCCTCCCCTTCCAAACAAACGAATGAACTCGCCCAGCCCTTTGGACGAAAACTGGTCACTGTGCATTGGCCACCATATTCTGTGAGAGGTATACCTGCGGGTATGATATCCAGGAGCTTCTGTGTCTACCTGTCGTTTTCAATCCAAGGCACAAGTCCAGCCCAAGGTAGTCGCTTGCTTCTTATGATACCTGCTATACGGCGTCTTGGTACAATTCGTCTAACATGTCATGGTTGTGCCTGATCCTCCATTCACTGGTCTCTGGATCCAACATTGGATTAAAGATCTTCTGTAGCACTTTTCTTTCAAATAGAAGAACTTTATGGAAGTCTTGCTTTTGAACACTCCACGTCTGACATCCATGTACTATCATAGGTTGGGCAGGGTTTCATGGGTTTTATGTACCTGAATCTAGAGCTGTCTCGAGAGACAGCTGGACTGAAGCAGTTGTGTTAGGACGTAGAAGAATCGGTTTCCTGCCAGAATCCTGGCATTGATCTCTACTTTGTATGGCAAGTAATCTGTGAAAATTGCTCCAAGGTATTTAAATTCATAGACTTTCTTTTGGGACCGGTCTCCCACCCACAGTGAGTATAGTTGTTCAGTATCCTGACCTCGTCGACGAGCCCGTCTTGGATTCGTTTATGAATAGCACAAATTTTCTGGCAGGCATCTCCAGTGTCTTGGTCATTTGTTTCAATTCCTCTCCAGAGCTGCTGATTAGGAATCAATTGCGTCGGTAAATGTGCCAGGTTCCTCCCTTTGACTAGGGTCCCTTCAAACTTCTGTTTTAAAACATCACGTATGATCTTCTCAAGGACAAAACTGAACGGAAAAGAGATAAATCATTTCCTTCCCTGCAACCTGTCACAATTTCAAAGTCACTCGTCAGTCTGTTCTTCATTTTCACCTCGCCACTTGTTTCACTCAGGCAGATCTTTACCAGTTTGATGAGCTCCTAAAAAATGGCTGGTTCAAATGGCTCTGAGCACTATGGGACTTAACAGCTGTGGTCATCAGTCCCTTAGAACTTAGACCTGCTTAAACCTAACTAACCTAGAGACATCACATACATCCATGCCCAAGGCAGGATTCCAACCTGCGACCGTAGCAGTCGCACGGTTCCGGACTGAAGCGCCTAGAGCCGGCCGAAGTGGCCGTGCGGTTAAAGGCGCTGCAGTCTGGAACCGCAAGACCGCTACGGTCGCAGGTTCGAATCCTGCCTCGGGCATGGATGTTTGTGATGTCCTTAGGTTAGTTAGGTTTAAGTAGTTCTAAGTTCTAGGGGACTAATGACCTCAGCAGTTGAGTCCCATAGTGCTCAGAGCCATTTGAACCATTTGAAGCGCCTAGAACCGCTCGGCCACAGCGGCCAGCGATGAGCTCCTGTGGCATCATGAACTCTTTTAGACAGTTGAACATTCCCTTGCGGCATATGCAGTCGTAGATCTTCTTGAAATCTACGAATAAAGTGTGTGTTCGATATGCTGCTCTTTCAGTTTTTCGGTGAGCTGTCAGGGAACGAAGACGCAACCTACTGTTGACTGCCCTGACTGAAAATCTCCCTGATATTTACCAGTTACTGATTATGGCAAGGGTTGAGTACGAAGCAGTTGGACAAGATCTTGTTGCATACACTAAGCAGGAAGCCTTCTCTTTAGTTGTCACATTTTAATTTTTTACCCTTCTTATGTACAGCATAGAACAGAGTCGTTTTCCATTCCGTTGGTAGTTCTTCTTTGGTCTAGGTTATTTGTATCAGCTGCTGTAGCTGTAGTCTGACTGCAAGTTTCTCGCCTTCTGCCGGAATAATTTCGGCCAGCATCCCCGCCTGGTCTGGCCATTTGATATGAGCTTTATCTCATCCATTGTGGGTAAGGGTGGACTGGGTCAGCTGTGATCAGAGCCCCGAATCAAGCCGTCACAGTTGAGGAGGTATTTGAAGTACTCCTTCCATCTTTCAGCGATTTTATTGTCGTTGGTCAGGATTTTATCAGCTGAGTGACAAACTTCCGTCTGACTTGGTACACTTTACTAAAACGATTAACCTTATGGCATATTTCCCTGGTCTTGTTCCCTCTAAAGTCTGACCCACATCAACGGTGATTTCCTTAACATATTTTACCTTCTCAAAGTTGCTTGGGTACCGTTGGAACCTCCTCGGATTGTGCTTTACCCTGCACCAGATCTGTCTCCTGTAGCCACTTTCTCCTGGCTTACTGTCTCCATTCCAAATCATCAGTGCAGTCCTTTCCATACCAGGTCTTCTTGCGATCCGGATTTCTATTGACTGCCGCGTCAGTCACTGAGCTCCTGACGTCCCTCCACGTTTGTTGAGGTGGATCGTTTACGGTGGATGAAATTAAATCGTGGTGGGCGCTGGTGCTGCGGCGGGCCGCGCTGTATCTGGAGCGTCCGGCGGCGCACCTGCCCGGGCCGGAGCGGGCCGCGCCGGTCGGGGTCAGAGGTCGCATTCCGCCGTGCCGCGCCGCGCCACGCTGGCCACCCTCCCACCCACCATCCTAGCCTGGGCGGGACCCGGCCCAGCCAGACACCGCCACCGCCCAGGGCTGCCACAGCGCCGTGCCAGTGGCACACTTCTCTTCTCGGAAGGCTCCACCTGGCGCGCTGCTCTGTGCTGTCGGGCCATTCATGTGGCGACCACGGTGGAAGGGAACGTAGCTGTGTCATTCACGCGGAGGACTTTGCACACGGTCTGTGCATGACGTCATTCGCGTGCCAGCTGCCTGCCGCGTAAATACGAGGGGCGTTCAAAAAGTAATGCCAGTAATGCCAACACAGGACGCAATTATCCAGGCAGAAGGCGAGGAACTTGCCGTCAGACTACACGGGTTGATACTAAGAATTTAGACCAAAGAAGAAATATCGACAGAATGGGAAACGGCTCTGATACATCCAATCCATATAAGGGTTTCTAGAATGACTGTTTCACTCTACAGCGGAGTGTGCGCTGACATGAAACCTCCTGTTAGATTAAAACTGTGGGCCGGACCGAGACTCGAACTCGGGACCTTTGCCTTTCGCAGGAAAACTTCTGTGAACTTTGGAAGGTAGGAGACGAGGTACTGGAGGAATTAAAGCTGTGAGGACGGAGCATGAGTCTGCTTGGGTAGCTCAGTTGGTAGAGCACTTGCCCACGATAGGCAAAGGTGCCGAGTTCGAGTCTCGGTCCGGCACACAGTTTTAATCTGCCAGGAAGTTCCACAAAAAGGGTGAAAAATTGAAATGTGACCACGAACGAGGAAACTTCCTGCTTAGTGTGTGCTACAGGATCTTGTCCAACTGTCTCATACATGGAACTGGAAGCAGTTTGGATTAATTCAGCATTCTAATACCCCATATTGATTACAAAACCGGTTCAACATAACCTTCGTTCACTGCGACGGCCCTACGCCACCTTACTGTGAGGGCTTATATGCCCACATGATACTATACTATTAGTCGATGTCGGACCAACGTCTTGCTGCATCAATAACTTCCCTATCACCCATGTACTGCATCCCGTGGAGTGCATCCTTTCATTGGGCCTGTCAGACGGAAGTCCAAAGGTGCGAGATCCGAGCTGCAGGGTGCTTGAGGAAGAACAGCCCAGAGAAGTTTAGTGAGCTCCTCTCGGGTGTATCAGCACTACCAACAGAGACGTCCAGCTGAGCAGCGAGGCGTTTGACTGGGATCCAGCGATCACCTCGAATGAGAGTGTCCGCACGTCCCAACACTGCAAGAGTCACAGCTGTGTGCGAACTTGTTGCGATGGTTCCAGTCTCCTGGCCCAATGATTGACCGTGCTTTTCTTTACTGCCTGGTCTCTGTAGACAATCTGCAAGCGCCTATGAGTATCTGTGGCGGTCTGGCTTTCGACTAAAAGAAATCCACTGCTTGAAACGGACCTCTGTCATCGACGCCGGTTTGTAGGCTACATATAGTACCGTCAACTAAGGGAATGAAACTACAGATGACGAGACGAAAGTTTTTCGCTATATGCATACAAGGAAAATGCTGAAACAGTGACTCTTTGTGCAGCCCAGTGTAGAAATTGCATCTCATGTAGATTAGTTTAATGGGAAAGGAAACAAAATTTTCCGGTATTAGAACAACTTATTTCCCCGGAAAAAAATGATTCATTTTTCTTGTAGATTTTGAAAGAGAAACCATGATGCACTTTCTAAGATCGTTGGAGTAAAAGAAACGAATTTTGGTGGGTCGCAATTTGTACGTATTTGTGCTTATATACAAACACTGGAGAGAAAAAATTTCAATTTCCTTACTGGTTCAAAGCACAAATGGTCTGCTCTGAAAGAAGACGTAGAGAAGGAAGATGCATTGCTTTTTAACACCTAGAACAGTATTTCCGACTTACACAATAAGCTGTCCCTTATTCGGGACTACATATATATGCAAACAATCATTTTCTAGCATCAACCGTATGAAGAGTAAATTGACAAGTCATCTTATTGATGATAACCTGGATTCGTCTCTAAAAGTAAAAACGACTACTTACAGGCTTGATTTAGATGTACTTTCCAAGGAAGTGCAAGGCCATTAATCATTATTTGTCAGTTATCTTCAAGATTTAATTCTACAGATAATTTCTAACTTAATCGCTAGATAATACAGTTATTAAGAATGATATCAAGTTCCACTCAAAGCAGCTACAGTATAATAGAACTTAAAACTATAAGTAAAGTTTATTGACTTAATGTCAGGGAGCGCTGTAGACTGAAAGATGGTTTAGTGCCGAGTAATGAAACGGGATTACCAAAATAACATAGACAAAACAAGTAAACACGTAGGGTGTGGATTGGGACGTTGGTAGGGATCGACATCAGCGAAGGCACCTGAGTCAGATTGAGGATGTTTTTAACGGAGTTCAGTTTAGTCGTATCCTTACTAAGCTAATAACAACGTACCTTTCTGTAAAATGTTAGCTTTTACTGCCGGAAATGTCACAGTTAATAAAATGTTCCGGACAGTTTCGCCGTGGTCGAATGGATTTCACCTTAAAACAGAACGTTTCGTCCCCATTTGCGGAGGACATTTACAAGCGAGATCGTAGCTTCTTTGTATGTCCGATTCATACCCTCGCTCGCTACTGACGTTGTTAATGTACCTATCTATAAAGTTTATTTTTAAAAGATTCACTCTCAAAAGATATCTCAGTCTTTGTATTGTTGATATTTGGCTTTTTCGACTAAAGAGTTTGCCGACCACTTGTGTAAGCGATCGCTTTCGATCATGAACCTCAGCTTATCAGCTCACGAAAAGCTATTCAGCCGTAGATTGAACAAGTGGAATAATAGCCTATAAGACTCTTAATATGTTTCTATTCGTAACATAGCTGCCCGCTTGTAATATTTATGTCATGCAAACGTCACACGCGCTTGTTTCAGCTGCAGTCTCTCACCTTGAAGCTGTGAAATTGTGAGAGAACAGGGCTGGCACAAGCTCGTTCGACTTTTGCATGATATAACTGTTACAAGCGGGCAGCTGTACTTGTAGTGGAACATTTTAAGCGTTCTATTTGATGTTCCAATTGTATAGCACATAGCTGAGTACCTTTTTGTGATCCTAGGAGGGTCAGATACACGACAGAAATCGATAGCCTTTAATAAAAGCGAAGTGGCGCTGTTATTATACTATGTCATTTTTAATGATAATACTATATCAATACTACGAACTTAGTTGTTTTTAGTCTTTTAGCACACATAGAAGTTCTTACATTTCCCTTAACTTTACGTAAATACACAGACTAGGCTTACTATGGAAAGATAGTGACCGTCTTATTTTCATCACAATTTTCAACCACAAGTCAGATGAATGGCATTACCGACGTCGAAATACTATCAACTCATAGTCGAACGATTTACGCAGTAAAGCATCAACTTATGAAGCCCAGAGAGGCGCTCAGAGTTTATTATGCCGACGCTATTTCCTTTACTTTTCCCAAGTGTCTTCCCTGACAGAGATTCAGTAAGTAGGATGCAACTCAACAGCAAAAACAAAAACTTGTCTCTGAGGCTCGGCAGGATTGATGAACCTGACACTGAAATATATAATGAAAAATAATCTCTCTCTCTCTCTTTCTCTCTCTCTTTCTCCCACCCCCTCCTCCCTCTCTATCTCTCTGAAATAACAGCTAGAATAAAATTTTGTATGAAAATGATGTGGTAATGTGGCTTCCAGATGCATTCATACGATTATTCGAATGTGGAATATTAACCAAATGTCTTTTTAAAGTAGTAACACTTATTAACAGCCGGCCGAAGTGGGCGTGCGGTTAAAGGCGCTGCAGTCTGGAACCGCAAGACCGCTACGGTCGCAGGTTCGAATCCTGCCTCGGGCATGGATGTTTGTGATGTCCTTAGGTTAGTTAGGTTTAACTAGTTCTAAGTTCTAGGGGACTGATGACCTCAGCAGTTGAGTCCCATAGTGCTCAGAGCCATTTGAACCAACTTATTAACATGAAAGTGCACCTGATATCTCTACTTTAATTTTACACATCAGTTATCTCTGGACGATTACCCAACTCTTTCCACAGTATACCACGTGAAGTTAAGCGTTCGCATTTCGTTTTTCCAAAAATTTACTGTTAACTGTGACCAAAGTGATTAAGTATTCCTATCGTAACTTTCATTAAAAAAAGTTGTTTTTATTCTGCTACTAGACACATTATTATTTATTTCTTACGTAAACAAAAGTCAATGAAACAATTATTTCAGAATTTCTTGTTTTCTTATGTGTGCTATAAAATTTTCGGACGACGGGCAGCATTACCTTGGGTGGCTTGCGTGCCTGTTAGATACTGGTAGCTGTATGGTAGGTTTTTGCGGAAATGATAGACTAACATATGGGCCCTGTACAGAGACAGCAGGGCAACTGTCCCGATAATCACTGATCTGGCCTTCTAACATCAGCCAACACTATTTGCTGGATATATCTCAGTCTCTCTCCCCCCCTACAGTTTTTACCTTGAACAGTTCTCTCTACTACCATTCGAGCTACTCCCCGATGTCTTAATAGATGTCCTACCATCCCGTCCCTTTTCATGTCAGTGTTTTCCATTTATACCTTCGGAGAACTACTTCATCCCTTACCTTACCAGTCCACTTAATTTTCAACGTTCTTCTGTAGCACCACACCTCTAATTCTTCGATTCTCGTCTGTTCTGGTTCTCTCACTGTTCATGATTCACTGCCATACAATGCTGTGTTCCGGAAGAACGTTATCAGTAATTTATCCCTGAAATTGAGGCCTACGTGTGATAACATTAGACATTCCTCAGCCAGGAACGCCCTCTTTTCCAGTGTTAGACTGCTTTTTATATTCTTCTTGCTTCGTCCGTCATGGGTCATTTTCCTTCTTAGGTAGGAGAATTCCTCAACGAAGTCGTGTGAATCGATCTTGATGTTAGCTTTTTCACTTTCCTCATTTATGCTACTTCTCACTACTTTGGTCTTTTTCTTGTCTGTTCTGTATCCATATTCTGTACTCATCTCACTGCCCATACCATTCGACAAATCCTGTAATTCTTCTTCACTTTCACCGAGGGTAGCAATATCAACAGCGAATCGTATCGCTGACAACCCATCACCTTGAATTTTAATCCCACTCTCAAACTTTTTTATTTTCAAAATTGCCTCTTCGATTTATAAGTTGAACATCAGAGGCGAAAGACTACATCTCCGACGCAATCGGCCACTTCATTCCTGGTCTCCCAGCCTTGAAGTTCCTTCTTGCTTCTTGTACGTATTTTACATTACCTGTCTTTCCTGTAGCTTACTCCTATACTTTTCCCAATTTCGTACATCTTGCACCATTTTAAATTGTCGAACGCTTTATCTACGCCGAGAAATCCTATGATCATGTCTTGATCTTCTCTTCAGTCTTGCTTCCATAATCAAGTGCACCGTCCGAACAGCCTCTCCGGTGCCTTTACCTTTCCTACAGCCAAACTGATCATCTAACAGATCCTCAGTTTTCTTTTCATTCTTCCATATAGGATTCTTGTCAGTAACTTGGATGCATGAGCTGTTAAACTGATTGTGCAGTACTTCTCCCACATAGCTGCCCTCGCTGTCTTCGGAACTTTGTGGATGATATTTTCCCGAAAGTCTCTCTCCTCGACGTTTAACAGTGGATTTCTCATTGGACTCTTAATGTTACCACTCTAACTTTTAATATCTTCTAAGGTTGTTCGGAGTTTTCTGTATGCTGTCGGTCCTCCCTAAGATCATTTCGTTTTCGATTTCTTCACCTCATTACTGCAACCATTTCGCCTTGCTGGCCCAGCACTTGCTATTTACTTCATATCTAAGAGATCTCTGTTGCTGTATTCCTGTAAATTCCTTGGAATACTCTGCCCTGTGAATACTACACCCTGGGACTTACAGTTCCTCTGTATGGTTTCATGATGACGGCATTCCGCATGTCGAATATTCCTCCATTGGGGGATCACCGCGTGGGGACTACTGAGAAAGATGTTCTCACTCAGGAAACGTGGAACGTTAGATTGAGAGTTGAGAGAGTTTAAAAAGAAAAATGGGTAGGTTCAAATTATGTGTAGTGGAAATTAGTAAAGTGCGGTGGGGTGAATAGCCTACCTTCTCATCACATCATTACAAGTTTATCAATACAAAATCAAATAGGAGTAAAGCAGAAGTAGGGCTAGCGATGAGTAATAAAACAGGAATACGAGTGAGCTACAATGAACGGCATAGGCAGTACATTGCAGTAGCCAACATCCACACAGTAGTTCTCATAGTTCTCATTAATATGCTGAATAGCTGAGCACTGGCCGTTGCCTCGGTATGTATTTATTCCAGTCTTCTGTTACTCCAGCTCTTCCTTCGCCTCTATCCGTCTCCTCTCTCCTCCAGTCTCTGTCCATTTCCTCCAGCCGTCCTCGCTGCCCATCTGCTCCTCCCCCTGTTCTGTCCACCTGCTCCTCTCCTTCTCTCTGTCCATCAACTCTTCTCCCCTTCTCCTCCTCTGTGTCCGTCTCTTCTTCCCCTGAGTATATCTCCTCACCCCTCCTCTTAAAGTCAATCCCCTCCTCCTGCATCATCTCTGTCCTTTTCCTGATCCCTGTCTCTGTCAATCTCCTCGTTGCGCTGTCCCTCTCATCCTCCACTTCTCTCTGTCCATCTCCCCTTTTCCACTTCGCTATTCAACTTATCAGTCCGACCCTAATAGCAGGATGGTGGCTCTCACACCTACAGGATTACTTCCAGGTAGTAAATTACGTGTACAAAGTTTGGTGAAATTGATCCAGGGGTTTAGGTGGAGCTTTATACCCGCAGCTTTACCAAAGTACGCTAATGCCACTTGTATTTAATATATATTTAACCTATTTCACACGTATTTGTACAAAATCTTCACCTCTCTTTGTAGCGAATGTAGCTCTTCAGTTTCTTTTACACGGAGCTCAATATTTGTGAGCTCACATCTCCTGAAAAATGTGTCGTACACTGATATAATTTTGCAGGTACGTTCATTTGTATATTTGGATACTGTCTGCAAAGTAATAAATTAAAACGTCTTCGATGATGCGACAGTTTTTCATGCATCTCAGTGTTTATGACGTCATATTTACTGATCTACGTATCATTCAAAGAAATTTTGTAGGTTCATTCAGCAGCATATGTGGATACGTCAGCGAAAATTATTGTGAGTTGCTTTAGTAGAAAAGAAATAATGAATTTAAACGTCATGCATGATGCAGCAGTTTTTCACCCATCTCAATGTTTATGATATCTCCTGAACCATATGTCGTACAATGATGTGATTTTTCAGGTACATTCAGTGGTATACGTCAATACTTGGTGCAAAATGTATCACCAATAAATGTAGTAGTAAAGACATAATAAATTAATACGTCACCTCTGATGCAACAGTTTTACTGTGTGAAATACGAAAATGTAGTAAGCGATAAATCTTTTTCCTTTCATCATTCTGTGATGGGTATCAGGGAGAAAAAGTTTCGCAAATGTTTGAAATTATATGTAAGGTTTGTTGCAATCCACTAAGTCATTCCGAAATACTGGATGAATGAAGTCTGGATATTCGTACATCGTGGATTACACTTCTTTTTTAAACCCTTCCCCATCCCTTTTGTAGGTAAGTGGTTCTTAGCCCCACAGCGATTCTTTCAGACACTGAATGATGTGTGTACCAAGTTTGGTTGAAATGGGTGCAGTGATTTAGGAGGATATATGGAACATACATTCGTAAATACATCCATTTCTGTAATACAGTATATGTGGATTATCTCCGAAGACGGTGAAAAGATTGAAAGAATGTATAAGAACTAAATTAAATTATTCAAATAAATAAAGGAGACAAAAATGAATTGTGGTGGAATACCAGAACTCGATAGTAGGAAAAGGACGAGAAGGAAAAACAGCGGAACATATATTGGGGGGGGGGGGGGCAATAAAAGGAGAAGATGCTTGGTAGAGTTCTGCACCGAACTCCTGAAAGAAGATTGTATACGTGAAGGAGATCTGGACACACCGGAAAGTTTCAGATAGATTGCATGAAAGTAAGAGAAAAATTTCGAAAAAGGACATTAAACTGTAAAACATTTTCAGAGGCGAACGTCTATATAATTTATTAGTTATGAACTACAGATTAAAACTGAAGAAACAGGAGATAAGAAATGAAGATGCGAGCATAATTAAGTAAAAGAACTAAAGATTGTTCAGAGTTTCAAAGCGAAATTTAGGTAACGACTGAGTAACAAAGGGGAACTGAATACAACAGAAGACGAAATGGTAGCTTTGAGAGATGACATAGAGAAGAGAGCAGAGGATCAAATGGGCAAAAAGACGCAGTGTAAATGTCCTTGGCCAACGCACGAGATATTGGAATCTAATAAGAAGACATAGATCTATTTTTGATTCCAAGGAGAGTATTTTTCTTTCTTTCCCTTAGGGAAGTTGTTTATTTTTTTTATTCATTTATTTATTTTTTCACGAGGGAGCTCATTTCCCCAAAGGAAGAGTGGAATACGCTACAGGACAAATTCTGTAAGGGAAATTCATTACAGGCCACAAACATGAGCCGACAAAAAAACGAAATTGTTATAGAAACTTCTCGCAAAGATCAGTAAATCCAGCTTCGATTCCCAGTCTGCCACAAATATTCGTTAGTTATGACGTATCCATAATCGCTCTGAATGAAAGCCAGTTATGTATTAGGTCGCGTCAATTCGTTGCTTTTAGTCTTGCAAAACTATGCAGCTTAATACCCAAAAGTATTTTATTCAAATTGACAACAGGAGTCAGGGTTACGCACTTGTATTCGAACCGTGTACAACGTTGGGAACTTTTCGTTCTGTTTTTAATTGACAGGTAGATAATGGGGACTCGTAGAAACGGGCCGATTTCTGCGTGTAATCCATATCCCTCAAAATGGTGCAAGTGATCGCAGCGCTCTCCAGCGGCAATTGTCGGCTGTATCAGGCTCGAAACGGATGATTGTAAAATCCTACGTTAGCTCTATTAAAGCACACATTTCCACCCTAGCCCATATGCTAGTCATGTTGTTATGTCTGCAGTACACATAAACAAGAACTTCAGTACCCAAGAACATGTTAGAAGACCAAAAGGAAAGAACCATGACTTGTCAATAAGGACACTGCCTTACTAAAGTTCCATCGCGAATATTGCATTACAAATTTACAACAGTTCTCAACATAAGATACAAGTCGTTTCATTACTCTCTCCTTTTAGTAAAAAGCTAAGGTCGTTCTTACTAGAAAACTGCTCCTAATCAGTAGCATAATCCTTACAACATGCGAAATGTAAAACTGGAAGCATGAAAGTGGACAACATCTTACTTCCGGTACTCCAAGCTGTATTGTAGATAAAGCCAACCGAACAAAGACACTACTCAGAGAGAGCGCACATATATGTGCATAACATCGACTGTTACAGAATACACATTTATTAAACCACTCTAATCATTGCACCATACCAACCGCGAGTGCTATACGACTGTGCTTTTCATCTTATAGTGCCCTGAAAGCTTTAATAGTGGATATGTTATTAACTGACATTTCATTATGACAAACTGCACCAAGAGCATTGCATTTCTTATGGGTCCTGAGTATGCCGTTCCCTTGAAACGGAATGTTTACATAATACGCAAGTTAAAATAATTCTTTGACCACCAGTATGACGTTTCCCGTAACGTTATACAACAGTTCATGCAGTTAACGACAGGCTTTGGAGAGATTTTCAATTTGCTCATGCTTCAACTGAAAGCCAATACGGCACCTCGCGGCTCTGTACTGAGGAGAGATGGCGTAAGTGTCACGTAGGTGGCGTTCTTCCATCTCATTGGTCGACGTTCAAACATAATTTCAGAACATCTGTTACGCTAGATATCGTTCCGCACGTTTGGAACGAACTCCCAGTTTGCTTTTTCCACGCTATGACGTCAGAAACTCGGCACGTTCAACGTTTGAACACACAGTCCTTGTGCTGACGCTTTAACACACCTACATTCAAACTATGCATAACGTTGTGAACCTGTTGTTGTTACGTTTTTAGTTGACGGATGGGTAGTGGGGTCTCCACATTGCTTAGGACGTAGAGAAGTGGCAGCTGAAGAACAGGCGTGTCCGTATCGCACGGTGTGGCTGCGCCTCTCCCTGTGGCCCGCTCCTCGTTCACGTTCACGTTGACGCCGCACGTGCCTGCTCTTCCCACGGCCGCGGCGGCAGCGGCCGGAAACTTGCGCACGAGCGGCGCCGCTACTCGGAACACGGAGCGGGCTGTGGCCTCTCGGCTGTCGACGCTTTTTCCCACTTCCAATTAACTGCGCTTTTTCGCGGGGAAACCAATCAGGAGGCCGGCAAGCCTTGCCGACATGGCTCTGAGTGACTCGGGGGCACACCGTATACACTTTTTCAGAGGAGGCTGCTGGAAACCGAAGGTTCATTCAGAGGAGCGCTAAGTCTCCGCATTTCCAGAACATATCAGCATATCGTGCGACTCGTTACGATACAGTAGAATCTGCACTCCAGCGTCTGATAATCTAAACAGCAAAAAAAAAAAAAAAAAAAAAAAAAAATTGCATGGGTTCCGCCTTTAGCAAAACACAATTTTGTTTTTTAATCCAACATGTTTCACTGCAGTTGCAGCATCTTCAGTGGGCTTTTATTTTATGGCTGTTAAAGATAAAGAACGTTCTTTACTGTTTGTTTACATGTAGCTATTAGTTTTTAAACCGTAATTACAGATATTTGAAAAAACACATAAAATGTTGAATTCATACCTTTTCAACACACGGTGTGGTTTTCTGATATGTTGTGTTTCTACCGTGACTGTTTTGTTCCACAGTTTGTCATCTGCAACCACTTACACCTTAAAGTAGATAAATTGTTTAAGCCAGAATTACGATTTGAAAATTGTTATTTCTAAGCCTGAAATTAATTAATTCTATGTGTGTGTACTGTCACTCATTTCACACACACACACAAAATTCACAGACACCTCTGAAAGATTCAGAACAACCGCCAGGAGCACCTTCAACTGTTCCACTGTCATCCATCTTGTTTTTACGCCTTCAACTGTTCCATTGAGTGCCATGTTCGTTTTTACAGCTTGTAAACAGCGAAACAGTGACAGTGAAAACTCAATATATAGTGTTTGACAGTGATGAAGATGACGAAAAAGAAAATGTAAGCCAAATTTCAGGGATAGAAATAACAATTTTCAAATCGCAATTTTGGCTTATACATTCTATCTACTTTAAGGTGTAAGTGGTTGCAGATGACAAACTATGGAACGAAACAATTACTGTAGAAACAGAACACATCAGAAAAACCACACCATGTGGTAAAAAGGTATGAATTCATAATTTTATGTGTTTTTGTTTTCAAATATCTGTAATTACGATATAAAAACTAGTAGTTACATGTATACAAACAGTAAAGAACATTCTTTATCTTTAACAGCCATAAAATAAAAGTCCACTGAAAATGCTGCAACTGCAGTGAAACATGTTTGGGTTTAAAAACAAAACAGTGTTTTGCTAAAGGCGGACCCTATCCAAAAACATACATATCGTTAAAGCAAACACCGGGAAACAGAGCTACAACTCCAAGATGCTAAAAAAATGTTCAGCACTACCGGCTGTAGAAGACTGTGAAGGTAGCCCGGTACCAATACCCAGGTACCAATGCAGATCTACAGTGAGGAGATAAAAATCATGGAATACCTCCTAATGCCGTGTCGGATCTGCTTCTGCGCGGCGCACTGCAGAACCTCGACGTGGCCTGGACTCAACAAGTCCTTGCAAGTCTCCTGCAGAAATATTGAGCCGTGCTGCCCCTATATCCCGTCCATAATTAGGAAAGTGACGCCGGTGCAGGATTTGTGACCGAACTGGCTTCTTGATTATGTCCCATAAATTTTCGATGGGATTCATTTCGGACGATCTGTGTGGCAAAATCATTCGCTCGAACCGTCCAGAATGTTCAAAGAACAATAGTGAACAACTGGGGCCCAATGACACGGCACATTGTCATCAATAAAGAGTCCATCATTGTTCGGGAACAGGAAGTCCATAACAGGCAAATTGCAAATTTGCGGTAAAGCCCTATGGGACCAAACTGCTGAGGTCATCGGTCCTTAAGCTTACACACTGCTTAATATAACTTAAACTAACTTACGCTAAGGACAGCACACACACCCACGACCGAGGGAGGACTCGAACCTCCGAAGGGGGGAGCCGCGCAAACCGTGACAAGGCGAATCGGACCGCTCGGCTACCCCGCACGGCCCATAACAGGCCCCAGATGGTCTCCAAGTGGCAGAACATAACGAATTACAGTCAGTGATCGGTTTCGTTGGATCACAGGACCCAGTCCATTCCATTTAAACACAGCCCACGCAGTTATGGAACCATTACCAGCTTGTACAGTGCCTTGTTGACAACCTGGGTCCATGGTTTCGTGGGGTCTGCGCCACACTCGAACCCTCCCATCAGCTATTATCAACTAAAATAGGGACTCATCTGACCACGCCACTGTTTTCCATTCGTCTACGATCCAACCTATATGGTCACAAGCCCAGAAGAGGCGCTTCACGCGATGTCGTGCTGTTAGCAAAGGCATTTGCGTCGGTCGCCTGTTGCCATAGTCCATGCACGTTATCAGATTTCGCGCACTGTCCTAACGGATGTGTTCGTCGTACGTCCCACATTGATTTATGCGGTTATTTTACGCCATGTTGCTTATCTGTTAGCAAAAAAAAATTGTTCAAATGGTTCTGAGCACTATGGGACTTAACATCTTAGGTCATCAGTCCCCTAGAACTTAGAACTAATTAAACCTAACTAACCTAAGGACATCACACACATCCATGCCCGAGGCAGGATTCGAACCTGCGACCGTAGCAGTCGCGCAGTTCCGGACTGAGCACCTAGAACCGCGAGACCAGCGTGGCCGGCATCTGTTAGCACTGACAACTCTAAGCAAAAGCCGCTGCTCTCGGTCATTAACTGAAGGGCATCGGTTACTGCATTGTCGGTGGTGAGATCAAATGCCTGAAATTAGGTATTCTCAGCCCATCGTGACACTGTGGATCTCGAGATACTGAACCGCCTAACGGTTTCCGAAATGGAATGTCCCTCGCGTATAGCTCCAACTATCATTCCGCGCTCAAAGTCATTTAATTCCTGTAGTGTAGCCAGAATCACGCCGGAAATCATTTCACGTGAATCAGCTGAATACAACTGACAGCTGCCTTGTGTACGCAAGACTTCCGCCATCCCATGACTTTTGTTACGTGAGTGTAGGGCAAGCAATTGCATTGGCCAACTGGGAGGTCGGTCAGTCATGTTTTCGTGTATCACGTACTGCTATCGAAGGCCTCGATATCGGTGTGTACTGAGTACTGTAAAGGTTGGTTTGGATAGTATCCTTCGACCTATTTCCCATCCACACAGTCAGCATATCAGCGATGTCTTCAAATGCACTGTGGAACCGCGCGCACCTCATACACACTTCCCTACACGGACAAAGAGCTTGGAATGGCCTGCGATATCTATTGACTTGAACCCAGCTGAGGACTCTCGGGACCAAATGAAACTGAAGAGTCTCTGTGGCTGAGCGGTTCCAGGCGCTTCAGTCCAGAACCGCACGCCTGCTACGGTCGCAGGTTCGAATCCTGCCTCACGCATGGATGTGTGCGATGTCCTTATGTTCTACATCTACATCTACATTTATACTCCGCAAGCCACCCAACGGTGTGTAGCGGAGGGCACTTTACGTGCCACTGTCATTACCTCCCTTTCCTGTTCCAGTCGCGTATGGTTCGCGGGAAGAACGACTGTCTGAAAGCCTCCGTGCGCGCTCTAATCTCTCTAATATTACACTCGTGATCTCTTCGGGAGGTATAAGTAGGGGGAAGCAATATATTCGATACCTCATCCAGAAACGCACCCTCTCGAAACCTGGCGAGCAAGCTACACCGCGATGCAGGGCGCCTCTCTTGCAGAGTCTGCCACTTGAGTTGGTTAAGCATCTCCGTAACGCTATCACGGTTATCAAATAACCCTGTGACGAAACACGCCGCTCTTCTTTGGATCTTCTCTATCTCCTCCGTCAACCCGATCTGGTACGCATCCCACACTGATGAGCAATACTCAAGTATAGGTCGAACGAGTGTTTTGTAAGCCACCTCCTTTGTTGATGGACTACATTTTCTAAGGACTCTCCCAATGAATCTCAACCTGGTACCCGCCTTACCAACAATTAATTTTATATGATCATTCCACTTCAAATCGTTCCGCACGCCTACTCCCAGATATTTTACAGAAGTAACTGCAACCAGTGTTTGTTCCGCTATCATATAATCATACAATAAAGGATCCTTCTTCCTATGTATTCGCAATACATTACATTTGTCTATGTTAAGGGTCAGTTGCCACTCCCTGCACCAAGTGCCTATCCGCTGCAGATCTTCCTACATTTCCTGCATTTCACTACAATTTTCTAATGCTGCAACTTCTCTGTATACTACAGCATCATCCGCGAATAGCCGCATGGAACTTCCGACAATATCTACTAGGTCATTTATATATATTGTGAAAAGCAATGGTCCCATAACACTCCCCTGTGGCACGCCAGAAGTTACTTTAACGTCTGTAGACGTCTCTCCATTGATAACAACATGCTGTGTTCTGTTTGCTAAAAACTCTTCAATCCAGCCACACAGCTGGTCTGATATTCCGTAGGCTCTTACTTTATCAGGCGACAGTGCGGAACTGTATCGAACGCCTTCCGGAAGTCAAGAAAAATAGCATCTTCCTGGGAGCCTGTATCTAATATTTTCTGGGTCTCATGAACAAATAAAGCGAGTTGGGTCTCACACGATCGCTGTTTCAGGAATCCATGTTGATTCCTACATAGTAGATTCTGGGTTTCCAAAAACGACATGACACTCGAGCAAAAAACATGTTCTAAAATTCTACAACAGATCGACGTCAGAGATATAGGTCTATAGTTTTGCACATCTGCTCGACGACCGTTTTTGAAGACTGGGACTACCTGTGCTCTTTTCCAATCATTTGGAACCTTACTTTCCTCAAGAAACTTGCGGTACACGGCTGTTATAAGGGGGGCAAGTTCTTTCGGCTACTCTGTGTGGAATCGAATTGGTATCCCGTCAGGTCCAGTGGACTTTCCTCTGTTGAGTGATTCCAGTTGCTTTTCTATTCCTTGGACACTTATTTCGATGTCACCCATTTTTTCGTTTGTGCGAGGATTTAGAGAAGGAACTGCAGTGCGGTCTTCCTCTGTGAAACAGCTTTGGAAAAAGGTGTTTAGTATAGCAGCAATACGCGTGTCATCCTCTTTTTCAATGCCATCATCATCCCGGAGTGTCTGTATATGCTGTTTCGAGCCACTTACTGATTCAACGTAAGACCAGAACTTCCGAGGATTTTCTGTCAAGTCGGTACATAGAATTTTACTTTCGAATTCAATGAACGCTTCACGCATAGCCCTCCTTACGCTAACTTTGACATCGTTTAGCTTCTGTTTGTGCGAGAGATTTTGGCTGCGTTTAAACTTGGCGCGAAGCTCTCTTTGCTTTCGCAGTAGTTTCCTAACTTTGTTGTTGTACCACGGTGGGTTTTTCCCGTCCCTCACAGTTTTACTCGGCACGTACCTGTCTAAAACGCATTTTACGATTGCCTTGAACTTTTTCCATAAACACTCAACATTGTCAGTGTCGGAACAGAAATTTTCGTTTTGATCTGTTAGGTAGTCTGAAATCTGCCTTCTATTACTCTTGCTAAACAGACAAACCTTCCTCCCTTTTTTTATATTTCTCTTAACTTCCATATTCAGGGATGCTGTAACGGCCTTATGATCACTGATTCCCAATTCTGCACATACAGAGTCGAAAAGTTCGGGTCTGTTTGTTATCAGTAGGTCCAAGATGTTATCTCCACGAGTCGTTTCTCTGTTTAATTGCTCGAGGTAATTTTCGGATAGTGCACTCAGTATAATGTCACTCAATGCTCTGTCCCTACCATCCGTCCTAAACATCTGAGTGTCCCAGTCTATATCTGGTAAATTGAAATCTCCACCGAAGACTATAACATGCTGAGAAAATTTATGTGAAATGTATTCCAGATTTTCTCTCAGTTGTTCTGCCACTAATGCTGCTGAGTCGGGAGGTCGGTAAAAGGAGCCAACTATTAACCTAGCTCGGTTGTTGAGTGTAACCTCCACCCATAATAATTCACAGGAACTATCCACTTCTACTTCACTACAGGATAAACTACTACTAACAGCGACAAACACTCCACCACCGGTTGCATGCAATCTATCCTTTCTAAACATCGTTTGTACCTTTGTAAAAATTTCGGCAGAATTTATCTCTGGCTTCAGCCACCTTTCTGTACCTATGACGATTTCAGCTTCGGTGCTTTCTACCAGCGCTTGAAATTCCGGTACTTTACCAACGCAGCTTCGACAGTTTACAATTACAATACCGATTGCTGCTTGGTCCCCGCATGTCCTGACTTTGCCCCGCACCCGCTGAGGCTGTTGCCCTTTCTGTACTTGCCCAAGGCCATCTAACCTAAAAAACCGCCCAGCCCACGCCACACAACCCCTGCTACCCATGTAGCCGCTTGTTGCGTGTAGTGGACTCCTGACCTATCCAGCGGAACCCGAAACCCCACCACCCTACGGCGCAAGTCGAGGAATCTGCAGCCCACACGGTCGCAGAGCCGTCTCAGCCTCTGATTCAGACCCTCCACTCGGCTCTGTACCAAAGGTCCGCAGTGAGTCCTGTCGACAATGCTGCAGATGGTGAGGTCTGCTTTCATCCCGCTAGCGAGACTGGCAGTCTTTACCAAATCAGATAGCCGCCGGAAGCCAGAGAGGATTTCCATAGCGACACACGTCATTGGTGCCGACATGAGCGACCACCTGCAGATGGGTGCACCCTGTACCCTTCATGGCATCCGGAAGGACCCTTTCCACATCTGGAATGACTCCCCCCGGTATGCACACGGAGTGCACATTGGTTTTCTTCCCCTCTCTTTCTGCCATATCCCTAAGGGGCCCCATTACGCGCCTGACGTTGGAGCTCCCAACTACCAGTAAGCCCACCCTCTGCGACCGCCCGGATCTTGCAGACTGAGGGGCAACCTCCAGAACAGTTAGGTTTCAGTAGTTTCTAAGTCTGGGGGACTGATGACCTTAGATGGTAAGTCGCATAGTGCTCAGAGCCATTTTCTACTGAAGATGGTATATGCTTGAGCAGAAATATCCAGATTTCCTTGTGGAAGCATACCAAGTATGATACAGTCGTGTTACAATGCACAAGGTAGGCTGAACATCATGGAGTTTTACCCAGCAGCAGATTTTTATTTCGCAGTGATGGTTGTTTTTTTGCTTCTTGAGTCTTTCCTTCCCTGCTTCCATTGTATCTTAGGCCACACACGTCCACTGGTGTGCAGCGCGTGCAAAACTTTTTTTGTTCTCGATAGACTATTCCGAAGTAGACACATCACCAAATGTCCACGTAACTTAATTGGACTCAATAGGCTTCTGATACGGAACATATGAATTAATATATTAGAGTATTTTCTTTGTTGCAAGATTAAAATATAGATAGTAACGTTTGCGAAAGTTGCAATAAAATAAGAAGTCAATGCTCGGCGTATGTACGATGGTGATGCGGGACGGAAGTAGGGTTGGGGGAGGGGGACTGGAACGGTACATAAAAGTAGCTAAAAATTTTTACTTGCCGCCGGAGGGGCCTGCTAGAAGTCACAATGGCACAATATTTAGAATTAACTGACGATTCTTATTCTTCCAGAAACGTCAGTACAATGTAATTCGTTTAGTAAGTGCTGTTCCACGTGTCCGGCGCTTCTTGTTCCACCTCTTCAGTGTCGTGAAAATGCTGTCCTTCGGCGTCTCATTTTATTCGATTAAGTAAATATATGTCCTAAGGGGCAGCATCGGTTCGCAGACTGGGTACTATTCCATTTGGATGTTTGGCCAAGAACTAAGTTTACATTCGAGGAACCAATTCTCGTCCCAAGGCAGACAGTTTTAGTTTAAAGTGCCTCATTTATCATTTGAAGCTATTAATGCTTTTTAATTGTGACACTTTCTGGAGCAAATTCATGTCACAAAAACAAACCAATATTGTTTTCACGTTAGTTGTAACCTATTTTGCAGTCATGGGTCGTGGTGTTGTAGTCTGCCTCAGACACCACTGTGGTTGATTCTCGATCGTAAGCTCAATGCCACGACTCATCGCCTTTAATAACTTTTGACAAATTTTCAAAAATGTTCAAATGTGTGAGGAAATCTTATGGGACTTAACTTCTAAGTTCATCAGTCCCTAAGCTTACACACTACTTAACCTAAATTATCCTAATGACAAACACACACACCCATGCCCGAGGGAGGACTCGAACCTCCGCCGGGACCAGTCGCACAGTCCACGACTGCAGCGACTGAGACCGCTCGGCTAATCCCGCATGGCGACAAATTTTTATGCTGGGTCTATGTTCTGTTATATTCTAAATTACAAAATTGCTTAATACTGCTACCAAAAGGTAAATATTTTTGTCTTACAAGGAGAACTACTACTGTGTCAGTAAGACTTTTTGATTTAGTAATTAGGAACAGATAAGTTTGTTCAAAAATTACCACTTCAGGGATTATGTTCAGCTCTGCAATCTTATTCATTTATGCTTAATCATGTACCTGTGTCGTAACTTCATTTCAGTTACATATATCCTTCTTGGCAATGCAGTTTTCACAAACATTAGAAATATTGACCTTTCTTGAGTGCCAGTGCCTCCACGTCTGTTAGTTTATATTAAACTCCAGAAACGGAAGTGTGGAGGTTCAACAGCGATTCTTGTATTTAATTAGGAAGGAACATGTCAAATTACTTCTTCCACGGATGTACTTACGCGCATTATCTACCTTTTCAGGAAATTTTTGTTACAACAGAGTAATTGTTACAGGAATGACACGGCTAACACGGCTACATCATTCTGTGTTGTCGTACAATAATGGGTAATCCGAGAGCAACATATAACATTTCAAAGAGTGATGTGGTTTAGTTGCGTTTTGTCATAGATACTACAATCAAATCAATTCTTATATAAAATGTTGTTACCAACTGTTTCTTCAACGAATTTCGATGTTGATATACCGCAAATGTTAGCCATTCTCCTGTATTACGCTGTGATTAACACATTTAAAGAAAAGTCGTTCATAGAAAGACAATACGAACAAAGTGTGACGGTGTCTAGATTGCAGGAGAAACTACTTAGGTGAGCTATAAAATCTGTAATATAAGGGACGATCAAATTGTCGCCGTTCGGAGGCCGTACGGTTCAGAATAGGTATGCCAGTCAGGCAAAATCACCGTGTACATTGAGACAATTATCCCACCGACGCACCAGGATGAAGAGAACCGTTTAGTAAAACACCGTGTCTTGCTGCGTAAAGAAGTCCGCCATTGGCCGCTGCTCGTCCTCGTCCGACACGAATCGTCGACCCTTCAAGGCCCTTTTTAAGGGATCGAACGGGTGCTCGAGCGTTTCTCTCTTGAGTTGACGATACATCTGCCTTCCAGATCGATCCGCGTCCTGTGTCGAATCGCGACCAGCACAGGACTAGGAGGAAAATTTCACAATGGTGATTTTCGATAGCTGTGTAGTTCCATACACATTCTTCATTCTCCAATGCATGTCTTCTGGTGTTTGTTCCAAGAAATGAACAGCAGCACGTCAGTTCTGTTTGGACGCCATTAGTAATATGTCGCCATCTTCAGTCATCCGAAAACAAAGGGTTGTTTGGCGATTTTGCAGTGGTAAATATTTGACCGTTCACTGTCCCGTGTCCACCATGGATCGACAGAGATTAAAAGCCAAAAGGCTTCTTTAGGAAATCATTGTAGAGACGGATTTAAAACTGAATGTAAAATGCGTATTAAAGTAAAAGGAAAAGACAGATTTCGTAATTCATCCAGATTTCTTTCTCTACGTTGCATAAGAGAACACTGTTCTAACATACACTCCTGGAAATGGAAAAAAGAACACATTGACACCGGTGTGTCAGACCCACCATACTTGCTCCGGACACTGCGAGAGGGCTGTACAAGCAATGATCACACGCACGGCACAGCGGACACACCAGGAACCGCGGTGTTGGCCGTCGAATGGCGCTAGCTGCGCAGCATTTGCGCACCGCCGCCGTCAGTGTCAGCCAGTTTGCCGTGGCATACGGAGCTCCATCGCAGTCTTTAACACTGGTAGCATGCCGCGACAGCGTGGACGTGAACCGTATGTGCAGTTGACGGACTTTGGGCGAGGGCGTATAGTGGGCATGCGGGAGGCCGGGTGGACGTACCGCCGAATTGCTCAACACGTGGGGCGTGAGGTCTCCACAGTACATCGATGTTGTCGCCAGTGGTCGGCGGAAGGTGCACGTGCCCGTCGACCTGGGACCGGACCGCAGCGACGCACGGATGCACGCCAAGACCGTAGGATCCTACGCAGTGCCGTAGGGGACCGCACCGCCACTTCCCAGCAAATTAGGGACACTGTTGCTCCTGGGGTATCGGCGAGGACCATTCGCAACCGTCTCCATGAAGCTGGGCTACGGTCCCGCACACCGTTAGGCCGTCTTCCGCTCACGCCCCAACATCGTGCAGCCCGCCTCCAGTGGTGTCGCGACAGGCGTGAATGGAGGGACGAATGGAGACGTGTCGTCTTCAGCGATGAGAGTCGCTTCTGCCTTGGTGCCAATGATGGTCGTATGCGTGTTTGGCGCCGTGCAGGTGAGCGCCACAATCAGGACTGCATACGACCGAGGCACACAGGGCCAACACCCGGCATCATGGTGTGGGGAGCGATCTCCTACACTGGCCGTACACCACTGGTGACCGTCGAGGGGACACTGAATAGTGCACGGTACATCCAAACCGTCATCGAACCCATCGTTCTACCATTCCTAGACCGGCAAGGGAACTTGCTGTTCCAACAGAACAATGCACGTCCGTATGTATCCCGTGCCACCCAACGTGCTCAGCAAGATCTCCGGATCTGTCCCCCATTGAGCATGTTTGGGACTGGATGAAGCGTCGTCTCACGCGGTCTGCACGTCCAGCACGAACGCTGGTTCAACTGAGGCGCCAGGTGGAAATGGCATGGTAAGCCGTTCCACAGGACTACATCCAGCATCTCTACGATCGTCTCCATGGGAGAATAGCAGCCTGCATTGCTGCGAAAGGTGGATATACACTGTACTAGTGCCGACATTGTGCATGCTCTGTTGCCTGTGTCTATGTGCCTGTGGTTCTGTCAGTGTGATCATGTGATGTATCTGACCCCAGGAATGTGTCAATAAAGTTTCCCCTTCCTGGGACAATGAATTCACGGTGTTCTTATTTCAATTTCCAGGAGTGTATAAATCACGTATGCGAAATGTCACATTCTTTCTTTGGCCATATTGGCGGAAACAGCATACAAAATTATTTTTCGATCTTTATATCACTACCCTTTTACTTCAGCTATAAACTATACACGGAGAGTCAGCTAAGACTTGTACCACTTTATTTCGTGAGCTATTCAAGATACCGAAGGCCGTGCTGTTAAAGGCGCTGCAGTCTGGAACCGCAAGACCGCTACGGTCGCAGGTTCGAATCCTGCCTCGGGCATGGATGTTTGTGATGTCCTTAGGTTAGTTAGGTTTAACTAGTTCTAAGTTCTAGGGGACTAATGACCTCAGCAGTTGAGTCCCATAGTGCTCAGAGCCATTTGAACCATTTTTTGAACCAAGATACCGAACGTACATGTTCGGCGTATTATACTACGCTGAGGGATACGCACTTTTGCCTATGTTGCATGTTTAATCAATAGAGGTGCCAAAGCAAGTAAATATTTTAGAGTGATGTCATTTTCTAATGTCTTTCGGCAGCTCTTAAAGGGCTGAGTAGCTGATGTACCTCTCGTTAATCTAGGTA